>NC_092862.1:61626070-61968381 GCF_032062135.1 Pyxicephalus adspersus | reverse complement strand
GTGTAAAGCTGCCGGAGATGCACGGCTCCGGCCGCGAGCTCTTTCAGTTGCTGAATTGCGCGACGGCGTACGATTTCGGATCGCGAATACGAATGGGTGAGCGAGCTTCCGATTTTGCTTGATGAATCAGCCTCAATGTGGTTTTATATTAATATGTAGCTTGCCAAAATTCATAGCAAAGTCAGCTCTAAACTCCTCCAAAACACTGAAAAAGTGTGTTTTTGTTTTAGTGAGGTGTCAGTAAAATTATAAAGCACCCAATTTATCTCTGCTATCCATAGTTCAAACACCATGGTTTAAATGGGTTAAAAAAGTTTGTCCCATTCATGAAAAATGTGTAATATTCATATCAGATCTATGATGTTCCTAAACATCATTCCTAATTGTCAGTAATTTTCACTGATCCATATTTTCAATTCACCAGAACTACAGCGAAAAATCTCATAGCTTGTAAGTGTGTGATCTTCTGTTTTATATAATAAATATTATAGAACATGTATGATTTTTCAGCTTTTTTGTTACTAGCTTTCCATATGTAATGTAAAACCAAGCCGGTGACCTCTTTCAAAGTCATACTTGTCCCTAAACAAACTGATAAATTTGATGATTTTGACAATATGGTGAATGGAATATAAGGACATATTGGCAATCCACTGGGGATCTGGAATTGTAAAAAGTTTTTTCACAAAAAAGTACATAATAAAAAAAGGTATGCATAGAAAGAGATATCTCATAAAGGCAGTGCAAAGAGCAATATTAAGGTAGAACGTGTGGCAAACCATAGCAATGCATCTTTACCTTATCAGGGTATAGTTAACTGAAACATGATAAGATGCTATGTGTTACCAGGTGCATTTTGCATATTATCATTTCACATTGTGCTGACTTACTGAATAAATCAAATAATAATGTTCAGTTACCAACGCAGAGGAAAATGTAAGGTGAGTCTATCTGAGTTATGCTATACAATATTGGTGCAGATATAGGAGGAATGTGAAGAACTCGTATAAGTATCATGTGAAGCATGTGTTAATGAGCATGTTCAGTACTGTCAAGCTGCAATAAAAGATACAGTCATTCGTTTTATTGTTTAATTAATTATTGTTACTGCTGATCCAGCTAAGCCCGGGGATACAGAATGCAGCCATGTCAAAAATAAATATATATTTTACTGCAAACCATCATTTGTCCTTATGACTAAGCCTCGGTTGTAAGGTGCTCTTTGGGAGGATTTTCTTGTAGGAGCTTGTAAGTGCTTTTAGAGACAATAGGACCGAAACCTGACATCTGTAATAAGAACCAAGGCCAGTTTATGACAGCTGAGATATATGAGCTGCTTCTCAAATAGAGGCATGTTTAGTATTCTTGTATAGCACATCAATACTAGTGTCTATTTCCTAGACTTCTCTGTCACGCTACTCTCTATTAATACTAGGAGACTCGTCTGGATTTGTAAAAAGGCTGCAAAGGCCCAGGACAAGAGCTAGAAAATTTACGTACAAAAGGCCATGCTTTATGTTACTATGTTTATTTAAATTCCTTTCTATTCTTTGTTTAGAATTGGGTGTATAAAATAACAAAAACATGATCAGTTACCATGGCACAAAATAAATTAGAAAATAATTGCCTATAAAACTAAATCAGATGAAACTTCCCAAAGTTCGGGTGTCTGCTGTTTTTTTAGTGTCCAAGTAACAATTTTTTACCCTCATTTTGTTGTTTGAAATCATTGGCAGAGGCTTCCCAGTGCACCAGCATGGAAACAGAAGTGATTCCTCATTCTAACAAAAATAATGGACAACAGGTTGAGCCTAATCTTATCGTCATTAATAAAGCTAGATTTGTGCTAGGTGGAGAGACTTGTGGTCACACCAGAAAGGTTGTTGATAAAAAAAAATCTCCTAGTATCACATTCACTCCTTTAAAATATATTAGCTTTTTCAGCAATAATCTGGAGCTCTTCTGATAATATTTTGGGGTGCTTAGAAACACCCCATACTTCTAGGTATGAGGGAGCATGTGATCCTCTAGGGCTAGGGCCCAAGCAACCAATCCCCAAATCTCAACACTTTTATATAGATGAGGGAAAAAGTACTGCACCCCCTTCCTAAAAAATACTTAATCGTATTTAGTTATGAATAACTTTAGCTTAGTATATATTAGATTATGGTGATTATTACTAGTCCAAAAAGAAGCAAATAAGGAATATGCTCTACATACAGTTTATTTTCATGTTAAATCCTAAACCTGTGACCTCCACAACTACCTTCCATCCTTTGTACAGTAAATGAGCTTCACATTTGGTGGATTTTTATAGCTTCATTAATTTCATATAAGTCATCATTTAACCTTTATTTGGATGTGACATAGATTTGGCTTTTTTAGAATCTATGACCTACTGTTTCCTGGCCAGGGAACTTTACGTTATTTAGATGAACTCTGCATGATTGTTAAAATACCTTCTAATATGCTTTATGCTTATTTGATAATTACACATTTCATTAAATTCCTTACTCAGCAATTTCAATCCTCACTCATTGCTCCCTTTGAACAATTATATGTAAACAAAGATTGACACAGAGCCATAATCTGAAACATTTGCTCTTTATTAACAACAGTTCCAAGTGAGAATGGTATTAAATATAACTGCAGGTTAAAGTGGGACACAATATTTAATATACAGTATAGATATGTACATTGACATGGAAAGCTATGTGTCAGGTCCCCTACCCCTAGCACACTGTGGTTCCATCCTCCAAGCTCTTTGCTACTAGGGAGTCCTGCAGTGATGCAGACAGAAAAACAAGCATCGCTGGCACACACCATCATGGATCCAAGGAATAACCTATATTTTTGCTGTCTAAAGGAAACAAATAATTACAAGCTCAATAAGAACTTCTTTATCATGTCATTTTTGAATAATAAAGTGTCAATTTGAGGCAAATTGCCAAAAAACCTGCCTGAAAGCATCTTTTTAATTACACTGGGCACTAACATCTTCACCAAGTTCTCTCCTAGGTTCAGGATTTTCAACCATTTGATTGTCCAGGCTGCAACTCTCTACCTTGCACACAGAAATGTATTTGTTGCTATCAGCCAGCTACACCTGTATCATACATTAAAGTAAACTTTGCAAGCAGGCTGGTAAATTTATCCTAATACAAAAGAAATAACTTGTCCCTTCTGCAAAAATGAACCTGCCTGCTCACATTTTTTTCTTTCTAAGTTTAGTTCCAGTTTAAATGTTGGAGGTTGCATTGCTTGAATGATTCAGAGACATAGGCCGTTGTAGAGGTGAATATAATACCTCTTGATTTGCAGGGAATTTCTATTAAGATATTTATGAGCAACTGACAATGTACCCTAAAGGCACATATTTGTGAATTTTCACACACAGATTTCACTGCATAATATTCCATTACATAGAGACTAGACAGATTGTCAATTGTATTTAAGTGGTCTACGTGCTTTGAGATTTTGGTTTCTATTTCTTATAGAATTCAATGTCAAAGCAGCACATTCCTGACATGCAAATACTGTTATCCATGTGCAAAAAATTCAATTTACTACCATTATAGTACTTTTGTGGCATATTACTGCAAAATATCTTTGCTATAAAATAATACGCTTTGAGAGATAAAGGAGGCCTGCCATTGTTGACCTCCCCTACTGAAACTTCTAGTTATTTGTCTGTGTTTTACTTTAAAGTAGACGTAAACCCTAACTAAATAACATTTAGTTTTCCAAGGCACTGTGTATCTTACTCAATTGCCACTTGCTTTAGGTTAATGGAGTAATGACACTGAAGAAGAAACAAGGCAACGCTGGGACTTGGAAGTCAAACTTATTAAAGAGTGCACTGTATGGCTGAATGGGTGGGTTTCTTGATCTAACAATAGTGGATCATGTACCTATAAAATGGAGATTTGTGGTCTCCATGGAAAGCCTGTGTAACAATACAGGAGTACAACTGGGAAACAAGGACATAGCGTTGTCACCCTTTAACAGAATGTGGTTGATCAAACCCCACAGGAGCTGATTACTGTATACAGTATACATTCACAACTGATTATACATTATAAACTGATTTAAGTATAAAGCAATGTACCTATTTTACCTGATAAAGCAAGAAAACTAAATTGACTCAAATATAAACCTAGAGCAAAAAAGCAATCCCTCACTGCTAACATTCAAGAAATAATTAACATAATGCCAGTAAAATAAATATGATTAAAAACATCGATGATATGTATTTTAAAAACTTATATAAAGGGGGAAACATAAATTTGTACTTTTGAGTTGGTTATGATGGGTCACTTACCCCTAAATAATTGTTTGTGAATTATTACTGGCCACCAGTAGATAGTGTTGTGTAATGTGTATAACAAAGAGTCTGTTACACAAGAGTCTGTTACAAGAGTCTGTTACACACTTAACATGAGGACACAGAGCCTTCTAGTGGTGTAACTAGAGTATTAACCGAAAATCTTTTTGCAATGGCATTATCAGGTCAAAACATTCGGAGCTTAACTACAAGCCACTGAGTACACAAGACAAATAAAATCTTGTTTGAAAGACTTAAAGTACTGACTTGCTTGTGAAATATTGTGTATACGTACGTAACAAGAAACCATATTACACAGATAGATGTTTTATTAGCTCAGCCATTATTTAAAAGTGTAAAAACATCATTATTTAATGGTGTTTAAAAATGTTTTAAATGTTTTTTATTCCTAGAAAAGAAGCAGTGGGCAAATGAATTTACTATGAATCATAATTGAATGGAGACTACCACAAATCATCTATTTGTTTTTCTTTTAACCTTATAACTGAAATGTTTACAGATTTCAAAAAAGCCCACACTGTGCAACCTATGGTACTTATATTTGCTTTTAACTCCATTTAGATACCTTCTTCAACTCTGGCTGGTTACATTTGTGGTGTCTAACTCTCTTATGTGTTGCGGTCCCTTCTGAGAGCTTGTTTATTCGCCTGGTTCCTATTGGCTATTGAGTCTTTGTGTATTTCCAAATGCTTCCAGAGGGGCACACTTTTATATGCATACCAGACGTTGCTAACCATAAATGCCCCTGAATCCCCTCCATTTGTCATTAAGCTGGAGGCTGAACTAAACATGCACTTCTCAGACGAACAAAAAGACATGATGTTGCACTTTTGTCATAAGACATCTATATGTAATAGAAATCAGGAGACTAACTACAAGTTGGCTACCCGCTGGTACAGGACACCTGATTGGCTTGCCAAGCTCTTTCCACATACTGATGGCATTTGCTGGAGATGCGGTATAGCTCTGGGAGTGCCCCAAATTGCATTTTTACTGGAACTTAGTGGCTGAAATTATCCTTAAACTTACGGATGTTGATATCAAAGCCAAACCAGCCCTGGCACTTTTCATGTCTCTGACTTCTCGTGCAAGGTGTACAAGAATTCCCTTTTGAGACATCTATTGAACGCTGCTAAAGCGTGTATACCTGCTTGCTGGAAGAGCACCTCTCCCCCGACTGTAAGTCACTGGTTGAGAAGGGTAACTTACATCTTTCATATGGAAGATATGATATCCACTGATTCCAAGAGAGCGGACAAATTTGCTCAGACTTGATACCACTGGATACATTTCTCTACATCAGTGGAATATAATGGGCTGTTGCAGCCCCCTCAGCCCGCTTTACTACATGCCTCTGCTATCTAAATGGTATACTTTTGTACTTTAGGTGGGTAATGTATTGATATGTAAATAGATTTATGTAACTGATCTATTCCCCCCCCCCCCCTTTCTATGTTCCCTTCCTTTGTTGTACAAAAAAGGAAAAATGAAAATACTCAGGTTCTATTTAGTTACACGATCCTGTTTATGGTTTAATTTTTGCACTTTACATATTATTTTTGGTTGTATAACTTTGACCCAAACTGTACGATTGTTTTATTTTTTGTATGAATCTTGATGTTTTTTCAGAATAAAAATTATTTGGAAAAGAAAAACATTTGTGGTGTCTGTGTATCATTTTGAAAATGTACATTCACTTCCTAGAGGAACAGCAGAATGCTAGAGGAAGTCTCCCAAAGTGAAGGAAATTCCCCTTTTAGAGAGCTGTTCCTGCAACAGGTATCCTTGTGGAAAGACTGCCTTTTAGGTTTTGTTCTGTAGACAACTTTATAGATTTTTGATTTCCCCCATACTTTCTTACAAAGGGTTCATTTATTACTAGGCTGTTTACACAGCAAATTGAATTATCACCTTGTGAGGAAATCATTTAGCTTAGTGAATACGGTAAAAATTCACTAACTAAAGAATACCCAATCTAAAATTTGAATCAACTACATTCCAAATTCAACTATGGTATTATCCATATATTTTAAAAGACATGTTTATATATTTATTTAGACTACTTGTTTTGTCTTATTTGATCATGGCTTAATAAAGATTTTCAATAGTTACTGTATTGATTATAGCCTACCAAAGATTTTTAATATTTACTATAGGAAAAAATATTTTTTGCACTACTGGAAAATAATATCTCTGTTAATTTTTATGTTAAAACCATTCTAACATCTGTATGTTTGCAAACTCAGATTACATTTAGTGCTTGTGTAACATTTCGTTGATGTTCTGCTACCCCTGAGGAAACCTAATAGGGTGAAACGCATTGTATAACGGTATACACAAACAAATTACTATCTGCAAGTCCAGTATATGGTTGTATATGTGAACAATATGCTAGATGACTACTGTATAGTGCCCTTCAGGGCCTAAACTGTAATCAATGTTTCTTGTAAACCACAAGTCCTCTATTGTGCCTTACCGAATGAAAATTGCTATGTATTGGTATATAGGAATTATCATCTAATACAATACTTTTATTTGCCACCAAAAACACTTCTTTTCTATTCTTTGTTTTAATATTGGGTCAAAATAGACTTGAAGATTTAACAGTAACATTTTTGAATGCAAAACTGCACTTTGATATGCAATTGTTTCCTTAACCTCTTTCTAGAAAGCTTCCTACTTTAAAGGAAAACTTTAAAGGAAAACTTTTGTGAAAAAAATACACATATTTTTAACTATGACAAGCCCTTAATATGTCCACAAACTGTTTTTATCTAGCAATACTTTATTACATTACACAATGTATATATATATATATATATATATATATATATATATATTTTTTTTTTTTTTTTTATTTTGGTATAAAAAATTACATCTTTCAGAAACTGTGTAGAAACAAATTAATTCTAGAAATCTTCAGATATTTTAACCACATGTTCATTCAACGACTGATAATATACTGTTTGAATAAAGACAACATGAACATCATTTTTTTGGGTAGTTTAAGTCAGGCACATGTTTGGACAATGTATTTGGACAGCATGCCTTTGTTTTTGTTTGGTGATAAAAATGGTTTGCAGCAGACTGGAAAAAAATTGCTTGCAAGTGGAACATTCCTGTAACAAAAATCACAGAATCCTCCTCAAAGCATTGGATTGATAAAAAAAATCTAGAAATGGCGTGACTGGACGAAGATCCTATTGACGTCATAAGGACAGGGAAATAGTTCAAATCATTAGCACGGACCAGGAGGAATAAATGAAGTAGCTTTTTTTCCTTGTCAGTTGACATTTTGGATATTTATGGTAACTTTTAGGCACTACACAGTTTGAATTGAACTCATGAATACAGAAGTTCCGACAACTGATCCTGGTACAAGATGAAGTAGGCATCCAGAATAAGGGTTTTTTTTAGGGTTAGGGTATTATTTTATGGAAAAGTTTAGAAGAGTTTTAGATTAAGGGCTTAAAGCAGCGTTTCTCAACCTTAATATCAAGGAGGATCCCTTGAAATAACGTTCAGGTCTTCATAGAACTACTACTAAAATTACTATATACACAACTTACAGTATATTAGCATGGTGATCAGTGAGAGGAATGCCCCTTACTGGTGGGTAGAATGTCACCCAAAGACAGCCAAAAAGATCATTGGTGCAAGTTAAACTGACCTGACAGGTACATCCTGCTCATTGCTTAAGGAACCCCTAGCAACCTTTTGGGGAGAAACACTGCACCAGAGGGTTTAGGTTAGGTTTTAGGGTTAATTTTTAAGGATTTTATTTTTATTTTTTACATTTTCTAAAATTATCATTTCAGGACACAACATTATTTTGAATTGGAAATTACAAAGTACATGTAAACCCTGTTAGATAAGTCACATACAAGTTTACAATCTGCAGCTTGCATTGAAAGAATTCCTAAAAATTCTGCCATTGGGGTTTTTGTTCAGGCCCTTCATACTATGCAGTGTCAGCTGTCAGTTATACTCCTACAATGTGACATTGACACTTGAATTAAACTAAAAGCCATGATACAGGTACCAGTTTCTGGGATTTAGGCTACACAGACTATTTCTCCAACTTTTAAACTCAGTGTCTAAATGCCCATATTTAAATGCCTATTTATCCTAACTGGTCACTTCACACAAGAGCATTGTCTCTGGGGTGTAAAGAAAATGCATCCTGCAGCATTTAAAGATGTTAAAATGCTCAAAAACATCCCAAAAGGCCCCAAATTATAGTCAATTATAGACAGGTATAGCCATTTTAAGCTTTTATGGGTGTTTGTGTGCAATTTTGGGTATTTTTGGGTGGTCATGTGCATTTTTCAGTTCCATAGTTTTATCAGTCTACAGCAGATGGTTCCTAGAATGCTATCTAAAGAGGAAGGAAATTCTTCCTTCAAGAATGTCTAAATTAAACTTCAAACAAAAACTGTCTGTAAAGACTGGCAAGGACAGGAAGTGATGGGTATGAGTTAGTGACCTGGCACATCCAGTTGCACTCGTAAATTTAAGTTTGAGCTATTGGGCTTTCCAACATAGATTCTTCAACAGAGCAAGTAAGAATAGAATGGATAAAAATCAACTAAAAGCTTCACCTGAAAATGAGAAACATTTGTATGCAATATTTCATATTTATCTACAGAAACAAAATGTATTTTAAAATGGCATTTCGTCCTGACATTATTGGATATTATACATAAAATCATCGTATCTAGGAGGAAGAAGTACAGGTAGTTCCCCCCCATCAAGCCTCCATCCTGGACACCGAGCAGCAGGGAAGCCCAGTTCGTATCTAGGAGTCTTCCGTATGTCGGATGTTCTTAACTCGGGGACTGCCTGTACAAGGTAGTAAGTAGTAGACAATAGCATATTTTGTAAAACAGACCTCATATGTCTCTTCTTCTGCTTTAAAAATAAATCCTGTTCTTTTCTTCTAGAAATTAAATACACCATATTAGTATGACCATAATCACTTTGGAATGTGTATTTTCTGAACATGATGATTTTCAGCATGATTTACATCTGCAAATACTAAAAAATAGAAAATCAACCATGAAAATTGTGCCGAATAAAGGTCAGACAGAAGGCAAAGGATTCCTCACTGCTATCTTTTCTCTAATACTGACAGTGCCTTGGTCTGCAATGTGTCTCAATGTAAAGGTGGCCATAGTAAAACATAGGCTTACGTCATGGCCTACAACAAGGAAAATAGTGAGCAGTGCAGGAAAATTTAAATGAGCTAATACTGTAGATATATAGCCAGGAGGCTGTGGGCACAGGGTGCCAAAGCACACTCACATATTAGAAAGTGCACTTCGATTTTATCGAAGTATTTACAGACAAAGGGTATATGTTTCTGGTACTACTTAGGCGCAAGTAACATTTCTAAATGTTTCCTATAGCAAATCTTTATTTTTTGATCAATTTCAGCTGATGGAAAACGGTGGCTTGCACAAATGAAGACACCCAGGGGTAGTGGTGAGCACAATAAAAAACAATGCACCCCAGAAACTCGAAATTTTTGTTTTGTTAATAAAAACCGCTGGAAATTGTTTCCTTGGCTAGCTTTAAGGACCTTGGACAGCATGGGGCAGTCTGAATACAGTGTTCTTTTCTGTTTAACTCTAATTGTGCTGAGAAAACAGATGAGCACAATAGCAACAAATTGCTGTGATTTTGCTTGCTTAACAGTCTTACTGTTCCCAAATACTTTCCCCAAAGTACTTTCTTATTATAATAAAGTGGGTTGCACTTGTGCACATGTCATTCTGATATCAGCCACAGTCATCTGTAAAAGACGACAGGCGTTCCAAGGCAGCACCCTGTCATTGGATGATCCCGTGAAATAGCTCTGATCTGAGTTGGAACTGAGTTGTGTCTAATTGACCACCACCATGCAGGAACCCGCAAATGCATTTATTGAGAACACTTCAGTTTAGTACCTTATTTATCAAATGTACCACTGTGACAAATAAGGGGCATATCACACACACACTAAAACAAATGACTGTGATAACAGTTACAATACTAGGTTTTACACACCCTCACAACATTGGAATAGTTATTTTTTTAAATTATACACATAGTTTTAACTAGCCCACTTACTTTTAGTACTGTTCAGTAATAATGACACCACACCTTATAAAATGTCTTTTTTACTTTTTTAATTAATACTTACCTTTCTGAGTCCCAATGATGTGTTGTCCCATGGCAAATCATTCCAGTGACAATACACTGACAATAGCTTCAACTCGTTGTGTCATTCAGCTGTGTGCAGCCGGGGACAGTTTTGTAACAATATCTGCTGTTAAGTGATTGCAGCCTGGTA
The DNA here is from genome assembly GCF_032062135.1 of Pyxicephalus adspersus. Lineage (NCBI taxonomy): Eukaryota > Metazoa > Chordata > Amphibia > Anura > Pyxicephalidae > Pyxicephalus > Pyxicephalus adspersus. The sequence continues at coordinate 61,957,702 of NC_092862.1, read as the reverse complement.
CAATGAGATAAGTGAAAGTACAGATATACTAATAAACACATCAGCTTTTGGCAACTTACTTAAGTAACAGAACTTTCTTATCTTTTTAAACTGCCTTGTACTAGTCCCATCAAATTGCCATTCTATAAAAAGGAACAACTGCAAGCTTGTTTTAAGTACAGCCTAAATCTCAGCCATGGCTTCTTTCATATATGCAATGAGCCTATTTTATTAAAGCTCTCCAAGCCTGAAAGAGATAAGCTTTCATGGTAGAACCTATGTGATCCAGAAAAACCTGGAATGGGAATGGAAAATGCTTTCAATCCTGGACCAGATCCATCCCAGTTTTATTGGATCACCTAGGTTCCCCCATGATGGTCTATCTTGTCCAATCTGGAAGTGATTTAATAAATCAGGCCCAATGTGTGTAGACATGAAGAGAATAAAGTTTGTTATTTGCAGGATCATCAGATGAAAATAAACTAGAAACATCTTTAAAAAGTAAACTAGTACACCATGTTATCTAAAGACTCTAAGCTGAAATATATTACATTTTTGGGTTTAAATATGCTTGAAGTGCACTAATAACATGTGTGTAGCATGTCATCTAGAAAATATCTTCTAGAAGATTGAAGTAGATGTTACCTGTAGAAAAGGTTGATAGACATTAATTTGATTTCCCTGGTTAAGGCCTGTGTCAATTGGGTTTAGACTAGTGCTGCTGGCATCAGTTTGAGATCACTCACTGTTCACTGATTGCATTTAACCTATCGGTAACTCTCTACATAGCTACATCTGATTTGCTTAGTCCTATAGTCCTATATAGTTATTATGGATAGGAAAGCCATTTCCATGCAGTGGATTTTGCCCAAAAATCCTATTTTTGTGAGCAGAGAAATTTCACCAAAAAGGCAAATTTTCATATTTTAAAAAATGTAACTTGTTCAATTGGTAAAGCCCCTAAACAAGTCATCATTGCCCTAATTGCTGAGGTAAATATGGAAGAAGAGTAGTATAGGAGGTCTTTGGTAGTTTATTTTTTGCTGCCTATTGAAAAAATCACCATTTTATTCCTGTCAAAAAGAAAATATTCCACTCCTAGACCATCATCTGATTGGCATCTTCTTGGGCAGATTTACTCTTACCTCTTAATCAGGTGACATATATATGTTTTCATGTTTTTGATCTAAATTTAACATATTACTACACTATATATATGTGTGTGCGCCACATGATAGCATCTTAATACATGTAAAAGCTATTGCTCCAGGGAAGATGTTTTTTCCCCAAGAGACATTCACATCACATTCAAGCTTGTATTGCTTTTTAATGATAGAGTGGTAGTATTGAAGGACAGTGTCTGTCCTAGGGGCTCCACAGCACTTGATATGGTGTTTTGATCAAATAAAGTGGATCAATAATTCACACTATGGCTGATACATTTTCTGTTTATCCCATGCAAACTTTCCATGGCCCCATTATTTCCTACTGGCAGCTGAGTGTAATAGCATTCTACAGTGGTACTGCAGAGTATGGCTTTTCCCATAGGTATGAATGGAACTTTTGTGTGCAGAATAAAAAGGACCTGTTGAAGATACTTTAAGGCATAGTTGTTTCTTAGGAATCCTTCTATAGTTGTCATAGAACATTTTTTGCATAAAAAAAGCAGATTACAGGGTACTGACTGTTCATACAGAAATTGAATTAGGTGATTATGTCCAAACCCAAAAAGACTGAATTTTCACTGTAACCACAGAACTTTGTGCATTTACATTTTTATAAATAGTGTAACTAAAACAGTTTGTTTGTAATGTCTAGACGGTGAGTTCACTATTTCTAATTGAATATGCCCTTTCCCAGTTTACATAAAAACAAATAATTATCAGATAATAAAGTGTATTTTGGTAAAAATGGTTTTAGGTTTTGGATAGAGTGGTGAAGGGCACCCCAACATTAATTACCACTGTTACAAGGATTGAACAAAAGAAAAAAAAATCTAAACATTGCAAATTGTTACCTAAAAGTAGTAGCAAGGGGAATTTTCCATTTCTAACTCTAGAAAAAAATCTTAAAAAAAGACAAAAAGTTATTTTGACTTGAAATAAGGTGCATCCTTCCACCTTCCACATTTTTAATATACGTAAACATTAGCTGATCATATTTTTGTTGCATTGAAAGGGGCATTTATGTTTATTATTACTGATATAACCGTCATAATCACCCTAAACATCTTCAATTTAATTTTATATCCTTTGGCTTTATAGCCAGCAGGAACTAAGCCTTCATTCCTAAGCACTGATTTAATCTTTTTTACTATCTGTTTATTATCCTGTGTTTGATCTTAACTTTGCAGTGTTATGTTGGATGCTTTCCATAGTATACTCATGTGAATATATCTCAGCCACACATGTATAGTGCTTATTAAGCTTTGTATTGTTTCCTTCCCATTATGTTTTCTTGGCCTAGGTCACAAGATATGTATCTTCAGCCAAATGATTTGGATGATCTTTTCTATCTATAACGCTTACCAATAACTGAGGATTATGCCCATACAAAGTATGTTTATAATTTTCAGACTTATTTGCACATTCTTTGTCTCCTGGAGATAGTACAGTAAACAGGGCGAAATAGAATGTTAAAACACTTCTTATTTTGTATTAGATAGTGAAAAACCTATTTCATTACCAAATGTAAAAACGTGTAAATTTTAAACAATTACCAACCAAATTAAGGTTGTTTCGAATGTAATTTGTTAAAGTAGAGGCCATATATAACGATACTTGATTACAAAATGTTCAGAATGGAAGAGCTGGTTGTTTTATGCCAGTGAATATTGTTACTATGTACCCACTAAAATTATTGCCAGGGTCAAATTTATCACACGACACGTGTATATCAGTGTGAAAAGTATGTTTTTGAAACTTGTGAATTAATTCAACTGCAGAACTGTCTTTTCAAACCATCACTACTATTGGTGGTGTTCAAATTCAGGTTGTCCTTATATTCGACCCGAAAATGGCTGTTTGAATTCGGGTAGACCCGACCCGAAAAAAACAAGATTCGACGGTAAAAATCCGGATAAAAAAAATGTAAAAAAAGTATTAAAAAAATTAAAATGAATGTTAAATTAACTTATTGAGTGTTTGTGTTTATTTAACTAATTTTTTTTTTACAGGTTATCCTACAATGACATGATATCTTTTACTCTTTAACACACTTTCCAGCACAGTAATATTATGATAAATTTGTTACATTTTCCTTTCTTCCACTGCAAGAAAAATGTAACAAATGTATCATATTACTGTGTGTGTTACAGAGTAAGAGATACTTGCCAGCCGGCATCTTAATTAATCATTAATTAACCTGTACTGCCCCCGGGATCCTAGTGGAACTGCAGAGCAGAGTTCAGTTCCCATGGTCACATGATCGTGGCAACTTTGCGGTCACAGCTATGACTGCAGGTGATCCACGGGGCACTAGAGGTTGAATGGGGACAAGTTTCCCCATTTATCACATCTAGTGCCCTGTGTTCTTGGATAGAGAAACTCTATCCAAGTACACATACTACTAGTACAGTGCAGCAACAGCAATCAGGATCGCTGTTGCAGTCCTGTAGTATGTGTTCCTGGATAGAGTTTCTCTATCCAAGAACACAGGACTCCCTGTGTTTTTGGATAGAAAAACTCTATCCAAGAACACTTACAACTAGTAAAGCAATCAGATTGCTCTTGCAGCCCTTAATAGTCCATAAAAATAACCCAAATTCCCCCACCCTTGACTTCAATGGTGTTCGAATTCGACAATATCTCACTCAAATAGCTATCGAATCGAATAGTGAGATATTCGACCAACACTAGTCACTACTTCGCACCACTACACATCTCCACTCCTATTGTGTGCTAATTCCCCCACCTACTAGATTGTAAGCTCTTCTGGGCAGGTTCCTCTCCTCCTCCTGTGTCACTGTCTGTATTCGTCTGTCATTTGCAACCCCTATTTAATGTACAGTGCTGCGTAATATGTTGGCGCTATAAAAATCTGGTTTATTAATATTATTATTATTATTATTAATAATAATAATAATAATAATAATACCTGCTGATTTAATTTGCAATACTCTCTGTGACTCAAGGCACATAAATCTACCTTATGCTTCTCTGCAGGCATTTAATTGGTGAGCTTTTTGATTCAAAGCAAGTTTTGCAGGAAAGCAAAAAAGATGCTACCTGTAAATCATTTTTTTTTTACAGCAGCAGATTTACACGGCCCTTCTTCACAGCATAGATAGGACAATTATACCAATTTTTTAAGATTGTATTCCACTTTACCAGGTCTTTGTTTTGGCTTTCATTCCATGCAATAATAATTTCAAATCCAGCCATATCATGTTGTGATGACCTTTGATGTGATCCGACAATATTAAATACACGTAATCAGAAAAGTTTTGTTTGATTTGTACATTCATCAAATTTTGTAGTGGCAGCTAAATTTTTTTTATTATTCCTTCATTGTCTGCATTACGCACAGTCAATTTTGCCAGCCTCATTAATGAGCATGCCAAGTACTGGAAGTAGCTTCTGAAAAATGTGAAAAGCCAATGTTCATACTGCTGTCCTCATGATATCCTGAGGATCGTGCTGCTCCGTGACTTTCTGCATGCGCTCAATGGATACGATAGAGACAACATTTGACAGGTCTTTCATATACTTGTTAACTTATGCCAAGATACTATGACATATTCCCCATACCATCCTGAAAAACACTATGATAAATAGCACCTTAATCACGGTGAAAGATTAACAATACAGCCTGTCCTCTGGCTCATAAACAATATCATTATTTCAAAAGGCATTTCAAACACTACACGATATGGCATGACCTTAAAAGCATTAGACATCTAGCATACCACAGACTGTTTAATAAAGTACAATAACTTCCTGGAATTCTTGAGGTAGCACAGCCGGAGCCTTGCAATTCCTGTTTTCTTTGCATTGTTTCCTGAATGTGAATATAATCAGTCTTTCTAACACTTGTAACCATGGTACTGATAAACAACACGCAGGTCCAATAAAGAACCACTTATTGTCAAGGTTTGCTAGTTTTCCCTGTCTGACTTACGTTGATGTTACAACACACGGTCAAGTGGTGACTTTAGGATGAGTGTGGCTACTTGCTGAAAAACATTCAAAGCATACATTGTGTCCCTCTGATGTCGTCATGTCTTAGTTCATTTTGTTTTTCCAAAAAATGAAAATATCCAGAAAACGGAGACATACTTAAGGTGTAATGCCAATTTTTTCTTACTGTTCCAATTTCTTTATTTTAATGTAATAATTTCAGAAACAGGATTACATTACATAGAGGGTAAACAATCCACAGTCAAATATAAATTATAGACAATTTTTCAAATATCATATGTATTACTGTGTATATACTCATATCACACTAATTTGTAATGAGATCAAACTCAGCACTATCGAATATTGGTGCTGAAGGTAATATTAGCAATAGTATTGTCATTCTGGCAGTAAACATTTTTGATGTTGATTTATTTCTCTTTCTTTTCATGTGAAAGGGCCAAAGACTGTAAACGTCTGATGGCTCTTTGTAAGGGTTGGTACATTTTTTTTTTATATTCATTTAGGATAAAACTTTCTAATTTAAAGAAAACAACTGTTACAAAGATAAAAAAGACACAGGACAGCCAAAAGCTTAAAAGGAGGCAAATGCCCCCAGTAACTGCAGTACAAACTGGCCACCAATGATAAGAACTAGGTAATAGAAGGTGTCACTGAGGGGATAACTTACTGCTCCCCAGCTGGAAAGTGGAAAACCTTAAAAAACAAAAAAAAAGAGAGAGAAATGTGGGCTACATCTTTGAAGCATGTAATCTTCAATATTAAGTCAGCATTGGTAGATCCCAAATGTTTATCTTCAAATGGTTTTCTATCTCCTTCATGAAAGTTTAGAGTACATTTGATTTGTCAGCCATTGTTCTGATTATTAGGGTAGATACTTACTCCTCTGGACCTAGATCCCAAATAAAGAGCAGCAATTCTGCAGCAACACAATTACTATCAGCCTTAACCAGGCCCTTCAATCCCCTTTCCAGGGAAAATTGAGGTACATGATGCCAAATACCCTCTGAATTTGGTATCACACATTTCATTTCTAAACCGAGGTATCCCTGTACTTTGTCTTATTGACGCCCTGAGCGCCTGACTGAAAAAAAAACCATTTTGATATGGTATCTACTATACATGCAGACCTGAGCTCATCATTTACAGCATAACATAACAAATAAATTATTAAGTTTACACTCTGATGTCCAAAATTGTACCCTGATATCACTAACAGTGTTGGTAATAAATCACTTATAGTAAAATACTTTGTGGAGGGTACACTGGAGCAAGTGTAGAACAGCAAGCATTAGTATATACTTTCAAATGATGCTACTTGCAAATGGTTCTTATGAAAATGTTCTCAAGGCCTTTTTTGATCTAAAAGCATAACAACATATGCAGTACCTTTGTATGGGGCATTTGCTTTTTACATGTTAATTAGAAAGTGTGCTTCTTACTGTATGATAGTTTTTTATGTTTCTTGGTTTAACTAGTCTTAGAAACTGTAAGAGTCACTTTCAAACATTGGGGCTCCCATACAGGATAGAAATCAGTAATAAAGTGGTAGCCTCTCTTCTTACAAACTTACCTGCATTATGTGCGTTTACAGTCTGGTATATTATCATCCTCACAAAAAGAATTGCTGAATGTGGTGAATTTCGTGTCAACGAAGGCTCCAGGGGAAAGCAAGTAATCTTTTTACCATTTAAAGTATTTGTAAATACAATTTTGTTGTTAGAATTTATACTTGTGTAGCAAATCTAACTGTAATTTAACTTTAACATTAACAGGGCTACAGCTCCCTATGTCTGCCTAGCACAAAACATAAAAAAAACAAATTAGTACATGTTCTTGTTATGTAATGAAGACATAAAGGGAACGAAGAAGTAACATCCTGGACTATGCCTGCCATAGCCATTTGTCACCATAACATATCTTCTACTGGATCTTTAACCCTCACCACTTGGTGACAACTCTAAAGCAGAAAATATAATAAATCACCCCAGTGTAGACACAGACAGTATAAAAGAGGGTCTAATGCTTCTCTTTTTATTCAAAACTGAAAAAAACAATTACATTTACTTGCACTTTATTTTTGGTAAGATGCTGAATGGTTAAATCAACCAAAACTTGTCTGAACTTTTTAGGGACTTCATTGGTGACCCCTAAATTCTCAGCTCCATCTCCAACACAAGAAAATCTTAGGTTCCATTAGTTTTTCCATTTCTTTATTATAATGATAGCAGTAGACAACAAAGAAATTGATTTAAAAGCCAGGAACTCCCACAAGGAGATCCTACTGAAGAGATCTTCTAGGGGCCAATTTATAAAACGACAAGATTGCTATCAATGTGCCATTATTTTGTAGAATGAACAGCACTATTGAGATTGCCCCATTGTTAACATGGTTATGATCACCACTATAAACTGTGAGTCTTAATACTACAACTACATTTAAAGTGTTTATCAGTGGAGGTGCCCCTAGGGTTGGGGTCATCCAGAATAGTAACTCATGATTTTATCCCCCACCCCTCCACCCTCCACCCCCTGAGAAATGAGGCAATATGTGTAGCCTTGCTGAATGAAGAACATGGCCAAAATGTGTAACAGTAGAAGAATGAAGTAGATTAGTTAAAGGAAGGGATACTTCAGAACCCCAATACAGACCTCAGTGATAGACCCCCATGCAACCTTTTCCTTATCTCTCCATTTGCTCCTGGATTCGTGCAGCTGCCTTTTTCTCCTTTGCTAGCTCTGCCCCAACCTGTGTCCATGTTCATTCAGTAAATAGGCAGGCCACAGAATAGAGCTTATGGCACACATCGCAGAGATATGGTATGCCATGGGTATCATCCCCTCTGATGGTGTAACCTTCTGCAGTCCACATTACCAAAATGGTGCCATCGGCATATACATCACTCTACAGATCCCTAGATGGTGTTTACCGCTTTACCAGTCACAAATATCATAAACATAAATGCAAATTCATGGTGTTTATTCCGAACATTCCATTCAATTGTTTTTAGTTTTTAAAAGTAAGAGTTTAACATTGGGATCCATGGTTCATGTGTGCTATTTTAATATGGTGTTCAGAAAATTGGTTTTTGCATTACAAATTAAAAAGAGTTTGTTGAGTTTGTTTTATTATCTTATATTACAATTTGGAAATGTAGAAATGAAATTTCATTTGACCTGTTAGTGCGTAGATGTGTTCTTATTTTGATTCTAGCCTGTAACATTTTCCCTGTACACTTTGAAATAAAACTCAGGATAGGTGGGGATCTGACACAACCGTTCACTGACATCCCACCTGTCAGGAAGGGCCTTTCGCTCTGCCCTCTCAATTTGTCATGTCAGTCAGCAGATCACTCGGGGTTTCCTCTCCGAGTTATATTCCAGCTGTTTAAATCACGTGGCTCTGTCAGACTCATTATCAACACTGCTCTGTCAGCATCATTCAGACTACCACGTTCCAGTTTAAACCGCATTACATTGATAACGTATTCCTCATTTTTTTTGTTCACACACGTATACAGGGAACAATATTTACAAAGCTTTAAAACCAAGTTTTATATATGGATAAAAGGGTTACAAAAAGCCACCATATATTGGGTAACAGATAACAACTAACAAATATTTAGGAAAAGTTTCTTATTTTGTTTTTATAGTTTTATATATTTTATAACTAAGCTGAAAGAGCAGCTGACAAAACACAAATATCTGCAAACCTAATATACAAAACACTGGCCAGACTGCAGCTGCAATGTTGCGAAAGTCATACAGAGCTCCTCTCTTCTTAATCACAAGTGATATACAATACTGGAGTCTGGAAATGGTGACCCCTATTTTAAACCACTGCAGATGTTTGTTTACAGTCATCCTCAATGGGAAGTGAACTTTAGGAGTAGTTCCCAAATACGGCAACTCAGGTTAATCATGAGTATTCCATGTGGTGTTTCTTTTCCCCATGACTGATTTACCATGATTGTTCTGTAGTGTAAAGGTGATCATCTTAGTAGGAGCTGGGCTTTGCTTCATTATTTCAGAGCCGACCTACTGATATCTAACAAGATATATTGAAGAATCACTAAGAGTGCAGAAAGTACAGAATGAATGAATTAGAAAAAGTATGGTCCTTGCACTGCAATTCCACAGGTACAGCTTCCTTTCCAGCAAGAATAGCAGTGAAAAATTCAGAGGTAACATTACTAAATCTAATTTCAAATCTCATAAAATTCTCATTCAGAGAAAACAGTGCCTTTGATGATCTAACTGCAGATATACAGTTAGGAGGCACTCAGTGGAACTAAATGCCTACTCTTAAAAATTGCAATCAGGTAGGTCTTTTTGGCAGAAGGGACAGGTGATGTCCCTTCTAGAATAAAATACCCTTTCCTGCTTGATCACCATTTTTTAAATACACTCACCTGTTCCAATTCCCTAATGGGCCAGGATGATGCAACTCATTCTTTTTAAGCTGAAACATCCTAGGTGCAAATTAGAAGCTTTAGTTCAGCTTTACTGCAGTGGGGACAGGTGAAGTGAAGGTTATGGGGTCTCTACTCTGTTTTCTAAACTTACAGTAACAACATACTGTATGCCGTTTTGGCTATCATTAACCTTGCAATAATACATGATATATGACAGATCATGCACTAGCTTTAAATTTCTAGTAACTGAAAATAGGCAGTGAGTCCAGCCATCTGTGTTTTTATTTAGTACTAAAACTATGTGATGAATGTACTCAGCTGCAGTTATAAAGCAGATGTACATCTTGCTTTTCGCAGAAAAAATGTTTGCCTGTATAGGGCTATTTCTTTTGCTGGAATCCTTTTGTACTAACAGCATGTTCCTTAACATTCCTTAGTTTTTTTCTAGTTATCCAACTTTGCCCTGTTAAAACTAGCATATCTATAGTATGATTACATGTTTAGTATCTGTGTTTTTGCTGAATAATGTTGAAAATGGGAACCATTTACTCAAATTGTCTGGTTGTATTTTGAGTTTAGTTGAATTTGTTCTTGTTTTTTCTTTGTGACGGGTAGTTGAGGTCACAAACCTTAACAGGTATTTAATTAGCAGAACTATTTCTTAGATATTATATTAATATTATTATAATAGTAATAATAATAATAATATAGGAAGTAGTAAGGGTGAAAGCATATATAACAGCAACCAGCACGTCTGGGACAGGACCATTTGGAGAAATTGGTCACAGTCACAGTACTCATATCTTCATTTCATCTGGACTGTGCTATATACCAAGCTGGTATAGAGGACTTCCCTAGTCTACTGGTTGGGCTTTTACACAGCCAGGGTGTCCCCTTAATCTGAAGGATCTGGAGGGTGTTTGACTGTTTTCAACATTTATCAGTCTGATTGTTCTGAGAAGTTTATTCTAGCCTGGGGCAAGCTGTAAATGATGTTTTAGATTTGTGCTAAGCTGTGTGGATACTTTTGGATGTGATGATTTGAATGATAGCACCTGAAGAACCCTGGACATTTATAGTGATTTTAAAATTCAGTTAACTGTTTTATTGTTTTAATTTGTTATTCTTTCTAAAAGTAACAGAGAGTCTATCACGCACCTGAGTAGGCTGCTACTGTGTCAGATTTTTGCAGAAGTGTGTATTTTTCATATAGTGAAAGACCATATACAGCAAACACTGCAATGGATTGAAGAAATGTTTGTCCACTGTCACCCAGCAATATAAGGAAACAAATCTGCAAATTGGTCTAGAAAATAAACAACAAACCTACCAGTTAGTCTTGGCTTGTTACCTATAATCACTTTTTATTACTGAAGACAAATATTCTTCTAAACATAAAATGTATAAAGCTGTGCTGAAATTTGGCTTAGCATTAGCCAACATTTTAGAAAGCTGTATTTGTGGGCCTGCACTGCTAGGATGACCTTGCCTCAGTTACATGGATCCTGTGGAGTATTTCTCATTTGATCACCAGTCATCGGGCAAAGTCATTCCACTTAAAGACAAAATGCAGAAGGTATAATAAGTCAGTAATGGGGTAAAGATCAGTTTCACGTAGCCAACAAGCAATCCTGGTTGTCAGTCTGTCTTTTTGGATACTAATTCCACAGCTCAAATATGAAGGAAATAAATAATTTAGTGGAGCATAATAGTATATCATGTCTTTTTGTTTCTTAAACTGAGTCTGTAAGTTTAATAGAATCCTCACCATTACATTGCACTTTTTTAACATATTTAAAATTTAATTTCTGATTGTTGTTTGAAGTGAGTAAGGTAACATAAGTGGACCGTTAGGTATTTTGAGCTGGTTTGGTTAGCATTGCTAAACTGCTAAATGTATAGAAGCATGGGCTCTGGAAAGATTATTGTGTTAAATTAAAGATGTTTTAATACAGGCTGGTTATGGATTTCACTTTTAGAGTCTCCTTACCATGTCAGGTAAAAGTATGTGTCTCTAATCTCTATGTATTTATTTTATTACAATTATTATTGTGGTTGTTTCTATTTTACCATTACATCACAGTGTAAAGACTAACCTAAGTTCTGGAATGCAGGCAGCACATCTCACACCCAAATACTTTGCTGTGCAAACACAGCCTTTTCAAATGCCACTGCCAACTATTTGTTTGCTTGTATGTGGCATTTTTCAAACAAGTACAGTATCTACATTTTTTTGTGAGCATAGAAAAGATTATGGACTGTGGGAATATACAAAAAATTATTGTAGCAAATCAGTAAATGCAAGTAATTTTAACTACTGATAAGCTGAACTCCAGCTTTAAGATAGCACAAGTGTGTTGTAACTAGCTATTGTGATTTTTACTCCACACAGTTTTCTTTTCATAGTGTATAGTAGAAAGTTTTGTAAGTCAGATGAATCCTGTCTTAAATCCCCTGGCTGAAGGGAACCCAGTGCCATCTATTCCTTTCCAGCAATCATGTCCCTGGCACTATTTAGCTATACGTCATTCATTTAGTCATGGAGGCTAAGCTTCACATGCATACAAATGCAGCCTGTCTAGCAATTCCCTCCGTCCAGAATGACATGCACCAATTGAAACATTGTGATATTTGTTATTTTGTCTCCCCAGTGCCAGCTCATTGCTTGCATCAGTGCTGGCAGCAATTGTAAGAAGCAACGAAAACGGGTGTTGTAATGCTATGAACAGCACCACATTGGCCCCTCTGACAGGCCATAATTTGCCTACGTTTCTTAAAGAAGCACAGACACAGAGTGATGGTGTCTCAAAAAGATTTTATTTAAAAATGTTAATAGTATGTAGATGAAGAAATCAAATAGCACCAAGGAAAGGTAAATAGTAGCAGATTAAACTTCAACTTTACCTTGGTTATCCGTACAACAAAATATGATCTGGTTATAATACCCTTAAATTACCCTTACAACATGGTTGTACTTGCAACAAAATAATAATGTTTATAACAGAGCTTGCCAGTCAGTCAATTAAAAAACATTTCAATCCTAAAGAGCTGATACTTGGAGATCCCTGCTGCAAATCCTTACTGTACCTCCTCACTAAGAACTCTCTGTTCTTAGCTTTTTGCTAACCTTTTGCTAAATTACTTTGCTGTATTTCCTAAAGCTAAATGGAGATATGTTGAGGCCATATAACAAAACGGTTCAGAATGAAGTAAATTTGATACTATACTAAATTTTTAAACATTTTGGACAGTTCATGTTTATAGGCATTATTTTTCTGCAATCAATGTGCTTTTTTGTATGTTCATCAAATGCAGGCCAGCAAAATCCTATTGTCCTAAATTGATTAGTAAACATAGTGGTTCAGGGGCTGCCACTGGACTGCTTTGCATTATACTATGTTTCCTGGCCTTCATTAACATTCAAATATCAAATACAACTTTTGCTTGTCAGCTGCTGCAGATGCATGCAAGCATTTGCCTAGAATAAACGTTACCATGAACCTTAAGAAATAAACTATTGTTGTTTTTTGCCATCTGTGTCCTGGGTATCTGGGTATTTGTCCAAATATTTCTTGGAAAGTGAGAGGGAAATACCCTCTCCGACAGTTGTCACTAGTACAAGTTTTTAACATTTTGTTATTTGTTTTTTGTGTCAAATCAAAATGTTGTATTTTCCATCACTTTATGTCACCAGGACAAATAAATATTAACTCTGAGCACAGTTGGCTCAATGACTCTCAAAAATTGGTCTTAGACCAATGACATATGACTATGATAGAGACATGAATTTGTGAGCCCCTTTGAAGTGCAATTAGTAATATGACTATGGACGATGCGTAATGTTTTTTTTTTAACTGTTCGGTTAAATTTTTCTGTGAAACAGATTAATAGTGAGGCTATTTTTGACATAAATTAAAGGTTAGGGATAGCAGGAAAAAACTTTTGGCATCATCAGGGACAACTGCACCCTTAAAAGCCTCCAACAATTTACTTTTGGTTTCCCTATCTATACCAAAATATTTTGTTAAAAATTGAAAAAAATTATAGGGAATAAAAAAATTGGTCTTCTCTATTGCACAATAAAGAATTTCAGTAAACAATAATTTAATGCAATGCATGGCAAGCTATACCAAACAATTGAAGTGGATACTAATAATGTGACTAGGTTTTTTTTAACAGTATACCATATTAAAATCTTACCTGTTTTTAAAAAACATATAAAAATTATTTAGGAATGTAAATTAGTTATAGCGTTAATGCCATGTTGACAGACACATTATTATTAGTCGAACTTTTTTTTCTTTTAAATATACCTGCGTGACTAATTCCTTCACTTGCTGCATGAGCCTCTTTCTTACAGAATGATTTATAAAAATTTGGCATCTGTGTTTCTATAACAACTAGATAGACTCCACATAACACTTTCTTGTACGTGTTTGCACATGCAGGAAACAGGTTGCACTTTGCTCCAGTATTTGAGCGTTAGTAAAATTACCTCTTTGTAAATTAGTTTTTGTGGATAGCTCTGACTTGTTTGACAAAATAAATGAAAATATACTAAATTTAGACCCTTATCTTTAAAATCGCTGCTCTGTTGAAGGAGACCATAATATATTACATGCTAGGGAACATAGTGGTACATTCCAAATAGGTATAAACATTTTAGGCTCTTGTATGTGGGTAAACATGTTCTGGTTTGTAAAGGTCATTGACATTTTAAGGTTTGTACACTAATCAGACAAAACATTGAAACCACCTGTCTAATATTGTGTATGTCCCCATTGTGCTGCCAAAACTGCTCTGACCTGTTGAGGAATGGACACTACAAAACCTCTAAAAGTGTCATATGGTGACTTGTAGCTTTAAGTCAAATTGCCTGACTGGACCAGCTTATTACTCCATGGTCTAGTTCAGATGTACACATGCCCATTGTAGGTGCTTCCAGCAATGGACAGGGTCAGCATATGCACTCCACATGGTCTGTGGCTATGCAATCCCATATTATGTCTTCCAGTAGTTTTACGGTGGGACTGGGCCAAGTGGGCTAGCTTTCCCACTCTGTTCCGCACATCAAGTCTTAGGTGTCCATGGCCCTGTCACCAGTTCACCAATTGCCCTTCCTAGAACCATTTTTGGTAGGTGCTAAACACTTGAGGATGCCCCACAAGACCTGCCATTTTGGATTTGCTCTGACCTAGTCATCTAGACTTCACAATTTGACCTTACTCTGGTCTTTGCTTACACATGACTGGTTAACTAAAGTGAATGTTTACGCAACTTAGTAACTTTGGTGTGTCACAGATCAGGCTAATGTGAGACTTTGGTCGCCACAATTAAAAATCTCCTTGCCACAGTCATCTATAACTCACAGCTGTAACCAAGGCTTAAACAATTGCGTATGACTCTACAAATTAGGTGTGAAGTACTGCTTCAGACATTACCACGAGTAGATTTTATTTTTGTAAATATATTTTTGCTTTTATTATATATGTGATTTCATTGAAAATATAGCTTTGCTAAACATTTGCGCACCTATCAAGAGATGTAGAAAATCAGTAGCACATGCAAAACTAAGTCTCCTTAATTCACCAATAATAATTTATGGGAAGATTTCCTTGTTTAGCCACTAACAAGGAAAAAGAAACTGATATAGCTCAGATATTTAATACATATAATAACCCATGTACAGTTTTGGCCCACTTGGGTCCTATAATTTTTGATTGGACTGCAATGTTACTGTGTTTGGATTTGTCATGTTAAGAAATATTTTTTTAGTTGTTAAAATGTTCTGCCATTCAATCTTTTATAGCAAGCAATTCACTTCAATACAAAAGTATCATCAAGAAGCCAGACTTTGAAGGCCTTGTTACTTTGGTTCATAAGAAGAACAATTAATCTGGTGCTGGAGGACATAATCCGAGATGTGAAGGCATTATCCAAATAGTCTATGAATTCCTGCAATATTTTGGTAGCACATTCTAACAAAAACAGTGCTATCTTGAATGTGATATTGGGGAATTCAAAGCATGCATGGTGCATGAGTTCACTTCTTTATAACAGTGCCACATCGCACTATACAATGTTATCTATCTTTTTCTTGCTTGTTATGTAAGTTAATAAGAATGTTGAAAGTCTATTTGCATTATTTGGGTATTACCCACATACCATTACTTCTACCTTTGGGACATGATGTAGACGCCGGATGTGTGCTGCAAGGAAACGAGCTGATACCAGTAGGCTTTATGATAACATAAACAGCCAAGGAAGAATTACTTGTTTCTGTCTATATGTTTCCTTTCCAAATAAATGAACAAACTAGCTTTATCTAGAGCTATGGTTTATCTGTCTTGTGAACAGAGTTTATTTTTTGTACACATTGTGCTTTGCTAAGCAATTATTAGTGATCCTATTATTACATTAGGAGAAACTGTATTTAGTGAATTAATTATGCTTGTTAAGCAATTAATGTCTCATTTTAGAATGGAACAATCAAGGTTTTCATGTTTATGAATAATAAAAGCACAGTGACATCATTATACCATATACATTTAGCTATACTTGTCACAGGTAACCAGTTCTTTGCAGGCTTTGTAAGTTATTTAAACATTATAGGTAGTTGAATTACATGTATATAGTTGTCATTTGTAAGTGCAAGAATGTATCCTGTTTACTCCAGCATTTGCTGTAATAGGATGCAGTTGCCATGAAATGGCCCAATTCAAACAGGGACCTGGGCATTTGTAAAGCACCCGTGTAAATTCTTACTCCTTATGTTTTTCTGCTTTCTAAATGAAGGCATTTTGATATTTGCATAAATTCTACTAATTACTAAGGCAGTTGATGTTTTTAGAAAAATTACACGCATTACATAAAAAGGCACAGAAACCAATTACTATTTATTATTAAACAGGATTTACATTGCACCAACATATTACGCAGCGCTGTACAACAAATAAGAGCAATAATGATGTCATTGGGTATAAAAAAGGTGTTTCATGAAAGGGGAAAGTTGCATATTCATGAGTAAGGGAGAGAAAAACAGTGGAAGATGATATATTAGCAGATTTAAGGTAACATATTTTTAAATATTATTATGCATATAACTCTTCTACTCATATAAGGAAGACGAAGCTAGAAAAATGTGTTTTTCTGTTGTAATCCTGTCCTAGAGTAACAGTGCTATGTTTAGGTCGAATAAGGGGAATGAGTGCTGCCACTTTAGGACAAAAGGTGTTTTACTAGACAGATCAAGAGGGGCACAAAACATTTTTGAGTTGTCAATAATACGCATCTAACATGATATATAAACCCTTATTAGAGCTTCAGTATATTTTATTCTGTTATTTGAAGCCTCTACCAGCAACTTCTAAAGGGTCTTGCCAGGCACCTTATGGCAGTATTTCACATAAAGAGTTCCAGGAGATTTACAGTCCTACTCCTGCCTGCTAGAGATTATTTTAGGTGCGTGGAATCCCACATAGAAGAGCCTGCTTATACTGTTCACAAAATCTCTGGTTTCAATGTGAACAAAATAATAGTGTGTGGATTTAATATGAAAATGGATTGGACATACAAATATCACCTCTTGGTTATACTAACATATAGTACCTGCAGTGTTACATGAAGCCAGTACTTATGTAGTACCAAAAAGAGCAGCTTTACATTCATACAATTAGTATTCTTTAAAATGTCAGCTCACATCATCTCAATGGTAGATACGGTATGTTTTAGGATTTCTATTGTTTGTGTTTATTTGTATCCTTACTTTGATTCACTTTATATCATATACAGTAAAGAAGACATAGCATGGGTTCCAAGTTCTCCCCATTCTTTTAAAAAAACAAAAATGTTTAGGCTTCAGCCGGACTTGTGTTTTTCAGAAGTACTTTTATCTCTTTAGATGTTTAGATAATTAAAAGTAAAATTCATAAACCATGTACTAAATATTCTCAGTTTGTCAGCTTTTCTACATATGAGTGCAATCAAATCAAATGAAATACTAAAAAAGTAAGTTTTTCTGGCTGTATTACTGACATTTCTAAAGAAAAATGAATAAACACAGACACTAGACCTGCTTGTTGTAGCACATAATCTGGGCATTCACTGAGATTAAAGATAAAAGCAAATGGCAGATACTGCTGATTTAACAGATATTTCTAAAATACTTATACTCTTAGTGAAAATATTGTTTTAATAAAAATTGCTGCTAATCTGTAAACAATATAACTACAAATCGCTAGTTATCATCTGTAGAACAGATTATTTTGTTTATACAATTTATCTAGCTATGATCTTTATAGGTTTATTTTAGAAGACCATGAATAGTACATTTATAATATGCAAAGTGTAGTAAACCATGGAATTCAATTAGTACAATCATTCCATAAACAGTTCTAACTGCTGTGGGTGTTTACATGTGTTTACGTGTTTTCAGGAGTTTATGATGTCTCCAAAACCTTAAGGAACCTAAAAATAAAGAACAATTTCTCTACAAACTCCTAAAACACTTCCAGATAGGTGCAGACCCATGTCACAATATATCAAAGTCATGTGACAGATTTTCATTTTTTTGTGCGTAGTTTTAAAGCAAACTATGTGCACAACATGAAGCCTCATCGACTGGTTGTCAATAATAATTTACACATTCTGAGCATATGACCTTTAAAAGGTGGAAAAGGGATATGAACTAAACCTAAGTTTTTGTTTTTTGTTATTGATTACTGTTTGAATGTTCCAAGTAATGGCCATATTTTGTGCTCTAGGTTTATAATTAAGTCAATGTATTTTATTTCAGGTAATAACAGGTATTTCAATCTATCTTTAAGTATATATGATATATGCTTTATAAATGAAGAGCATGTTTTGTTTCAAAAAGTAGCATTCTGGTCTCAGTTAGGCTATAATTCATTATGATAATGCCCCTCAAATGCTTCACTTTAAGGCCTGAATGCATTTAATTTTCTGTCTTGGCATGAGATTAAATGGAAGTGACCGGTCTTGATAAATAGCATGTTAGAAGTCCCTGCAACCAGCACTCAAGTTTTTTCTACTTTACTTTTAACTCATTGTTTACACATGCATGTATGGCTGACTTGATAAGTCTGTGTGCCCTAAGCACACATGAGAGATGATATCTCCAGTTTATGTAGACATGTAATGAACACAGAGTGGTTGTTTATACCCACTGAACAGTGCGCATTGGAAATGAAAAAACAAAAACTTTTCTTGAGAATAGGGGCAACAACTGGTTTCCCAATTATTTGTACTAGATCTAATATATAAACCTAGTGTGCACATATAGTAAGGATTGCTTGACTACTTTAAAAGTGAAACATTTTTTTTTGTTCTGTAATCTAATCTGTAAATAAGATACACACATTAAAAAATCTATTCACCAACCTCCCATGGGCTATTTATGCTTTACATATGCATAGTGCATACATTCTGTACACATACCTGTCTGAATTATTTTGCTAATATCCTAAGCCAGATGCCACCCACGACTGCTGCAGACATGTAATTTGTCTGCAGTTGTTATGCTAAGTACGTATCAAAATCAATATCAAATCTGAACATGACTACAGGACTGTGCTTACTTTATCTTACATAGCAAGATAATTCCAGACTATTATCAACTGGAACATAGTTATTGCTGGAATGAACAAGTGCTATTGCTGTGTAATCACTATTTAATAAATCCCCTAAAACACAAAGCAGAGGTGGCTCAGTGTGTGCTTACACAGTGACTCACTAGAAAACCAAGTTTAATGGAGCCAAGGTTCTTACAGATGTTACTGCACCAAAACCTGTTTATTATATAGATTTTCAAGACAGTGATCCATATAGAAAGTTACTAATATTCCACCAGTTTTACCAAAATATATAATAAAACATTGGTAACATAAATACATAGAAGTGATACGTATCCAGGTCAGAAGTACAGAGCTTAACATGTATTGAACTGTAATACTTCTAGAATGTAACTAAAAACCAAAGGGACTTGATGGAAGATCTGCAATTTTGTTTACTGTTCACGAAGAAAAATTTTTTATAATGTATGTTTTAAATAGCCCATTGATTTGAAAAAAAAAAAAGTTTTTACTGCCATCCAAGACTCTATTGGAGAGATAACAGAAAGAAAAGAAAGTGTGTGAGAGAGACAGCAGTATAATAATAGGGGTCTTTTCTCTAAACTACTAAGAATAGGTTTATTTCTATTATTTCTATTTATAATATAGAATAAATAATATTTCTACATTGAGTCCTGTATATTAGTTCTAACTATTCCCAACACATCCAAAACAGGAAATAATGATAACAAAAAAAAAATTAAGACTAAAAAAAATGTTTAAAAGGAAAATTTATTTTCCTTCGAACTATTGGGGAGCCAGAGGTCAAAAGGAAGTAACAAGTGCCCCAATGTAAGTGGCCAGTGAGAGTAAAAAATGTGTTGTGTTAGTGGCCATTGAAAGTAAAAAAAATCACTGTTAGTTGTAATTAAAAACTGTCACTGGCATAAGTGGGTTGAAAAACGCCCCAATGCTTTTTGTTCGATGGGAGTTAAAAGATTCTCAGGGTCAGTGGTTGGTAAAATGAAATTATGCTCCAGCATCATTGTTCTGTGAGAGGAGGGATATTGCTCCATCATCAAGTCATTGAAACAAATAATGACTTATCACTAATGTGAGTGGGAATATTAGTTCTTTATTGTTGATGTGATTCGGAGGAACAGTACCCCCCTCAGTGATGTTAGGGGGAGAAATCGTGCCATTTTGCCTGTCAGTGAATTAGGTAAGCTTTGTTATTTAATGGTCACTTACCTTTGTATACATTTCATGGTAATTTCGTGTATCTTCTTTCTCAGGATCTAAAAAGTGTATTTAAAAAACAGCTGGTTTGTAATGTCCAAATGTATTACATTATCAAACAAATCCCCAAATTGTGCAGTAATCTGATAGATAATGCAATGCAATAATTACATAGCTACAATAATTATACTGTCTGTTAAACATCTGTGTGTGCAGTGTGTAGTTTTCTTTACTTCTGTAGGTAGTATGGTACAGTATTTCGTGAAGCTCATGAGGTCTCTACACAGATGTTGGAATACATACACTGAATGTCAACCCTTGCTCTCTCCAAGGAATGGCTTTGGGATGGTTATGTGTTCATTTACCTATTGTGCTGGTAATGTCTGTTTTTTGCAATCTGAACTCATATTTGTCTGTGTGTATAAATATCAATTTGTCTGTGTGTATAATGAATCAATTATTTATTAAAGTGCTCCAAGTCTGGAGAACAGCAATCCTAAAATAGATTTCTCAAAATTGATTTGCTGGTAGTTGGCAACATTTTCAATCCAGAACCGGATCCATTCCTGGTTTGCCAGATCCCCGAGGTTTATAATAGTCTATCTTCTACAGTCTTGTGGAGCGCTAATAAATCAGGCCCAGTGTGTGCTCAATTGGTTCTGTTTACAGTAGATTGCAGAAAACAAAGTATTGTGAGTACAAACTACAATTTAAACTTAGCTGTAGTGTTTGCTAGATAGCATTAGTAGCTTGATATTTGGTTTTATTTTCTTTGGTGGTATTTCTCTTTGTTTTAGTATGTAACATAAATAAATATATTTAAAAATATTATAATATTACAATATTAACTATTGTAAAGTTGACTTGTTATCAGTTTAGACATGTAGATACATCTGTTGTTTTCTATGTATGGTAAAGAAAATTGATGCACCCCATGAAAAGGTATATTTTATTTGTTTTTATTTCCCACTAACAAGAACTTTTACATTTATTTAGGGTAACATAAACAAAAAGTGTTTTTGTAAACCTGATTCTTAAACCCCTGGTTACTAAGTTTATGCTGTTGTAATGGTAAACTGATGAAGATGTCATAGAGAGTCTACATGTCAATATCTCAGTTTGTCTACAAGCACGGAATCAATCTTTTTTATGAAAGCTTTCAAAAATTCCTAATGACTTTACTTCCACAGAATGATTTAACAAATCAAGATTTCCATGGTGCTGAGAATAAATAAGGCAAAGGTGTTTAATAAAAAAGCAAAACTGTCATCTTTTGAAAGTACAAATACTTGGAAGCAGAAAATCATTATTTCAAGCCAAAATCACTGCAATTTCTGCTAGGGGTGATGACAAGAATTGAGGTGGCTCTTCCCAATCACTACGCACAACAGTAGTGATTCATAAACTCCAGGAAGGAATAAATGTCATAACGATAGCCATCAATTATTACAATTTGCGACCTCTTTGTGGCTATTTGTCTGTATAATGAACTACATCACTATAGAAATAAAATGGAACAAAACTGAAAAAAAATCCTTTGAATTGCCCTTAACCTGTAAATATCACAATTTTTTTCCTGCTGGGTTCAAACTTATGCACTGTGTCTTCAGTCCTAAATGCTGTAGGGTGCACTGCCTTAAAAAAAAAGAAACTCATAAGCATGGCAAAACTAAGATTTTATGTAATAGTTACCTGCCTGTCATTGTGCCAGATTATTCCAATCAACATGACTTGGGCAGATCTGTATTAAAAGGGGTAATTTGTACCTATCTGTATTTAGGAAATGCGGTTATATAAGTACAGACATGACATCTTATTGTCAGTTGGAAGAATTTTTGCAACATTGGTAATGTGTCAATGTTTTGTTTATAGAACAATGGTAAATTATAAAGTGTAAGTGTACCATATAAAACAATTCCAGAATAGATTCTAGTTCTGTTTATCAGTGTATAGGAAATCTCTTGACTCCACTGAAAGTGCAACACAATCTCTAACCATATGATCAGCAAACCAAAAAACAACTTTTAAAGTTGTGTAGAGTGGGATATGTAACCCCCTTTAATGCATCATTAGTATACTGAAAGGAAACCCATAACCTAATAAAGTCTACTTGGAAACCCAAATCCTTGCGGCCTTACCAGTCTGTCTGTCCATGGGTGAGTGACCAATGCTGAGATAAGTACATGTGGGAATCTGAAAGAAACCAAAATATTGAACAAAAGACTGCCATATAATTTAAAAGCAAGTTACTACTTGAAACAGAAGTTGCAAGAACCTCATAACATAAGAACATGACACATAATATTGCTATGTAGCATGCTGCAGCACAATTGAGTTGCCTTGAGTGCATTGCTTTTGTTAGGTGCTTTGTTGCACAATTCTTCACCACAGGAGTGTAAAGCAACTCTAAAAGAGAAACAATTATGTGGATGTGTTGTATTACCACTATAACAAAAATAATGGCCTTTTTACACAAAATTAATGTGAACCTAGTCTGGTGCTCTGTCAGTAAGAGGAAGAAATGCCTCTGCATGAGCAGTGAGTAATTTTTTTTCTGGTACTCTTTCCTATGAGGTGACAATAATATATCCCCCTGCAACAGAAACTACAAGAGAAGGTTCAGTGGCTGGCACACTTACCTCAGCAGTGTTAGGTCTTAGGTTTTAATCCTATTCAGGACAATTCATTCTAGATACTTTCCCCCCACACCCCTCTCTCTTTCTTCTTGTATATATATATATATATATATATATATATATATATATATAAATATATATATATATATATATATATATATATACTACAGGATCCATGACAGTATATATTTTGCAGGCATTGTTATAAGGAAGCCAGTCCTGATCACTATTACACTGGAGTGAGAACACGTTGCCTGGGAATAGAGTAATGTAGAGTTCACTGGCACTGAAATGCACAAAGGAATGAAAAAGGTAAAACAGCAATAAAAATATTGGTAAATGTTAATGCAGTACTTTAGCAATACTTGCAATTCAGTTAGGATTCTGATTAGAATATAGTTGAATGAACGGATACTGGTTTTAAAGGAAATAGTTACCATCCGTAAAAATCTCAAGGGAAACCTAAAAAACCAAATCAAGCATTAGTTTGACACTTGTCCCAGTATGACACTATCCCTTAGGAAATTATTGCAACAATATGTCACAGTGTGTATTATTATTCTACAGGCAGGCTTTGAGAATAGTGTGTGCTTATGAGAAACTTTTGCACTACAAAACATACTTGTTTCTTTTATGCTGTTCTCATATTTAGCAAAATGTTATACTTCTTTTGCTGTACACTGTCATTTCCTGTACTATGTTTATTAAACTTTTATGATTTTATGATAAATGTATAAATGTGTAGTAACCGTGTAATTTGCAGTAAAAAGTAAGAGATAAATCCAAAAATAGTCAGCAGACCAAATGGCTAATTTTAGAACGGTAGGTGGTTTTGTTTCATTAATGATATTGGAAAGTATCCAGTCCACCACAAAAATGGATGGTGCTAAGAATATTGCAGTTATTTGATAATGACAAATAGTAAGCATAGATGATAACAGGAATTCAGGATAAGGAAATGTAAACTTATTCTCCGATGAAAATGTAACCCTATCCTTTGTGAGGTAAAAGAGAAATTAGTGAGTTAGTAAGGAGGAGGGAGAGTGAGAACAGGGAAGTATAAAATTTGGAGAAGGATGATGTTATGCATGTAGGTATAAACTATACCCAGGTATTACATTTATCCTATAAAACAGCGGTGTGCTAAAATAATGGAGGTGGACAGTAAAAATAATTCCCCATTCACATCCTCTTGACAAGGTTGATTGAAATAACAATTTAGGTTGGAATTATGTAGCCTTTAGGATAATCTATTAGTGAAGTATGGGTCTAATTGTCTGTATCAGTAGGTATTTATTAATGTATCATAAGGAATCCTGCACCTTTGGGTTTTGTTTCCAGGGGTTAAGATTAACAAACGGCTTCTATAAACTAAAAAAAATTACTGAATTGATATAAAAGCTTATCTATAGGAATCCAGAAGTAGATTTCTATTCAGTTTCCTGTTGTTGCAGGAAGAGAAAATGGTGCAACTCATGTTTCTCATTTAGAGTTCCCCAGTCCCATAGGAACCTTAACAATGCTCTAAATATTTGTTGAAATAATAATAGTTATTGTGTAAATTTCCAGTAGCTGCCGAATAAGAATTTCGGGCTTAATTGTTTGCTGATGACTGTAATAAATTTTATTTTGCTGAGGGTCAGGTTAACCTCTTTACTTTCATGTTTCCTCCATACATTACCTCCTATTGTTTTCCCACCATATTTGGAAAAATAATTTTGCCATGCCAAAACTATGAGACAAATACTTCTCACAAACGTAGCACTGGTTTATAAACACACTTCATACCAACAATTCCATGTCTGGTGAAAACATATTTCAAGCTCAAGTCCAGCTTTTTAAGAGTCTGTGTCCTTCCGCAATCTTTTGAAAACATTAAAAATATTTTAGCAGGAGTTGTGGTCTTTCAGAAGCTTATGTTTATTGAGACAATTTATTTTAATAATATGCTTAGTTCTTTTTGTATGGTTTAAATTATACTAGTAACAAACATAAATCAATCAATATGATAACACAATCAATCAATAAATACCTATGAAAAAAAAAATATATCTATAAATATATATATATTCACAAACTCTGTAGTTCTTGGGCTTTGAAAACATTTTTGGAAGTGTGCTAACAGTATCAAAAAACATAGGAAAGTGTCAGATCCAGTGCAAGTCTTTTGGTAAGCACAGCGTATAGCAGAAACCCACAGGAACTTTCCTTAAAACAGCTATCACTCATCTATGAGTAAGGGCCTTTTTTCAAACTCAAAATGCAATTAAAACCTAATTCTGAATAGATTGGGAAAGAGTTAGAACGTATTCCTATTGGAGTCACGTCAAAAA
Organism: Pyxicephalus adspersus; assembly: GCF_032062135.1. NCBI lineage: Eukaryota > Metazoa > Chordata > Amphibia > Anura > Pyxicephalidae > Pyxicephalus > Pyxicephalus adspersus. The sequence goes on along the minus strand of NC_092862.1, from coordinate 61,932,393 downwards.
TTAGGAAGGAACCTCCCTTCACTTATACAGTTCTCCCTATTTGGATATTTCCTACTCTTGATGTAGTGACAATTGTGATGCTTAAAAAAAAAAAAACTTGAGCCAAAAATATCCAGATACAAATAAAAAACCTGTTCAAAGATAAAATGTCCAGAGATTGTCCATTAAAGTACTTCCTTTCTATGGGCCTGATTAAAGCTCTCAAGGCTGGAGGGGATATACTTTCAACCTTGAAGCTGGTTGATCCAGCAAACCTGGAACGAATTTCTTCAAAGCCATTTTCTATTTGCTTGCAAATGTTTTCAAATCTGGACCAGATCCATTCCAGGTTTTCTTGATTGCCCAGTTTTACTGATCAAAGTGTATCCTCTCCAACCTTGGAGAGCTTTAATAAATAAGAGCCAATAATTCTATTTTTATCTTGTATTATAATGCTCCAACATATTATGCAGAACTTTTTAAAGTCCAAAGTCATTTCACTAACTGTTCCTCAGAGGAGCTCATAATATAATGTTCTTATAATTTTTTAACATAGCCTGAGCCCAATTTCGGAGGGAACCAATTAACTTATCAGTATGTATTTGGGATGTGCAAAGTGCCAGGAGAATCCCTTGCAATCATGGGGAGAACATATAAACTCCATACATAGAGTGTGCTTATCCTCATACTTGGGATCCTATTGCTGTTAAGACAGTATTGCTAGCCACTGAGCCAACAACCTAATTGTAAAAACAATATACACAAACATAGCGATCTGTGCAAAAGTATTTTTAGGTTTACATAGACATTAATATTTTTGAGCCTACATAGGATGTGCTCGATGACAGGTCTCCCTAGAAGCACTGGAGGCTTTTTTCGAAGAATTGTGCTAGAAATCCCACTACAGTTTAATACTTGTACAACTGCATTCCACGGAGGACTGAGGCTCCACTTATTAGATCTGCAAAATGATTGTCTTTTTAGGTATTTCTGTTATTCAGTACATTTCTTCTTTTACCTATTTCTAATTAGTTATAGCTGAACTTTACCTCAAAAGGTAAAATAAAAAAAAAAAAACATCTCATTTATTGTAATTAGACTAATAAAAGCCTTATTCCCTTGCAGATTGATAGTTCAATTTTCTTGAATGAGTAGAGTATTTTCTTCCAGTAAATCAATCTAGTTGCAATGGTGTTTTGTTTTGTATATGGTAACACTAAAAGGGCAGGGTTACTGTGTAGTAGGCCTGTGCGGTGCCATAATGCTGTGTTAAGGCCGACTAATAACTTGAATAGGCTGTTTAATGCAGCACAGCGGTACAAAAAGCAGCACATTTTAACTTAGAAATACCTTTACAACTACCTACGTTTGGTGGAACAATTAAATATCGGCCGGAGTAAATATTTTCTACCTACAATTTTTGTTCTTTAAGTTAAATACTTTGCCCAATTTTAATGTAGTGAAAATAATAGCATAAACAATGATAAAATCAGAAAATAACTGGTTAAATACACATCTGGCATTACAAACTCCTTCAAAGTCTTTATGGCTTTTTCCACATTATTGTCTGCAAATACTTAAGTGGTGAACTGCATATGGTACATAAGGCACTCTCCAAAACCTAGCCGCATCTGGAGCCAATAAAGGACTTGAACAAAATGCTATCATTCCAGCAGCAGTTTTTGATGTGTGACTTGATGTGTGGACTCAACGACGTTTAGTAGTAAATAAAAATGGAATAATATGTTCATTAAAATAGCTTTGACTTCTCCAGTACTGTATAATTCAAGATGTTTGATGGGATGTACACACGATCCAAAAATAAAATTGGAGTAGAAAATTATTTAGTTTGGTAGGTTTTGTAGCTTTGTTCATACGTATTTATTGAAAATAAAAAAATTAGGCATGATGACCAATTTTGTGAAATAAAGGTAATCATGTAAAGATTTTATACTATTAGGGGTTTTCGTTAGATGTGGTATGTACTGTTGGTGTTCGAATTCGGGTAATCCCTATATTCGACCCCAAAATGGTGGTTCGAATTCGGGCAAACCCGACCCAAAAAACACAGAATTCGACTTTGAATTTGTGTTTAAAAATATGTTTAAAAAAAAAGAGAACTCCAGATGAACTCTTAATGGAGTTTCTCTATTGAGAGTTCATCTGAGTTCAGTTCCCATTATCCTATCTGAGTTCAGTTATCATTGATCAGTCACAGCTGATAGGAGGCACACAAGGGCTTTCAATCACCTGTGACAGCAGATGAACTCTCAATGAAGAAATTCCATTGAGAGTTCATCTGCAGTTCCACTGCAATCTCCAGGCACTAGAGGTTAATTAACCTCTAGTGCCCGGGGACCGCAAACAGGAGGATTCCCAGGGATGTAAGAATGATTCCAGCTCTGAGAATCCACTGCAATCCCGGGGCACTAGAGGTTAATTAACCTCTAGTGCCCAGGGATCGCAAACAGGAGGATTCCCAGGGATGCAAGAATGATTGCATCCCTGAAAATCCACTGCGATTCCAGGGCACTAGAGGTTAATTACCAGCTGATGAACTCTCAATGGAGTTTCTCCATTGAGAGTTCATCTGAGTTTATATCCCACGGTCTCCGGGCTGTACTTATCATTAATAAGTACAGCCCAGGGAGAGTGGGAACTTGCGGTCACAGCTGATAGGAAGCACGGGAGTGCTTCCAGTCAGCTGTGACTGCAGATGAAGTCTCACCTGTACTTATGAGCCTGGTGACCGTGGGAACTGAACTGCAGATGAACTCTCAATGGAGAAACTGCAGTTCAGTTCCCACAGTCACCTGGCAGATAAGTACAGTCTCCTGACTGTGGGAACTTTGCAGTCATAGCTGATTGGAGGAGGCACGCGAGTGCTTCCAATTAGCTGTGACTGCAGATGAACTGCTGTTCTGTATGTGTTCTTGGATAGAAATTCTCTATCTAAGAACACTGTTTTCTTGGATAGAGAATCTCTATCCAAGAACACATACTACAGTTACGCTGGGGCTGCAGGAGCAATCAGGGGAGCAGACCTGCACTTCATTTTATTTATTTATTTATTTAGATGGAAAGGTTTGTAAAAGGCTAAATGCCACTATGTCTACTAATGTAAAAATGTGTTAGGAAATGTCAAATTCACCAAATCTGTGCAAAGGTCACCACAACATACTTTTGGCATCTATTCCATAAAATTATGTAAATATTATTCATTACAAAATGTAAATGCATATATATTTGCATAATATGTATCACTTCTGGGAATTACATGTCAGGCACAAAACCAATAATTTACTGTTTTTTATTCTGTCAAATAATAGTAACTAATTTCACCTTATATAAAAATAAAAGCATTTAATCATTCTCTCTAAAAGTGTAATTAAAATGTATGATTTTTTTAGGTAATTGCACTTCAAATTTTATTTATTTTTATGTATTTATTTAATTTAGTAAGAAAATACAAAACTGGGCCTACACTGTACTACAATGAACATTTTCCATTAAATGATTACTAAATTGATAAACTGTAATGGAAGCAGGATTTATTTCTAAAAGGCACACCCAAGTTGTTGTATATCTTGATGTGAAAGCATTAGTGTGCACATCGAGTGATTAATGTGTCTCAAACTCTGTCCAAATATTGAAGAAAGATAACTGCAGCTAAATTCATATTCAAAATAAATTCTTATCAGAGAAGCTATTTTTAGAACCTTTGCACATTTATCCTTTATCAAAAACCCTAAAGCCACACAATTTTATCAGATATAAAAAGCTCTTGTTTGTAGTGATTCAATTTCCAGCCTTTCAGAAATTAGAATTAAAGCCGAAGTTCAAGGTTACTAAGCATTACCACTGTGTATAAAACAATGTAATATTAATGAATAAGTGTCAGATACAATCTATAGAGTTTTAGCTGAATTAGTTTCTTAAGCTATGAAGCTTCTAGGATATCCAACCAATGGAGCAGTGGTCCTAAACTATAACTAAATGCACAACATACCTGCTGATTATGGCACACATTTACATTTTTGCAGATGCCCAACAGCACTGACAGGTCCAGGGACCACTGCATGCCCTGGAACTGCCATCTTTGCTATGGACTCCATGGCAGACTTCCAGGTTCATAGCTTTCCTCCTTGGCCTTTGGATGAACAGTAATGCACTGCACAGTGTAGGCAAAAATCAAAAAGGCACTGAAGGAGATTTTTTTTTTAAGTAGAAAAAATTTTGCATGTCTCTTCTGCCAAAACTCTATACCTCCTGGTAACTTTATGTTTTTTTTTTTTTTTGGTTTAGTTCTGCTTAAAGTCAGGCAGTGAGCTTAGTAGAACAGGTAAGTGTTCTGGCATTCAGGCGTGCTTTCGCCATTAAATGACTGTGCTCACCACTCCCAGGATGAATACTCTCTAATCACGAAAACCTAGCTAATCCAAAATGCTGTGCTTTATTTATGTATCAATCTTTACAAAGCTAACCAGGATCCACTGATTTTAAGTACAATAAAAGGGTTCCTATATAAAACGGTGCAAGAATGTTCCTAATTTATTCTTTTTGGTATATATATTCCACAGTAGACTCATGTGATAGAAATTGACAGAACTCAGATCAGGTAAAAATGCCAGACCTGTAGTGTCCACTTTTAAGTAGAGGACTGCTGATGCGGTACAGAGCTGCTTTGATACAACACACCCGACTGGCAACCTGCTCAGACATTTTGATATTATATATTACCTAATGTGAGAAAAGTACAACAGCAACATGTCCTGATTCACATCAGAACTTTGTCTAGAAAAGGAACAGGCAAACATGAATGGGGATGAATATCTATACATAAATGCAATGTAATAGAATAAAAAAAACATTTGAATGAGAAAGTGTGTGTTTTTTTGGACAAGGACAACATAATACAAAAAAAATACATTGGTGTCATGCACCTAAAATCAGAAAGAGATTGCATGAATTCTACCTGCATTGAGAATGTGCCAGTAAACAGCATTTTCCATGCTAAAAGAACATTGAATCAAGACCAAAATGTTGTCATAGAACATATTAGCAATGATTAGGCCTTCCAGAACAAAGGGGTTGATGTACCAAAGGCATTTAGGTTTTTTCCATGTAGCAAAGTGATCTATCTTTCTACATTTAAGGTCAATGTGGTTAAAGTTCACTTTTCAAATACTTAATCCCAGGAAAGAAATCTAAAAAAAACTTGATGATGCTTACACATGTTGGATGGCCGAAGTCGGTGATAATTCACTTTGCTAAGTGAACAGCCTAAACGTCTTTAAAAATTTGATACACTGCACTGTAGAGATGTAAATTCACACCAACAAAATGTGCTGTGGCCTGATAAAGATAGAGCTGTTTTTTCCACAGTAGTACAAAGTATATTCAGTACAATAGTAAGTGCGTTAAAAAAGTCAATACATTTTTGGTGTGTGTAAACATTTCCACATGGCTGAAATCTGTATGGCCTGGTTTATTAAAACTCTCCAATGCTGGAGAAGGTACACTTTAATCAGTGAAGCTGGGTGATCCAGCAAAACTGGAATGGATCTGGTTCAGGATTCATAACATTCGCTAGCAAATGACTTTGAAGAAATCCATTCCAGGTTTGCTGGATCACCCAGTTTCACTGTTGAAAGTGTATGCTCTCCAGCATTGGAGAGCTTTAATAAATCAAGCTCTCTGGCCCTGATTTATTAAAGTTCTCCAAGGCTGGAGAGGAGACACTTTGATCAGTCATTAGTTATTTGTTAGCAAATGTTTTCAATCCTGGACCAGATCTATTCCAGGTTTTCTGGATCACCCAGCTTCACTGATAAAGGTGTATTCTCCCCTGCCTTGGAGAATTTTAATAAATCAGGACCTTAATGTCCATGTACACTGCAGGTATTCCAGATATTTGAGTGACCTGTTTCAAAGTCTAATATTGCAATTCACCAAGACATAAAGTGATTATAAAAAACATGGCCAGGTTCCCAGGCATCTGGGCACGCTTTGCACACGTTGAAGGTAAATACACTTGCCAAGTCCTGAAAACTGATTGGCATATGCAACTCACTTCATTAATAGCTTTGATTGTTATGTTGATGTGAAAAGCCATCCAACATTCTTTAAAGGAATCTATTTTCACTATTACAGACAGATAATTAAAAAAATGCCAATGATTACAACTTGGTATTTGAAAAACATACAAAACATATTTGAAATGCAACATATTACTTATATTTTACCTTATTTCATCCATTTGTCAAAATACTCCATCACTCAGCTTAGGAAAAAGAGAAAAAGAAAAAGTGGCAGTACTTTGAGATGTCCCTGACAAGGTTTGCTTGCAAATAGAATAAATGAATAGATTACTTTTTCTTACTGCTGCTCTTTCAATGTCCAATCACAGGCTGGCGACAGTGAGAAGACCTAGCCGTGTTCTCTAATTGCAGGGGAGAAAATTCACATCTAACAGTGCTGTCCGAAGGAAGTAAATCTCAGGCCTCAATGGATAGTTTTGTCAATGTATTTTTGAAACTGTTTTTTTAGGTGTTTGTGTGCAGTTTAATTTTACCTTCAATGAAATGCTTAAAACAATACTAGGTTCTGCATATACAATCCACCCTAAAGGGCGATTTTCTGGCTACTTCAAACAGGTGAACCACTGGGACATCTGTATTTAGCAGATGCCATTCACATTACATGTTCAAGCTTCTTTCTGGTCATCACCCCATATACCAGGTCTCTCTCGTATAAATTATACACTATGATTTACAACCATTGCCAGGAAGATAGGACCTTTGTTGCCATCCCCACACACAGACAAACCCATTATCTTTAAATAAAACCACATATATGGGTAATTTAAATGTGATCAATAAACAATCATTACAAGGCTTTCCTTGAAAGTCATATGCCAAAACATTTAGTAGAATTAAAGGTATGGGTAGCTGAAATGACATTCTAATATCCACTTTCCCTGGCAAAACTTTGGGAAACCTTTCATCTCCAAAGCCTCATTTGGTCAGCAACAATTGAACTCTCCAGGATTGTGACAGATTCAGTATTTCATTACTGTACTACATTATTTCTTATAATACAATAACTTTTGCATTACCCTTGCTATAGGCAGGCTGATGGGCACAAAATATTTATACCCTGGATATGTAAACACTTTTACTCCAAAGCCAACTTAAATCATCAAAAAGAATACCCTAATCAGTCATTCTGTATCATTTAAAAATAGAGCAAGATGAAGGAAAATGGCAAATATATAAATAAGGTGTAAATTGTGCAATGTACTCTTGTTATCTGTTGTAGTTAGTATCGGACCAACTAGACGATGATCAGCATGGTGTGTGATCTGTCAAAATATCATTACATATAATTTCATATTAGAACACTTGAAGCATCTTATTTTTTAATAATCTTTACTAGGTATGAGGTTTAATATACCAGTGTCTGAGCGAAAGTCGACAAAAAATAAAGAAATAAAATTGCTTTAATTATTAAAACCTGATGAGACTCATACACAGAGATAAAATACAGCCAACCCACCACAATAATTGGTGTGATTTAGTTTGGATGATGCATCAGGCAATATGATGTCTTTGCTTAATTAAGGATTAATTGCAAATGTTTTCATACAGCCAACAGCCAAGCATGGGGCTAATGCCAAAAAGTTGTGCATGTTTGCTAGTACCAACACTTAATGAATACAAATGAATTTAAGTTTATGTTTATTGGTAGAAGAAATATGTACTGATTACACAGCTGTGTACACTTTGCACAACTCTAAACTTGGTCTAAGGAGGTTATGATGTCAGATCTCACATACGGCCCGGCTCAATGGCTGTCATATGAAGAACAATGAAATAATAACTTACAGATGTGCAACTTCTGCAACAATCCACTGAACACACATTTTGTGTCATTTCGTTAGTCATCAAATACTCCCCAAAGTCATAGTTACGGCATAAATCCAAAAGCAGAAAAAATGAATTAATGTAAGTCAGAACACAGCTGTAAGCATATTGGGGACAGTTGAAGATTTCTGACCAAATATTAGTACTGTTTGATGAGTGAAAACCCATCAGTGTCATTTTTGAGCACACCATAAACAATAGGTGAACTTACATTTGATAAAACACAGTCAAAATAGGAATTTCTGTTTTTCTATGTTGGCCTGCTCAAGGCCAGATGACATGACATTACATAAGCAGAAAATGAAACAATCCTTCTGGGAGGAGAATCATTACAAATAATTCTGCTTACTAGTAAACAAAGACAACAGATATTTTATGTTAGCTGCTGTAATAATTTACAGTCATAGATTACATTGCTCTACTATCTCCAAAACAATAGTAAAAGCCATCATTTGAGCACTGGTCTTCAAGAGTCAAGGTCTATTTGGTACCAGGTTTCAAACAGTTAAAAATTCAATAAAAAAACTAAATCATTAAACAATTATTTCTATTCTCTTTAAAGTGTAGCAAAACTCTATGTTTCTTCTTTAGTTAAATGTATTTACACGTTGTTCTCTGAAACTTGATAGCTACATACCCTTACTTAGCATGTCCCATTCCTGAGATATGGTCGTATTCTGCTCGTAGACTTGATGCCTGCAATGGGACATCACAGAGTCAAGGTAAAGGTGTTTGTTAATTAATTGGCTACATACCTTTACTTTGCCTCTGTGGAATCCCTAAGTTACCAGGTTATTGTAATGTTTAATAGGCTATTGAGAACAGCTAAAACTGTCAAGATCCATGCAGCTATTGTGGCCATGTAACATGGAACCAGTATACAATGTACACACAGTCATGGTACAGTTTAGGAGAATCCCTACCACCCAACACAGTGAATATAAACATAACACAAGCTATAAAAAAGCTATAATATCTCATTGGTACGCCAGGTGAAATGTACAATGGAATTCCCTCACAAGTCTATTCTATTTAGATGCCTTGGACCTGTCAGAGTTCCACCTACAGTGAGGATAAATACCACCACTGTTACACATATCACACGTAGAAAAACTCTGCTACTTATTGTTTCTAATAAAATCACGTAAATTAGCAGTTACAAAATCTGCAAATACCAGATCTGCGTTCATGCCAAGATATTTTTATAAATGTACCTGTGCCAGTTTTAACAGTCCATCTCTCAATCTCTCAGTCTGTGTTCTGTTTATCATACTGAAACCCTAGGTGGGGCCAAGCTGAACTGCCAGGACTTGCCATGTATTGATTTCCAAGTAACTGTAACCTGTAATTAATTGACATAGGAATAAAACAAATCAAGACAAGTTGCAGCCACAAATAATTAACTATTATTAGCAAGATCTATTTACCTAAAATATCTTATTTTCTTAACCTGTAAATATTGGAAACAAATAGAAACAATGATCACATATCAGACATACAGTATATTTAACTGACTGCAGCTAATACTGTACACAATGTTGTACTTTACTGATTGAAGCAAACCTATCACCACAATTTTTACTTTAAATAAAAGGGTAGATCACTCTTCTATATACAGTAAAAAATGTGTTTCGTTTTTTTTTAATTAAAAAAAAGGCCCCTCTTCTTCTGTTTTTACAGCAATGTATGATTTGTATTAGGTTGATTGACAGTATGATTTTAATAAATGCAGGACATACAGAAAGCATTGTGATTTTTTACATTACAGAGACGTGTTTAAGTATTTGAATACAGATACACTTTATCAGTCTGTGTTTTCCTTTAGAAGATGAAAAGAATGTACCCAAGAAAGCTTTTGTTGGCATTTTGACCATATTATTTTTTATTGTCAGGTCTGTAAAATGAACTGTATTTCCCATCAGCAGGAAGGATAATGTCATTATGAAGTGATAGTTAATGTCTATGAACTAACATAGGCTTTTAGTGTTAGATGAAAGTTGGCGTACAGTACTATTATTCTTTGTTTGGCTCTTCCGTAATTCATTGTTTTGTATAGACTTTGCTTTCCAAATACATGGAAAATAAAAAAAAAATCACTCACAATGCTTTAGTATTGCACTTGATTATAATCTAGGGCTAGAAATTCCAGGAGTGGGAACAGAACAAAAGGATGGAATGTAATCACTACCTATTACCATGTTTTAAGATTTACATTTTAGGATTTACAATTATATAGAAAATCACAGAAAGAATATTAATTTCTTACTTCAGGTGAACTGCAACTATGTTTACTATGATCACTCACTGTCGTCAGCTGTTAAATATGCAGATGCTAGTTATTTTTGAACCAGCACTGTCCTGCGAGTCCTCCTGCGGCTGGCAAGGTGCTGCAGGGAGCTGCACAAAATCGACCATTCAAGCGGCAGGTGTGAACCTGACCTAATTGCATTAGGATCCTATTTCCAGTTGTTTATTGTAAAGAGTTTAGTAAACAATTTAACTAAATTTTTTAAATACTTTAATTTAGTTTTTTTATTCAAGAAGAAAGTGATCACAGGCAGGTAAGTATGTTTTATTGCAGCAGGCACATCGCCTGTTACTTTCTGCAATATAGACCTGCCTGATCGCTAATTTTCAATGTGGAACTTTAGTTTAGCTCTGCTTAAAAGCCTGCTATGAAGTGGATCTTAAATTAAAAAAGCAAATATTTACGTTGATTTATATAGCAGCTTTAAATATCAAGTTTTATTATTTGGAGCAATTTAAAATCTTCATTTTGGCTGTAAATTATACTGACAAATTAACTGTTGTGTATATAGTACATAAAGATGTTATATTGATTTATTTAGGCGTGTGAATGCTTTCTGTTCTCATTGCTGGAGAAAAAGCTGTACCTGAGGAAATAAATGCAGCTCCCAGTAAATGTTTATTTTTTTTCTGCAAGTCAGAGCTTTTTGAACCTCCCCTGCTGCTGTCATCAAGGGGGTAGCTGTTACATGGGGAAGCAAAGCAAAATGGGGAAGCTTCTTGAACAAGATGACTACCTCCACAGGGGCACTCTATGGAAGTAATAAGCTGCGTACACACTTCCAATTTTTATCGTTGGAAATGAACGACGAACGATCAATTGGGCAAAAATCGTTCGTAAAAAAAGTAACCAACGACGCCGACGAACGAGGATAGTCGTTGGAAATGAACGACCGAACCGGCGGATCGGATTGGACGACAATCGTTGACCATCTATCGTGTGTACGGTCGTTCATTGATCGTCCATGGTCTGAGCATGCGTGGTGAACGAATGTTCGCTCACTTCCTGTGGTGCACGTCACTTCCTGTATCGTTCAAACGATTGCATCTATCGTGTGTACAATATCTGCGAACGATCGTGTCGTTATCTGTATGTACAGGATTGGTGCTATACGATCGTTCGCAGATATCGTGCAGGATCGTTCGTCGTTCGTTTACCAACGATAATAATTGGAAGTGTGTACGTAGCTTTAGGAATATAAGCTAGATATAAACATTGCGGTATTTCCCTGAACTGAAGAGGTGACCTCAAAAGACACAAAACATGATAAACACTACAAGAATAAGTCCAGTAGACTTATTCAAGTACCTTGACTTTGACAAATATTCACATGTTTTACTGTATTACATTTGTGTTAGTCATTATATGGTTATGTTGTTTCTTCATAGTGTTAAAATTGACCATTGTAGTGCCCCAGAATTTACTTTAAAAAGTATGCACTAATCAGCTTAGGAGGCGATTGATATGTATATTGATGTAAAACAACTTTACCGAAGGGAATGCTTCATTCTTGGTCTAATTTTAGTAACAGTAAGAATTGCACAAACTTACAACAAAAAAAAAACACATTGTCATCATACCACATACCCATGTATACTTTAGTATTGCCCTAAAGGAAGCTTTTACTAAGTGAAAACAGTAAAGGAGCTGCTATTGCTTTGTGAAATGCTAGTCACCCGGCTGTCTCTATCTGGGAAATTTTGATATAACAATAATCTACAGAAGATATGCATGTATATTGTATTTACATTAAAAAGCAAATAAAGACGGTCAATGAGAAAATTAGACATGTATGTGAATCATACAAATTGCAATAGATCAATCAAAATTATTTCCATAAAAGATGGATTTTCTGCATCTTAATAATCTTAAAGCAAAACTTTTGAGCTTGCATAAGAATAATATTGGTAATATGGAAATTTTTGAATCTGACACTGGAGAGGAGATTAAGGAAACTTCATCGGTGCCTATGAGGCTCTACGAGATCAAAGATCCTCAAACATGGAGGCTAATGTAACTTACACTATATGGGCCTGATTTATCAAAGCTCCCCAAGACTGGAGCAGATAGGCTATCATGGGAGAACCTGGATGATCAAGCAAACCTAGAATAGATCTTGTCCTTGATTGAAAACAGCTGACATATAATAGGAGATTATATTAGGAAATCCAACCCAAGTTTGCTGGATCACCCAGGCTCTCTTATGATAGTCTATCTTCTCCAGTCTTGGAGACCTTTAATAAATTGGGTTCATTGTTTCATTTGCCCATACTTTGTCCATACTTACTGGCCCATTCCGTTAAATATTATTCTAGGCTTGCTATTAAATGGTATTTAAATTCAAGAGATTCCATACAATGATGACAAATATTGCATGCACCCAAGTATGTCATTTCTACAATACTGTATAGAAATAAATTCAAGGATTATATAACATTTAACATTGTCTTTGCCTATAATTTAAGTACAAAACTCACTGACATGAAACATTTTTAACACTTCAAGATACAGCTATAATAAAATCTAGGGCATTCTCCATACTGACTTTGTCTGGGTAACATTAACCCCCTAACCGCTAAGCCCGTAATTTCTCGCACTAAATATTTTTGCTCTTTTGGTTAAGCCCGTATTTTTTCGCCTACACTAAAATCCCCACTTACCTGGTCCCGCTGTGCTAATCCAGCGTCGGTTCCGTGTTCCAGCGTCGGGTCCATGTTCCAGCGTCGTCCTCCAGCGTCGGGTGTCCCTCTCCTTAAAAGAAAAAGCCGGCCGGCTTAGAGGAGAAAGCCAGCTGGCTTTCTTTTCTAAGCCAGCCGGCTTCCTCTCCCTCCTCTCCCTGTCCCTATCCCTGTGCCTGTCACTGTCACTGTCCAGCGTCGATCGCTGGACAAAAAAAAAAAAAAAAATACTCACCTTCTTCCTCCGCTCCTCCGGACACGTCTTGTGTCTTCTGTGTTCAGCCGGCGAGTGCAGAGACGATCACCGGGGTTTCCCGGTGACGTCGCTGCGTGCGTCGGCGCGGAAGGGAGGCGGGGCGGCAAATTCAAAATTTTGCTTAGAGTTCCTTTGTATTGAACTCAATACAAAAAAGCTGTATTGAGTTCAATACAAAGAAATCCTTATATAATATATATATAATTGTATTATATATATATTATATAAGCTACTGTACATTACATTTTACACTTTTTTTTTTTTTTAACTTTTTTTAGTTTTTTTTAAAGATTTTTTTTTTTTATGTTTTTTTTATGTTTTATAAAAAAAAAATTTAATTATTAAATTTATAAAATTTTGGACATATTTTGGTGAGTTATGCGGTAATTCGGTGAATTAGAGCCTACAATCCAAAATAAATTTCCATGCAAAAAATGTAACACTTTTTGCATGGAAGTTTGGAAAGAATTAGAATACCCGGCATTTGCGTACGCGTCCCTCGGCGATTCCTGATGATGCGCGTGCGTGCGCCCGTCGATGAGGGTCGTAGCGGAAAATTCAAATTTTTTGTATTGGGTTTAATACAAAGTCCTGTATCCAATCCAATACAAAATAATAGAAAATATATTTATGTGGTTTTGTCTATAGGTATGTGACGGACACTAGGGAGGTGTTTTAGAAAAATATATTACTATACATTATACCGAATTATCGCATTTTCAGTATTTTTCATTTATTTATGTGTTCTTGTTTAAGCTGATTTTTGTGTTTTTCCTTTAATTTTATTAAAAGTTTTTTTTTTTTTTTTACATGATTGTGTGTTTCAAACATTTTTTATATTCATGATATCTACTAGAACCCTATTCGGACATATTTCTGTAAGTTACAGGTCTACAATTTAAAAAAAAAAATTTCATGAAAACCTGTGACGCTTTTGGAACAGAAATCTAGAAATCAGTGTAACGCTCAGGTGGTTAATAATGCCGTTATATGCTTTTTGTAAGTGTTTGCTGACAGAATCTTTATTTACTTCAGTATGTGTCATGGTTGACATGTATCTCAGAGATTTTAGCATACATCTATACACCTGGCGCAAAAACATAAAGATTTCAACTAACAATTGAAGATAAATTATTCCTACCACTAGGGGGCGCTACACTCATATTAATGACCACTCTGTAATATTCTCTATACCTGCACACTTTCAATATAGGCCTATGGTTTCAAACTTCTGAAAAAAGGGTTGCATATCATTATCCTTATCAATTATAATAATAATAATATTGCTTATCTTTATTATCTCAATGGTCATATTAGGATTAACCATAATAATAGCAATATTGATTATGCACTTTTTCACCCCTATGAGTAGTTAAACATTCAGCAGTGAATTACAATGATATACCGTACATTTTGACACTTTTTTTTGCAAAATATCCAAGCATTGTTGGACCACTCCCCATACATCAAATTATTCTGTATCCTGGAAATAACAATATTTTTTAGCTTCTCATTGCTGAATTAGGAGAGGGGAGAGAGGAAAAGTTAAGTTTGTGCTGCTAAGGGATCAGGCTTTAAAGCTAACCTGTTGCTTTTCTGTGTGTTTTAAAATCATAGTATCCTGACTAAGTGCACAAACTAGATTTCTGTCCTTGGAAATGATCCTGTTTCCAGTGACAGGAGAAAGAAGCACTGTTCAGTTCTATGGAGAGGGGAGGGGGGCAGATAAGTAAGAGGTACCCCGATGTGTCCTCTTCCATAGGAAATTGCAGTGGTTTCTCCATTCAGTTGTTTAGTGATCAACCGCTAAGAATCGGTAAACAACTTCTTGGGTCCACCATACACTACATTTAGTGTGTGTACATAGGTTAAGTGCCGCTGAGTTGGAAAAAACATGCAGCTGACATAAAGATATTATTATTATTATTATTATTAATAATAATAATAATAATAATAATAATAATAACCATACTAATAAAAAACCTGTATTTATAAAGCACAGCATATTACTAAGGGTTGCACATTAAATAGGTGTTGCAAATGAGAGACAGATATCTATTTCACATGAGAAGGAGAATGCCCTACCTGAAACAGCTTACAATTTAAGATAAATACAGGTACTTATACAAACTGTTTTAAATACATTTACTACTTGGATTAGTTGTATTTAATATATCATACCTACCTACAGCTTCTAATTATTGCTTAGCATATTGTTTTATTTATTTTCTCAGGCCTAATGTCACATAGGGTTTTGATGAACAGATATGTCCCTGGGAAGAAACAGCTACTGAGATTTATAACTGTACACATGCCATGATGCACAGCATAGCTAAGTTGCAAAAAGTTTAAGCAAGTGCAAGGACTGTGTAACAGCTGGCCAAAGAAATCACAGGGTTTGCCCAGATACAGGTTATACGCAGAGTATTTTTCTGTTTGGTTGGACAGTTTTCCTTTTGACCTGAAGGGGGTTCTGAAGTACCAGGCTGAATGACAATAAGCTTCTTGGCCAGGTGGGGGAGATAAAGAGGCCTGTGAATGATCAGGTGTAACTGTCTCAGCTGAAATGCATCCTGGAAATTAGGCTGGGGATATAAACTCCCAGCCTGCTTATTCCTGGGGCTCTGTCTTGGCTGGTGAGCTGGGGGATGGGCCAAGGTGAACTGTGAGTAAAGGCGCAGACTTTGTTGGAAAAGCTGTACGGTAAGGGCCTTAGAGTCCTGCACAGAACTAGGTTGGGCTGGATTGTTAGTAAAGGCATCTAACAGTGAGAGGCCAGGCTTTATTTTGCAGTTTGTTTTATTTTGCCTGTTTTGATGTGGAAATAATATAAAACCCTTGATGCACTTTTAACCTGCTGGCCGTTTCCTGTTTAAAACACCCCCGTTGCTACGGGCGATCTCTCAAATGGTGGAGGATGCGGGCAGCTTTATAAGCGGGTGTTTGAAAGGGCAGCATGGAGGAGATACTAAAACAGCTTGTTTTGGCAAATGCTAACCAACAGCAGGCCAATGTGCAGCAAAAACGTATTAACCAACAATTACTGCTAGGTCTGGAAAAAGCGGAGGCACACTACAAGTAATTGTTGGAAATACAAGCACAGCGCTACCAACAACAATTAGATGCACTAATACAGCAGATATCTTTACGAGAGCAGGCTGATGCCAGGAGTGGTGCTAGGCGTTCACCAGTTTTTCGGGTAACCCAAGTTATTGCCAAAACTGTGGATGATGATCCTGAGGTTTTTTTGACCACATTTGAAAGAAGTGCGGAGAGAGAGGGCTGGCTCCAAGCGCAGTGGGCGGGTATAGTGGTGCCATTTTTGACTGGGGAGTCACAGAAGGTGTATTGTTACCTGGTCCCAGACGATGCCAAGTGTTATGTGAAGCTTAAAACTGAAATTTTGAGGTGTCTGGGCGTGACCCCTGCAGTGCGGGCCCAACGAGTTCACAAATAGACTTACCAGACACATGCGGACCACCAAAAAAGGTTGTTACCCAGGGCAACGCAGAAGAATGACTGGAGAGCGCAAAAAACTAAAGTAGAAAAGAAGACAATAAAGCCATTGGATACATGTGACAAGTATTTCTTTGATAGAAATAGGGAGAGGAAAGCAGGAGAAACAGAAATTAAAGGAGGAGGCCAAAAAGCTTCAGGAAGAGTACAGATATCACATACTGGATGGGCATCAGAAAAAAATCGGAAACTTCAAAATTGAATCACGCGTCTTTTCTGTGGCGGAGGTGACCACCCCAAATGAGAATAAAACCAGATGATGTCATTATAAACTGCAGCAAAGACTCAAAGATTCCGGACCCCCCACCGGCCACAAGTGGAAGGAAGTACGCTTTGATAACACGGTCACCTGGCTGGCTTCCTGGACAAAAATATTTTTTGAGTTCAATCAAGTACATCATGCTGAACCCCAATTTTAAACTCAAGGGGGAAAAGGATCAAGGGACAGAATGTCCCTCCTTATCAGCTGAAGAGAAAATTGCCAATCTTGTTTCAGATGCAGTTTTTGATAAATCAGGTGAAAATTTACAAAATTCTGTGAAAGTGGCTGAAGAAACTGCTGCTGCACTGACTGAAGAAAGAATCCCTGTGGAAGGTGCTGGTGAGTCAAAGGCTGAAAAGGCAAAAGGTGAAGTAAAGGCTAAAGAGACAGAAGCTGCAGATGAGGATATGGAAGCTTCTGAGAAGACTGGGGACTCTTCTGAAGCCCCAGCTGAAAAGGTTGCCTCTTCTACAACCCCAACTGTTTCTGAATCCCCATCACAAGAGTTTAAGGAAACTGAAACCGCAAAACCTTCAGCTGAAGAAACGGCTCCTGTACCAAATGAGGTTCAGAATGCAGAAAATATCACTGTGGAAGATACTTCTGTGCTGCTTGAGATTGAAGCTGATGAAAGTGTTCCTGTGTTGGCTGGGGTAAAGTTTCCTCTGGTTGAAGGCCAAGCTAATGGATGGGATCCTGTTTCAGCTGGGACAAAAGAACAGTCTGAAGGGCAGGAAGAAGCTGAGCCAATGGTGGCTGAGGAAGGAGATGTTGAATCTGAAGATGAAGAGAATGAAGGGACCAAAGAAAAAGTGAAAGAGGAAGAACTTGGCAATCTGCAACTGGGCTTGGCCTACCAGTACAGTAGCAAGCACAATAGTGCCATACCTCACTTTACACAGTCTACTGAAGTCATAAAGAAGAGAGCGACTCTACTTTCAGAACAGTTGAAAAAAGTTGCAAATGATTCCACTGAGAAAATTCAGAAGGAAAAGACTGAAGATTACAAAGAAACCCATGAAAGAATCTCTGTTTCCAAAAAGGTGCCGGAAGAGTTTAGTAAATTAAGTGACGTAAAGATGGAAGGAACTGTCCCTGTTGTGCCTGATGAAAAGGAAGCCTAGGCACATGTTGAGGAAGGTTTTCGCTACATCAGTGGAAATGAAGGCTGAAAAAGTTCTTGGAAACAGGAAGCCTCCAAAACCAACAAAAATTAAAAAGAAACTTGTAAAGAAAACTTTCCAATGTAAGCTGTGCAGCTATACTTGTCCCAAACGCTCAAATCTTGATCGACACATAAGAACTGGTTCTGGGGAAAAGCTATCGTTTGTCATGTTCGTCTACTCAGGCTGGAACCAGGAAAATGCACATACTGCAAAAGCCTACTGAGAATGTAGCCAAAGTTCACTGTCCCCATTGTGATACAGTCCTCGATGACCATTATGGTCTTATTAAACATCAGAAGTCTCACAACAACGAAAACCGATTTAAATGTGATTGGGGTGGGGCCATCACCACAAGACCATCACCACAGTGGCTGTTAATGGTGTTATGCCAATAATACAGAAACTGAAACCTCAGCTTTCTGTAGCCAACAACATTGCTGGCATTGGACTGGATAAGGTTGAAGAGAGGCGGCCTGTTTTGTATCAACCAAGTGACAAGATTGTAACTAATGCCTCAGAAGCTGTAGTGGGTGCTAAAGATGCAGTGATTTAAAATATAACTGGAGTGGTTGATAAGACCAAGATAGCGGAGTATGACAGTGTGGAGATGACCAAGTCTGGTATACATGGATACAGCAACACTGAGCTTGGGAGCAGCGGTGTTGATACTGCTCTTTCAGTCTGAAACTCTTCTTGAACAATACCCACCAACAATTGATGAGGAACTAGAAAAGGAGGCTGCAAAAACAGAGGGGTATGAGGTGTCGAACGACAAGGCAAGCTACTATGTTCGCTTGGGATCTCTCTCTACCAAGGCACGCAAACATGCTTACCATCAAGCATTGGCAAGATTCAGGGATGCTAAATGCAGAAGTCAGAAGGCCATTGCTCAGCCACAGTCTACAGTTGACCTGATTGAATATCTTAGGAAGAACATGGATGATGCCAATTAGAAAATACATAATGCACAGGAGAGGCTTTACAACAAAAAGTGAGAAACCTGGACGAAAGCAGAAAGTGCGGTCCAGGCAAAAAGGTTCAACCAAGTAGTAAGATAAAGCCAAAACTGGGTGAAGAGATAACAAAGGAGGAAATTGACATTCTGAGTGATACCTGCACTAAGCTCAAAGAGCAGAAGAAGTTACTAACAAAGGAGAAGGAAGAACTGCTGGAGCTGAAGGACGATGTTCAGGAGCACAGTGAGGATCTGGAAGAAACTGATTTAAAGAAAAGACTCTGCCAAAGTCGCTTAAAGATGCCAGAGACAAATGGGTCAAGAGCACTGGGTCTCTAAAAAGTTTTTTTGTTTGTTTGTCGTGTTTCAACTTAAGGGAAGACACAGGTTTTCAATGGCAACCTTTGGCCACATCAGCCTGAATGCTTCTGATCGTGGGCGCATACCTACTTGGCAGCTTGTGTCTGAGTAAAGACTTTGTTGGAAAAACATTATGGTTAGGGCCTTAGAGTCCTGCACAGCACTAGGTTGGGCTGGATTGTTAGTAAAGGGATCTAACAGTGAGTTGAAGGCCAAGTGGTCAGGCTTTATTTTTGCTGTTTTATTTTGCCTGTTTTTGTGTGGAAATAGTATTTGTGAATAAAACTCTTGATGCACTTTTAACCTGCTCACCCTGTTTCCTGTTTGAAACACCCCCTGTTGCTACGGGCGATCTCACAACTGACATCTCTGAATTTTTTTTATCCTTTAAAATGTGTTTAAATGTTGACTTGAGTATGTATTATCAAAATTTACCTTAATGGTGAATAATCAGAGCTGAGCAGGACTGCCAACTCCTCATTTCATTTAATGGCATTTATTCATTATATAGGTGTGAATAAGGTATGGCGCTGACTGAATACAATTTCCCTGTATAGCTTGATTATGTCAGTAATTAAAAGGCTGAGTTAGTAATCCTCGAGCAGACTAAAGTAATGGTTATCTAGCTGTGTTTTCTCAGAATTTGTCTGCCTGGAAGCCATCAGAGGCTATAATTTGTGTAGTCATGTATTGTATAAGCATAATAAATTGTATCTAAACTCAAAAACAAAGACGTAGTATTTTGAAATTTCAGATGCAGCGATTGCATTAGTTTGCTTTTTGCAAGTTTATAAAACACCTGTTGTTTCTGCCAGAAATGCAGTGACATGTAACTTCCTTTTCATTGATCTGAAATGTGAATCTAAGTCATCTTTCCTTTGTGATATACAAAAGAATACCTTTGTAATTAGGACCAAGAGAAGGGTGAATTGTCTGTAACCTTGTTCTAGGGTGTCAATACTGATTGTCCATAAATACAGAATGGTGAGTCAGCATTGTCTAAGGACTGGTAAGCTAGGCTTTTTAAGTACAGTTAATATAGTTTCTATAGAACTATTCTTTTTCTATAATGTTCAGTAATACATTACATTGGGTGGTATTTAAATTATATTTAACATAGGAAAGGATATGTTAAGTTGTTGTGTGCAAAAACAAAAAGCAAAAAAAAAAAAAAAGTATCACAGTTTACAAAAATGTTCAGTCCTGCAGAATGATTGCCTTTTTTATGTTAATCAATGTATTGCATACCAAGTTCAGTCTTTGGCACCATTTAGTCCAAAAACCATGACTTTGATTTCATAAAAAAAATAATGACCAATCACCAGCCCTGTAATTATAAGGGGTCACCTATTTTCTAGATCTTTGTAAAGAACCCCTAGGTGCAGTTTGCTTTATGTCTGCATGCTAGGCTGTTAATAAGTCTAATCTCCCAAGGATATGTTTAAATACTTTCCTTAATGACTGACAAGAGCTTCTGATTTGAAGGGTAATCTCTTTCCCTCTTGTTTTTCTTTCACATTCTCTTACCACCAACATCTGGAGCTGTTTCCCTCCCACACAAATTACAGGTTTGCAGGTATGCCAGTTTCTTTGTGTAAATTGTGATTGCTAATCATGTGTTTCAGTAAGGTCATGGGAGGGGGGGGGGACACTCTAGTCTAGGATGAAATGAAAACGGAGAGATTGCTATCCTCTATTTATTTATATATTGTCAACATATTTTGCAGCACTTAAGATGAGATTATTTCCAGCACATCGGTTTCTGCTTTGCACACCAGCATCCTTCTCATCAGAAATCAATTAATCTCACAAGTATGTCTGGATTGTGGGCTAAAACTGTGGAGGATGTAGAAGTACTGAATGAAAACAGCAAGAACATGTAGTAGCATCAACTTAATATCCCAGCTCTGCAAAATTTATATCTATAGTCTAATCGTGTGCCACCAAGTTTAACACAAATCAGACAGGAATTGGCTTTTCTACAAATCTGAATCTAAAATATTGCTAGAGTGTATCAGACCAGATACACCAATAACAGACCAGAGGCTACAAGGGTCCCATGGATGAGGAATAATATATTATAATAATACATGAATAGTAATTCTGTCAATGCTGTTGGTGAATAATAAAAATCTAAATTACCAAAAAAAGTTTGCTTTTACATATTTCAGTTTGTTTGGAGTGTCTGTTGACAGCCATTGAGCTCAGGAAGGAGATCAGAAGGCTTGACAGCCTGTTACAGAGTGAATACAAATACAATTAAAGTTATTAGTAATATCTTGGAAGTATAGTTGCATTGTTATAACAATTGAAGCGTGGAGATTTATATAATTGCAGATGACTGGTGATGGGCTGTCCAATTGCCATCATTTTTTTTGGGTAGTTTTTCTGTTTGAAGGTTAAACTATATTTTATTCTGGTCAATGTACCTAATGTGACCCAGTGTCCAATGTAATAGCATACAAAGACTGAATCAACTCATTTACTCCTCAGTTTATCATATTTACATTCTAGCAGATGTGCTAGATCATGCTTCAGATAAGGTATGGCAGGTGTTAACAGAACAATGTTTTGTTTCTATCACTAGTGTTGTAAAAAAAATAATATTTGGATAAAGATATGAATGTATGTAGGGTGTGCTATGTGCTTGTAGACAGCGTACAGGTATGGTGGGCCTAAACAAGTCTTTAGTGGCCTTAGGAATGGGCTTTTCTACTTTTGAATAATGACTGCATGATACAAAATACTTTAACATGATTGTCAGTCATTTATGTTTCTTCATTTACTTCCTTCCAGCTAGGAATTACCGGTACCTCCCATGTCTAACTTCCACCCCCCTTGATCCCATGCTGCATTTTTGTCTTTAAATTTCTTATCAAGTGACACAATATATACTTACCTAAAGTTGCTAAGTTGCTTGTCAGGTGGTTATGATAAATTTTAATACTTTCAGGGGTGCTTCATCAATTGGTGTTTGTAACCTTCTGTTTCACCTGCTGCTCTGTGTTGTTTTAGAGCATCCTGGCTTCTTAAGATGGCTTCTGGCAGTAGTTTGGCATTGTGTGGTTTAATTTACAGATCTGGTTTCCTCCAGTAGAGAGCAACCTTAGAGCAACAGCAGCAGTGCAGAGCATAAAGCACCAACTCTGTTCTCTGTACTTTCCTAACTCCAACATTGCTGCACACATTTATTCACTTGTACTGTCTTAACACTCACATCCTTGCACCCGTTGGGTCCCCTGTACTATCCTTACACTCATATCCTTGCACCCATTGGGACCCCTGTACTATCCTGACACTTATATCCTTGCACCCATTGGGTCCCCGGTACTATCCTGACACACACATCCTTGCACTCACTGAATCCCCTGTACTATCCTGACACTCATATCCTTGCACCCATTGGATCCCCTGTACTATCCTGACACTCATATCCTTGCACCCACTGAATCCCCTGTACTATCCTGACACTAATATCCTTGCACCCATTGGATCCCCTGTACTATCCTGACACTCATATACTTGCACCCATTGGGTCCCCTGTACTATCCTTATACTCATATCCTTGCACCCATTACCCATTGGATCCCCTGTACTATCCTGACACTCATGTCCTTGCACCCATTGGATCCCCTGTACTATCCTGACACTCATATCCTTGCACCCATTGGGTCTCCTGTATTGCCCTCACACTCATACCCTTGTATCCATTGATCCCTTGTCCTGCCCTGACATGCACATCGTTGGACTGTAGATTCTCTGACCAAACACCCACATCTCTGTACCCCATGAGTTGCATCTACTGTCCTGACACCCACCTACTTCCATGCATTGAGCCACACAGACCATAAAGCAGGTGTGCAGATGTTATTGTAAAAGTCAGCATTATATTAGTGTTTATCCCTCCCATTGTGGGGTGGATGGTGAGAAGCGTGTCACACAATCCTGATGCGTCAATGTTTCTTGAGGTAAAGGGGGTGCAAGTGGCTGTGTGTTACTCTAGATATTGCATACCAAAACAGGAAATAAATGGTCCAGTGTGCATGCTGAGACTTGCTGTTTCAAAAGCTGGTAACTCTATCCTTCATTGTTTCTATATTAAGTATTATCATTATCAACATTTTTGAGTTGTGGGAATACTTTGCCCTGGGCAAAGTGTCCTGAAACAACTTTTTCTATAGATCCCAACTGATGCAAAGATTTGCAGTGAGATCAGAAAAATAGTAAATCAAATTACTGTGTAGTAATACTAATCAGGAATGATGAATGCATACCAAGCATAAACAGCATCACTGTACACACATAATTACAATAAACAAGAATAAACCTATGGAACCATTTACATACATTGATAAAATTAGATATGAAGGAAGAACAGAGACTGCTTCTAACATTAGGCCAAATTCATATTCTGATGAAATAAGTCTGTTTTGAATTAAACACCACAGTTTTACATTAGGTTAAAGCCTAACTCCAACCAAATGTATTTGTAGTTTTAGATTTTGAGTTGGGGAGAATCATGGTACCATTTCTGTCCGTTTTTTTTTTTTTTTTTTTTTTTCGGTAAACCCACTAAAAAGATTTTCATTCACTTTCTGTCCCTGAGATTACTATACATGAAATGATGATATTTAACATCACTTCTTCTTTTGAGGAGAAATTAGGGAAAACAGTTCCAGATGATGCTAAAAGAGCAACAGAGGCTTCAATGCTTCCCTCCTCTACCCATAAAGGTTTGCCCAGAACTGGGCTTTCATGATAGATTTATTAGATATATTTTGTTGCCATCTACCGTATGTAAGTTATAGAAGCATTAATAGAGCTTAATCATTGGACTTAGGTCTTTTTTTTCTACCACTTCTCAATAAAAAAATAGCGTGTTCCATCAAGTTCAACATCATGGAGCTTTATTCAGAGACCAGACAGAGCATGTATGCCTATCCTTAGATCATGCTTGGCAGGAATAATAAACAGTTTTAAATAGAGCGTAACATCCATTTTAGATATTACATGATGTCACTGTTATGTGTTAAAAGGTACAAAAGGTTTATTGGTTTAAAATAAATATGCTGCAGGCTAGAAATATTGTTGAGTTTCTGTATAACAGAGGATCATATGGGCCATGAGATTACGATTTACCTTTTAAGTAGAAAGATTAGCTGAAAATGGAATTCCAGCCAAAAGGTAAATACTCAGTATAGTTTATTACAACTTAACTTAGCCATTTTACTTGACAAAAGATTTGTAATTCAGACCCCCAAATTGTGTGTTACAGCTATATTATAAAGCCCTTCATCTGGGAGGTCTGCCACAAGGGCATTGGTGTGGTGCAGAAGAATAGTGGGACGCAGTTTTGTCAAAGTAAGTCAGCACTAACTTAGCAAACCTTTCTCACTGTGTGTTGGGGATTGTAATGAGTACATTTTATTTTTATCTTTTTAATGTTTAATTTTTGTTTTTGAAGAACCAATAAAATGATTTAAGATAATAAATAATTCTGTTCATGTCCAAAAAATATGAAGAATACAAATTTCATTTTACAGTAGATATACAGTAGTATACTTATTGATCCTTTTAGGGAGTTATGGGTAGCAGATGGGACGGTATGTGGTGATAAAAAAATCTAAATTCTCTAAATGTTTTTGAATAAATTTTGATCTTCCCTATTCTCTTATGTTAGTTTATAGAAAAGGAGATTTAATATTGACCGTTATCCAGAAAAAGATTGACAGTGAATGAAGAAACTTCCACATCAGCAGAGTACATTTTTCTTCGCATGAATGTAAAAAACAATACAATACAATCTTTCCAAGTTGCAAATTATCTAAGAGGCCCAGTAGGCACCTTTCCAGACTAAGAATGTTAAGAAGTCCAAGGGAGCCTGTGATAAAATATAATACTTATTGACAACATTTAAAGATTCCTGCACTCCCATTGCATGGCTTAGGATGTAGTAGATCTGATGAAAGAAATTTCTTTTAATGACCTTGTCTCTTGAAAAGATCAGTGACCACTCATAAGTCAAATCAAATTCTTGCCAACTATCTTTAGTGCAAAACTTATTCTTGAACTGTGTATTTCATGAAGACATGTTTGGCCTGGTATAAAAGTAAGAACATCAGCTGTCATTTCTTAATGAATGCTTTACTTTCCCATATTGTCTAGCAATAATATCATTCACTAAATTTTCCTTTACAACCATCATGAGTGATCATTGACAGCCACACTATATTGTCATATTCATCAATTTATTAATCCTCATCCTCTAGTTTTTTTTTCTATTACCTTCTATAGCTCATGCTTCTTTGTGCTGTCTTGTGTGTTTTCTGATAGTCTAAGGCTATAGATATATATATATAAAATGTATATATATATTATATCATTTTCTGTTGTTTTTATGGCTTTTTACAAATGTGTTGATAACAATGCACCACACATATGTGAGCTAGTACCCTAAAAACAATGGAACGCCCCATGCAGATGCCTTAACCCATTTTGCCACCACCACATGTGTTTCGGCAGCAAAACTGGCATGTAAACAAATTTCTGGCCAATAATAGCTTTTTTCACTGGGCTTTTTTTTTTCAAGCAGCGTTTATAAGTATGCACAATGTGACAATTGGGGTCTAGCAGATCTTATCTTCTTAAAAGAGGACCTGTCATCTGCACTATATTATCATATAAGGGGCATGTCAGCTGATAAAAAAAAAAAAGAAGTACTAAAAATGTAAAGATTAGGTTCTGGCATCTTAATATCGATGATTCTGGGATGGTGACTGGGCACTTGCTCTGCCTGCCGGCCACCCATCTGCTACTACTCATGAAGCTCATTAAAACAAGAAAAGCGTTTCGATGATAAGCAGTGGCAGGTGGTGACAGACATTCACAGAAGATCCAACAGGCGATATCAAAATGCACATCAGCACATGTTAACATGTGTTGTCACACATTTTAAAGTGTGTTTGAATGCACTTCATATTGAAGGTCAGCACATATCACAATGGACATCAACTCACATTGATGTGTATCATAACGAACCCTAGAGTCATGCATCCTAATGCATACGTCAATCACCATGATCTGACCAGTGACAATGTTAACCTGTCACACTGCCATTGTTAAATGACAGACGCCCTTCTCCATTGAAATAGAACAGAGAATCATCAGTGACATATAATAAAATCTGATCATGACCTAATTTGACACTAATATTACTGTATGTGGGGTCCTATGCTTTAATAACACCACAAATAGATTTAGGGCATTCGCTATACCACACTATATATTGTACCTGGGACATTCATGAATTAGAAGCAGATATACAATACATAATGCTTTTTGGCAAATTAAAGCATTATTTACAGACTATTTGCTCAAGTACCACTAACAGTGATTTGTTTCCATTTAAGTTTACTGAACTACAGGTGCAAAAATTCTGTCTCTCTGTCCACCATGTATCTTGTATGTCTTATCCAAACGCCATTTGCTTTCTATGTCTAAAGCTCTAATGATTCTGAAGAAGGCCATACAAAATGTGTGTGGCAAATAGACTTCACAAATGTCATAAATTAGCAAGACCAAAATATAATTTTATGTGCACTGAATAAAGTAAAATGACAGCAGGTAAAACCCCGTGAGATGATCCCTCATGATCCCATTCATCATTATATAACATGCAGGAAGTGGCTGTCTAATAAACATTTATGTCACACTTTGCACTTGAGGGTATGAAATATTGGTCGAGCTAATAACCAGATACAACACTCTCTGATTTAATAAATTCTGACCTGACCCATTTCATATTAGGTTTTTCTGCTCAAAATGTTCTTTAATGATTTACCTTTTGAATCAAACTTTTTATTTATATCTGCTATAAAGATGGAATGGTGGAGCTATTCTTACCAAAGATATCAGTCTCACCTGTAAAAAGCTTGACATTTCTTTTATGGTGACTAATTTATGCAGCAACAGTAAATAAAATACAGGGATATATTCACACAAGTTCCCACACAGTTCAGACTAGATGACTGACAAGTTCCCATGCAATAAAGTATACTAAAAGATGGATTTTAAAAGCAAGGTATATTCTTTTCAATGATTTTTAGTTACATATTGTTTATTTTGTAATTGTATATGTACATGGAGGCTGCCATATTGCTCATTATATATGCAATCTCTGCTTGCTGCTTTGCTGTACCAAGCAGTGGTTACGTTACTGCTCCAGCTGACATTGCAAGTCTAAGGCCTAGAACACGCAAGCAGATTATCTGCTATTTTCACTCTGGAACTTTCATTTTTTTTCTGGATAGAAAGCAATTGATATTCTGATCAGATGTACACAGATGGTACACAATATACAACAAGTGTACTTTTGATTTCCATTCACCTGGGTCTGTTCTATCACTGGTGATCAGAACCCAAAAAATATATCTGTTATGTTTGGTCAGATGCCAGAAAGTCCAAAAAGAGTAACAAAGTAAAAACAAGGGAGTAACTTTAAATATTACTTCTTAATATTTGAAAACATAATGATTTTTAATGTTTTGCATATTTATATAAGAATTTAATAACACATTGATGCTATTTGATTTAGAAATTACAGACCAAAAAGTTCCTATAAAAGAGCGTTTCAAATATACATGTCTATGTTTGGGCATGAAAAGAAACAACAGAACATACGGCTTGGCTGCCAATATCTTGATTTGTACTGAAAACACCCTTCTGAAATATTAAACTTCAGCATCAGAGTTTCCAGGGTCAGTTCCCTATCTGGTACAGTGCTCAATGACTTCTGTATCAGCAGAGAGGTGTTAATTGATGTGCATAGTGTTTTCCAGTCACAAATTGTCCAAATCCAGACACTCTGATATGTATAGCCCCACCTAATTTCAGGACAGCATTTAAAACTTGGACATTTGCCATACGTTTTAGAATGGATTGTGTATGTAACTTCAAGCCATAATACATTGTGAAGCAGACAAAAGAAATTACAGTTTCAATTTGTTGTCGGACCAGTTTAATCTCTATCCATTCTTGCAAAGGTATCGTTGTGAAGTCACAATTGATACGTTTTCTCTGTGTAAAATCAATAACAAACAATAAATGGCTCAGAAGGATTAGGAACATTCACCATCATTTTTCTATTTATATATTTTGAAGGCAACATTGAACACAATGTATAATCATTAGGAAAATCATTAGGACATTAGGAGTATTCTGTGATTTTTTTTTTTTTTTCTAACTTTTTACCCACTCACACAGCTCTCCCAAAGCTGGGCAATGATCTCCAAACTCACAAGGCAACTTTTCTCTTATCCCTTACTCCAGATGCCCTGTACTCTATAAGCACATTATGCCTACTTCCCTGAGTAACTAAAAAAGATCCAGTGGCTCAGACTTGGCAGACACCATTTGGGCCCTGCTACAACAGAACAAAACTTGGTCCGAAGTGATCTTCTTGGAAGCCATACATTGGATATGAAAACACAGAGCTATGTCTGTAACAGAAAGTAATTTTTTCAACAAAGACCTAGAAAATTGTACAAACATCAATGTCTGCGAGGATCAGTAAGTCATGCTAAATATTCCATGAAGGTTTGAGAATGAATGTCTGCACATTAATTTATGGATTTAGTTAGAATTAATTTTTTCTTTAATGCTGCAATATACGGACAGATTCTTAATGTGATGCACAGAGAGACAGGACCACTAGGGGGCGCTATGGCTTGCACAGAGGTGGTGTGAGCCCTGAGAACGACAAGGAGCAGAGTCTAAGCAGTAACCAGGTTTTCTCCAGAGTCTCTGATGGTGAGGATGTTGCGCCACTGGTTACTGCCAGGTTGCGGTCCTTGGGCACACCAAGGTGAGCAACACACGGTACCAAATCACAAAGCAGAAGGATAGTCAAGGAAAAGCCGGGGTTGAGGCAGGCAGCAAGCAAGAGGGGTCAGGTTTTACGACAAGGGTCAATTGCCAGGAAACCAGGAGACTGACACCAGTGACACAGGGGCCACTGCAGGCACAGGGTACATAGGAGACACTGGAAGCAACAAGAGGCAAAGGTGAATCAGGGATATCCACAGACAGACAGGAACACTTTAACAGCACAGGGAAGTTGGCTGGGAACCAACAGACTGGACAACGAGGGGGTAACCTAGGAGCTGGACAGAGGAAACACTGAATTAGCCAACAGGTGTACAGGAACTAGCTCACAGAACTAGGGGCTCGGCACAATGGGGACACGTTGCATGAACACAGAGTGCAGTCTGTGAGCTAGCTAAATAGCCAGGGCTGGTCAAGAGGCTAATTCCTGATTGATCAGCAGATTGGATGGAATTGATAAAGCTTGGAAACAGAAGCATGCCCACCTTCAGAACTGTCTGCATCCGCAGAAGAAAGATGCCTGCGCTTTATGGAGGAAGAGGAAAGTGTGACATTACCTCCTCCTTTAAGGGGCCTCCCCACCCGCCGGGGTATGGGTTTAAGGGGAAAACTAAAATGAAACCTGGAACCCATGATCTCTCCTCAGGACCAAAACCTTTCAAATCAATTAAGTACATTAGCTTTTTGCGAGAAAACTTGGAATCCAGAATTTGATGGACTTCATATTCTCGAAAAGAATCGGGTGCAGTAGTAGCCAGCGGAGAGGGACAAGAAAAGCGGTTCAGGACCAACGGCTTAAGCAGAGACACATGGAAGGCATTGGGCAGCTTGAGATGTGAGGCAAGACGTAAGTTGTAGCAAACTGGATTAACCTTGGCAGAAAAGGCATAAGGTCCGATAAACAGTGGAGCAAATTTCAGAAAAGGCACCTTGCAACGAATGTTCCTTGTGGAGAGCCAGACTTTATCTCCAGGTTGGAGAAGAGGCGCCTTACGGCGACTCCGATCAGCAATCTTGTTGTGCCTGAGAGCTGCGTGTTTCAGATGCTCACAAGTAGAAGACCAGATGTGATTAAAGTCAGAGCAGGGTATAGGAGATGGAAGGTGAGGATGTTTGCGATAGACATTGTAGAAAGGTGATTCTTTGGTCCTGGTGCTAACATGGTTGTTGTGGGTGAACAGCCCACAGTAGAAGTGTTACCCAGTCATCATGGTGGGCGAGATGTTGCACCAGGGCTTGATTAACTATGTCTGTCTGCCCATTAGTCTGCTGGTGATAAGCTGAGATGTCCACAGAGATGTCCAGAGATATCCACAGACAGACTGGAACACTGTAACAGCACAGGGAAGTTGGCTGGGAACCAACAGACTGGACAACGAGGGGGTAACGTAGGAGCTGGACAGAGGAAACACTGAATTAGCCAACAGATGTACAGGAACTAGCTCAAAGAACTAGGGGCTCGGCCCAATGGAGACACGCTGCATGAACACAGCGTGCGGTCTTTGAGCTCGCTAAATAGCCAGACCTGGTCAAGAGGCTATTTTCTGATTGGTCAGCGGATTGGACAGAATTGGTAAAGCATGGAAACAGAGGCACCCCCAGCGTCAGAACTGCCCGCTTGCGCAGGGGAGAGATGACTGCACTTCAGTGAGGAAGATGGAAGTGTGACACTTACCATCATGCAATACCATAAAAAAAAGTATTTGATGGATCTAAAAATCATTCTGCACCAAGACAATGACCCCAAGAACCCCAAGACGCAAAAGTCCTGATCTTAAAGCAGAAGTAAACTAAAAATATGCCAGCAGGCAGGATTTTTATTGTCCTTTCTGCAATAAAACAAACATACCTGTAAAGTACATCCATCCTGGCTGGCATGAATGATTAAACTCGTGTGCATTCAAGGTTGGAAAATCTTGCCTGACTGAAGCTTGTGCGGGTCAATCATTTGTCAGCTTGGGGCTGCAGTGGCTGTACCTCAGCATCAAGCACTAAGAACATCACCAGTACATGTAGTGCAGGGATGGCTTTTTGAAATTGTTGTATGATTGGATACTGCAGTGTATAATTGGATACTGTGTCCATTGGTCCGTATGGCAGATGTCCAGCACCAGCAGCCATGAAATACTGGCAAATTGCTGGACATGAGATTGATTTGATGGGTACATTTTTGAAACATATTACTGCAGTTTCCTGCAGTTTCTGCGGTTTCCTTCAGATTTTTTTGTTAAGAGTAACACAAACTGGTTGTGATATTTAGGAAGTAGAGCTAATAGCTAAAGCACAGCTAATACTGTTTGCTTTACTGACACCAGTTGAGGCTCCTACTACTAGAGAAATGCCTTTTAATATGACTCACATATCAATAAACAATATTTGAAAGAAAAACAATTCCTGGTAATGCTGTGCCCAAAACAAGGTATTTAAACAGTTGACATACACAAAGTATATGTTGTATTTATGCCAACATACAGTGTCACTGTTTAATCTCATAAATGGCCAATATTATTTATGTGACACTATGCCAGTTCGGTACATTTGACTGCTGTAGTTTTTCTCCTGCAATCTTCCCCCAGCATTTCTTCTCAAATAATTTTTTAATGGTGTACAATTTGGGATAAACTAACTCAAGTCAGTCAGATGTTTTTACAATTCTTTCTATTACCATTTCTATTACCATTCTTTCTAATACCAGTATATACCAACACAGCAATTAAACACTAAAAACAAACAAAAAAAGACAAAACCAACCTGTGCAATGAATAACTCACTACCACAATATTCAAGCTTTTACACAAATATAAAAGCAAAATTCCATTTCAGTTTAGGGCGCCACCTAAAAATTTTCCCTGTTGTTTAAGGGGTAGGTAAAGAATCAGGTCCTTGGTCAAACACCCCAAACCTTATTAAACATTTGAAACTGACCCCTTTTGTGAGGAGTAGTTTTTAAAAAAGGGGCAAGGAAGCATTAATTATTGCCTTTCAATCTACCGGAGTAGGCAGTGTGGGTTTTTCCAATGTAAAACAATTAACTTTGTTGCATATAGGACGTTTAGGAGACTTATCATTGCAATACACCCCACCCAAGACTGAATCAAACCTAAGGAACAAAAGTAGACCTAAGGGAAAAGTGGAATG
This sequence comes from Pyxicephalus adspersus, assembly GCF_032062135.1. Lineage (NCBI taxonomy): Eukaryota > Metazoa > Chordata > Amphibia > Anura > Pyxicephalidae > Pyxicephalus > Pyxicephalus adspersus. The sequence goes on along the minus strand of NC_092862.1, from coordinate 61,899,968 downwards.
GATGTGAGGTATGAAACAAAGCCAACTACCTTTTGCCAAATAAACTCATTCTCCAGGCATGCCCTGAAGTTATGAGGGAACTCAGTTCCATCAGCATGAATAATTCCTCATAGGAAAAGCATTATTAAGCTTGGCCAGTGTGAAATAATTATGTTGAACTGGATAAGCCTCTCCTTAGCTTAGACCACAGAAGTAAAGTGGAAGCAACACAACTCCTTCCAATCTTCTACATCTACAGCAACTGCATACAATCAGTTACCCAAGCCATCCTACAAGCATTAAGAGTACTAACTATAAAATAATTCATAAGCTGATAGAAACAACATTTTGCTAAATGATGAGGATCTTAGCATTGCCTCAAACATCAGCACCTGGAGAAATCCCACATGAAACTGTGCTCTAAATGCCTGCCTAAGCTATAAATGCCTGAAAAAATAATTATTAAACAAATGTATACTCTCCTTCATTTTGTGATTAATCTATTATCCTTCACAACATCCATTACTGCTTTCATACTTTTCCTATCCCAATTGACTGGATCTGCCAATCTGAATAAATAGGGCAGGGAAGAATTCCCCACAGTGGAGTATGGGGCAATAATGACTTTTTCCAACATCTTCAACAATTACCTAACCTTATGTCAAACCCTGACTGCAGATCTCATAGCATCAGTGTCCCCAGAACATGAAGGGGCAGATGTTGCAAGTCCTCGTTGTATCCCAAAACAACTAGATCTAGGACAACCGTCTGACTTGGAAAGAAACCACTTATGAAGAAGAAACCCACTGCCCATCCACAGATTTTAGAGGTATTAATTTGGAACAACTAATTCTCCTGTAGCCATGCGAGTTGTAGTTTTTAACCTCATCTTGAGGATAGCTCAATTCCAGAGAAATGTGGCAATAAGACTACAAGTAGTCCCCGGGTTACATACATTATACACAAAGAATCTCTTTGTCATTAGGAAAACATAATATCAGTAAATATAAAGTATTGTGCCACCAATCTCTATCATGTCCCTATAAACTAAGGACTATAGGCTAGGCTATATTTACCCAGTCAGGTAGGTTGACTCTTGAATTTGAATTTTTGGTTTGAGCAGTTTAGCTTAAGCAATTCTAGGCTTGCTCCCTTTCCAGAAAAAAACTCAAAAAATCTAGGTGTAATTTACACACATCTTATTCTCTCAGTAGAAAAAGTAAAGTTTGTAAAAGGCACAGTAGGTGTGCAAAGCTAACCATGTGAATAAGATGGCATCAACCCATTTAAAAAAATAGAAGATTATGTCAAAAGCGAAGCTCCTTGATAATCATAAATAACAAAAGATGGTATTTGTTTCTGCACAATACCAGCAAACAATGATTTATACACTTCCATGGCTAGCAGACTTTCAAACAGTAACATCAAATCCTAAGCTGTAAACCTTGAGAATTCAGGAGTTATCATGATTAGTGTTCTTTAAAGGGTCTCTAGAATAAAAATTTTTTAAAAAGACCACCTGAAATATTCACATCATACATTTTTTTTACATTTATGTGTTCACAATTGTTAAGCCTTTAAAGCAGAGGTGCCCGCACTTTTTTGGCTTGCAAGCTACTTGTAAAATAAGCAAGTCAAAATGATCTACCAACAATAAAAACTTGGACTTACTAACTCCTGTGCGCGATAGAATTCATTTTGAAAGGCAGGTCTCCGTGATCTACTTGCATTGCCTTTGCGATCTACCAACTGATCGCGATCCACCTCTTGGGCACCCCTGTTTTAGATATAAATATTAAAACACTCAATAAAAAATATGTATGTATGTATATATATATATATAATAGTATTTCTATATAACAATAAATACTCTTCTTTTTTATTATGGGATTTCAGTACAGCAGGGAACGGAAACAAAGTAACAGAACAAAGTACAAAAACAACGAGTACATTAATTATTTCCATTCTCTAATGACAGTATATATTATAACAGTTCCCATTTTTTATTTTCTTTATTTTACATAAAACTGGGGAGAGATGAAAAATAAAAAGGGGTGGAGCAAAACAAATAAGAAATAGGCAATGTATGTATCAAGAAGAGTGTAATATTACAGAAACATATAACAAAGGGTAAATAAATCATAACGTAATCTACCAAATAAACAGTTTTTCGCTTCTCCAAGACTCAACATTATGTTTATCTCGCTGGGCATCAAGCTAGATTCAGACTCATGTATCAAAGTATAGTTGTGTACCACAAAAATTTGTTGGATAAGATGAATACAGCACAGCCTCATAGGAACCTCCCGAGAAATTAACCAATCTGCTATGGCCCCTAGAGCTATAAGATGGTACTATGACGAATCCCGGAAAGCATCTATAATTTCCTCAAGCTGCTCAGGGCACAAATACTCTTTTTTTTGTCTATTAATAAAAAGTATCTATATGTGTCATGTAGTTTCAGGAATATTAAAATGTAATGAAACCAATGAGACTTATGTAATTCAGGTGATTAAGCAAAGATGAAATTCAGTGAGAGAAATGCAAATAGAATGGAATTATATTAGATGGTGATTAAACTGCTGACAACATTATTACTAAAGATGAGTGAATGTTTTAAGATCTGCTCAGTAGATAATTTGTCTCCTTAATCCACTTTCCAAGTTCTGAAATAGATTTATATAGTTAACTTTTAGATGCTTAAACAGAGGTAACCATAATGAGTGTAATTCTTTATCACTGGGTGCTTTAACCCATTTTTGACAGGACCCCCTTCTCATATCCATACAATAAATGGTGCACTGAAGGGGGAAGTCATAGACCCCAGCTGGTTTGGCCAGGGTGAGATTTATTTTTGCTGCAATGACTACTACAGATGAACAATGCACTTTTCTGGGATCAATCAGCCTTCTAAATGCTTTTTGTAAAAATCTGGGCACTAAAGTACCTTCTTACTAACACTGCTATTTGTACTTACCTTTGTGGGCTAATTGTGGCCTAAGGTGGAATAACGATATCATTTCTCAGTTTCTTGCATTAAGTCACTATTTTTACCTAAAAGTCAACTGTTTTACCTAAAGCAGAAATAACATTTACGTTGAGAATATCAGAGCCTTCCACCATGATACAGGGAAATTGTACTTTTGGCTTCTTTGATTTAAGTGGAACACAGGCTAAACCAGACAGAGGAAAGCTACCTATAATGTTAACATGATAATAAAGCAACACATTCAGGAAGTATATTCCTACAAACCTATGTACAAAAGGAATATACCAATAAAGAAAAAGTACTTAGAAAACGGGGGACAATTAAGGCAACTGGACGTTTTGCTTTTTGTAAAAATAATTATTTTTACCTAACAGCCTTTTTGGAATATTGAGTGTTTTAAATACCATAAAAATTCAAATTTAGCTTTTTTTTACCCACAATAGCCTAATATCTCTAAATTGTAATTGAAAATTTTAGTGTTGGGGCATTTTTTTGCAGTCTGAAATTAGAAATGTACGGAAGTGTTGTTGAACCTGATATAGGTGACCTGAGCTGGAGACAAGGTAAGATTTAACAGTGAGACCTGTTATTTTTAAAATGCATAGGAGCTGAAATGGAAGATCTGCCTTAGCTAAACCCTAGAAAAAACAAGAAGTTAATATTTTGTCCCTTTTTGTCTGGTAAATTTACCATTAAAATAATTTTGTTATATCTGCCAGAGTTATTGTAAGCTAATAATTTCCTGTTCTCTTTACCTGTCCTGACTTGTGGCAATACATTGTTTACTGTTGTCTCTGAGAACTACATAACCATGTGCCTTTATGTTTTGTAGAATAGGGGTTGGTGTGGTTCCATAGATCTTTATTGTTTCTGTTATCCTGATACTGTTTGGTGAATGAGTGTTGGGTAGGGCTTAAAATATGTTAACAAGAGAATCAAAAAATTAAAAAAAAGATTAAGAAAAGAAAACTTTTGCCACTGTGTCTTAGGACTGTTAAGTTTTATTTTATTATTATTATTTTTTTGTTGTAGATATGAATGTATAGGGCACCAGTGCTGTAGAAGGGCTTATATCAGTGGTGTAGCAGTGCTGAGAAGTTCATAGGGTCAAAGATAATTACATAATTGATACAACAACAGTCCTAAAACAATCCAGTACTTTCCATGATCATGTTTAGAAAGGTACTGGGTGATCTTTTAATAAACATTTATGATTCATCTTGCTTAATGTTACAGTAAATAAAATATTCATATTTATTGGCTTTATTAAGATTTATGTGTTTAAACAGAAGAATAATAAATACCTAAAGGGCATGTCATATTGTATTCAGCCAAGTAAAATACATTGTTCTCCCCTTGTGGCACCATGCAGCCTTCTTCCTAATATGCTGACAGGAAACACTGCATTGTGTGCAAGGCATGATAGTATCTACTTGTAGACAATTCAACATATGCCTTATCTCCTCTGATTCAATGTAAAAATCAAAACGTTTTAACATTTAAATCGTCTGACCTTACAGGTCAAAAAAAAGAAGTCACTTAGTACTCCCTTTAACACACATGACAATTCAAGCCTTATTTTTAGTTGAAGCTGCAACAATGACAAATAAGTATGAGATTTGGCAACTTGCAAAAGCTTTAAAAGAAACTGGGCTGAGGGATAATGGGGAATTGACAATGTTGATCTTCTTCTGAACATGCTGTTGGATTTAGTTTACTGGTAGAAATATTTCCATCAGTAGAGAGAATAAAGTTGCTGGTTGTGTGCACATTGTTGTGTCACATTTTATCAATTTGTACTTTGTTGTAAAATATACTTTGTGGCGATAATATTGCTTTGAATTTTTTTTGTAGACTGTGAACCTTTGGGCAAAAAGTTGCATGTGGTTGATGAACTGTAGACATTGATTGTTGCAAACACATACAAGTAGTATGTTATTTGTTTCAGTACGATGATGTGGATTCAAGTATTTTCTTCTTCACAATCTGCTTTTAGTAAACAATATACTTACCATGCTTACTTACCGTACTATGCCCTTTAGATCTTAACCCAACCACAAAAATCTCATATAGAATTTATTAGTAACTTTAAAGAAAAATTAGGGAAGTTTAGGGCATCTCATATTATCTCCCAGGAACTTTAAAATGATCTTTCAAAAAAGTAGTTTATATGATGACAGATAAATCATTAACATTTTTTAAACAAATAAATACCATATAGATTTAAAGAGCTTCCAATCCATTGGAAACAGAGTAAAATTTACATGAAAAAAGTGACTATATATACAGGTATTAATTGCCTCTAAAAAATTAGAACCAGAAACAGGTAGAACATAACAATATAACATGGGGAGATTGGTGTAATTTGCACCCCAGTACTTTAGATGTACTGCTTCCTCATAATGTTAAGATTCAACAATTGTCTGCGAAGAGATATATTTATTAGGAAACATAATTATACAAACATTCTTGCCACAAAACAAGGTAAATGAAATCATATGATAAACAGTTAGCAAGTCTTTTTTGTTTTTCCATGCATGGAAGTCTGGAGGGAAAAAGCCACAAAAGAAAACCCAGAGAGTACTATAAAAGGAGAAGCATTCCGTCACCTCAAAAATACCACTAGACTTTGGTGGAAAGGAGTACTATGATGACTATCATTTATTAGTATATATTATTTAATATGGCATTTGGAATAAATATGGCATATGGAAATTAGAAAAGAGGGAACGTCACCACTCTTAACTAAAACACCAAGGAGGAAAATGGTGGCTGTATTCCTTATAGGCCCATGGACAAAAATTTGGTTTCTGATGCCCCCACTGATGGAAGCCCCCAAAACATGCAAGCATATGAAACAATAAGATAATTTATATTTATTTAAGCAAAATTGTTATACAAAACACCTTTATACAGTAAATAAACACACTGAAAATACTGTTTGATAAAGGATGCATCACATATATAGTTTAAAGAAAATATTTATTTTATAAATTTAATTTATAAATTATAAACCTAATTTAATTTTAACTCAAACAGGTGTCAGTATGAACAAAAACTTATGTAAAATATAGTCAATGAATGAATTGAATATATGTGTTTGTGAATCAAATACCTGTCTTTCAGTTTAGCAAATGTAAAAATATCCACACTTACACTTACCACAATTACATGAGAGATGAGCAAACCACACAATGACGTACATAGAATGGTTGCCCATGAAGAGATTAAAGTGAAGTCAGTACAAATCCAAGAACTTTTGAAATATTGCTCACATTTAAATGTACCTAACTTGTTGCATGGATCACTCAAGTACACCTCCTTAATGTTAATTTTTTGCTTAAAGGACCTAAACTAAAATGTTTACCTTACATAAAATGGTAGACAACCCTTTCATAGAAGGTAAAAATGACCTTCTTTTTGGGAGAAGAGGGATTGGTAGAAGTTTAGGTGGGAGAGAAAGGAAGAGGTTTAAATAATTGTCAAAAAAGGGGGGAGGTCATTGGATACACAGTAGGGGGCGAGCTTCTTGCCCACTCACCCTAGGTGTGATTACTTGTTTAGGGAGGAGGTAAAGGTGGCGGCTGAGGTCCTTGGAGGTGTTAATTGGCGGTAAGAAGGGTAAAATATGGGGGCCCATCAAGGTATGGGGTCGCCTGAAGTGGTGGAAGGTAAAGGTGGTGTGTAGAGGCTGCTACCAAGAAATGGCGTTCCCGAGGTGGAGTTTTACGGCTGGGAACAGGGTGCAGGGGTGGCAGCCTCAGGGGAAGAGAAACTGTGTTTGAGCCTTCGAGGATCTACAGCCTGTTAAGATAGTAATGTTGCACTGTTGTTGTTGGATTTATAGTAAAGTGTTATGTTATGTTTTAGTGATCGATAATAAAAGTGTTCTGGTATGTTTTTAAAAGTTGAAAACTGTAAATGTGTCACAGTAGCTGCAAGGTAGGATAGTGAACCCTTTGTATCACTGGCTCAGTTGGTGGGGACGTGCACAGGGTCTAAGCCGCTGCCCGGTCTTCACCAGAGCCTCTAGAGGTGAAGGTGTTGTGCTGTCGCCAACTGCCAGGTTGCGTCCCCCGTGCACACAGGGGCAGGTGACTGCTACTGCAGAAACAAGACGTGCTACCAGAACGAGAAACAGAGAGTAGTCAGGCAAGCCAGAGGTCAGGGCAGGCAGCGACCAGGAGTAGTCAAGGTCAAGCCAGAGGTCAGGGCAGGCGGCAGTCAGAAGTAGTCAAGGTCAAGCCGAGGTCGATACACAAGGAATCAGGTACAAGAGAAACCAACAACAGGAACCTGGAAAGGAACTCCTGTTGCCTTTCATTTTCTTTTAAGGGCTGGTCATGTGATGGGGCCATGTGACCTGCTGAATCCTGTCCTACCACCAGAGGGGGTCCTGGAAACTAGAGGTTGGTGATGTTCACATCTCCACCAGCAGGGGAAGCCCCTCTGCGAAACACTCTAGTCCTCTGAGGTAGTGGAGCAGCTGACTGGGAGTCACATGACCTAGTCCAGGAAGTGAGCTGAGGAGGTGATGCCTTAGCAGAGCTGGTGCTGGCAGCAGGGGAGTGTATGGTGGGTGACACTGAAGGAGGCACAGATACCCTGGTCCTGCAGGATTCTGTGACAAAATGTTGTTGTTAATAAACGACCTGTATCGGCAATTTAACCCATTCTTACTGTGTCAGTGTCTTTTTAAGGGGGGGAAGGGTAGAAATGGTGAAGGTTGAAAAAGAAGCAAACCTCTGCATCATCCGGTCATGGTTTATATTAATTTATGTTATTTTTATTGACCATTTTTTACGCCATACTCAGAAACCTCTGTGGGGGATGCACTTTCCTATTTTACTATTTAGAAAATCAAAAAATAAAAAATAAACAGGAATAACATAACTTATCAATAGTCATAAATTGTTTCATTTCTTTGTATTTACATTACATTAAAACAATGTATTTTTCACCTTGTAAAATATGTGAAACAATACTTTTCTTGGGAACAAAAATGAGATAAATGGAATATTTTACCAATTTTTTTTTTTTGCATAGCTTTAGATCTGATATATACAGTTCTACTGAACTTGATGCTGAACTTTGAGCCAGCTCACAATGTTTAAAAAGCAAGCTAAATACTGGAACTGTTATTTAAATGTTTAATAGTAATGAAAGATAACATTTATTCTTGCAAAATGCTTTTACATTGTCTTTATGTGGCTGAACACAGTTCAAGGAAGTAAAGGCAGCTTTTCCGCATACCATACAAAACTGATATCAACTGATAAAATAACATTACGGTTATTGTTTAAGAAAAAAAACTCCAGCTTTTCACAGACAACTGGTAAAGGAAGTGACAAAATATCTGTGCCTTTTTAAAGGGTTATCCTGAATTTTTTGTACATGTCACCCTGCCTGCCCACCTTCAGCAAGAAAAGCTGTCCTTCATTGTCATGCCATATCAGCTTACCTTGTAGTACTCAGTATCGTGTTAAATTGTCTGTTTTACAGCAGTCCTAAAATGCACAAACACATAATAAAATTCATCTTTTATTCATATACATATTTAAAATCAATCTAATCCCAGCAAACTATGGTTAGTGTACTTAATTCATACCAACACAAACAGAAAATGTTCTGTTTGTGTTGTTATCAATATGGTAACTGACATTGTTAGTAAAGAAGCTTGGTAACAGCGGCAAAGTTAGAACTTCTGCTTAATTTACCATAAATAACACACATACGTTGAAGTTATTTCTAATTAAATACTTTTTTTTCTGTTATCTGTGGTACTACTTTGTCCATTTAATGTGTTTTCAAAAAGTACCCCACTTAGTATTCTTTGTTGTTAAAATAAAAATGGTCACACCATGCTTTAGACCCCAACATAATAGGTATTGATGGTCTTGCTGAGCTTCACCGGCCTTCCTGTATGCGCCAACACATGTATAGGATTCGGGAGAAAAATAAGTCTAGCCCTGACGCCATTTTCCTGCATCAACACTTGGCACACAATCTACAAATCATTTGTGGTTTGATTTTTTTTTTCTATGTGCTACCTTGCTATGTAGCAGGGTCACGTGAATATCCTTGCAGAAAAATGGCAGTACATGGGAAGCTCGAAAAGCTAAATGATTACGGATAATGTGACATAGTAAGAGGTCTATAGGGAAACAAGGAGTTGTTCTTCTAGATTGCCACCACTTCACTTGGTCTTTTCGAGTCCAAGTTGTACTTAAATATAAATATGTAATTTATTATGACCCTAGTACAATAACTGTTCATAACCCTTTTGTGTCAATTTCTCTGCTGAAAAGCTTTTTTATGAATAATGCAATTGCAATTCCCTGGATACCTTGGTTGTTTCTGAACATGGTCAATCTGCTACTACTCAAATGACATTGCATTCATCACATTACAAACAGCTTGTTACTTATGTTTTTTATTGTGTTGTGAAATTTATTCCATTAGAGATGGATAGCATATATTGCAACAAATAATCTGGAAATGATAACATACCAGTTAATGATTGTATACTAATGTGATTATTGAATAAGGAAACAACGTGTTTAGAGAAAGCACCTAGTCATTCTATTGCACAAACTCTATTATAAAAATGTTATTCTAAAGCAGAACTCCCTGGTATTAAGACATGAAGAAGAATATCAAGTTATAGATTGCTATAGGTTATTGGACAGCAAAGCCCCAAGACACTACAAAATCTGTGGACCTATTTGTAAGAAATTGCATAACTATAGAATACTGCCAAGTAGGGCAGAGGTTTGAAAACTAACATTACTGTTGGACATTATCCAAAGTAGAACTGACCAAATAAGAACTATGTGTGGAGAACCAAGAGAATAAAAACAAGGATAAGCAACAAAGGTCATTATTAACAAGATTGCCATTGGAGTTAACAGATGCAATCTTCATTTTACATTCGGTGGGGTTTTCATAAAAAAGCAATGGCAACTTATTCTGTAGACTTTAGTGCTGGTCATAAAGTACATCAAGGGAAATGGGGGGGCATGCTATATTATAACAACACAGGGTGGTGTACAACTTTTAACCTGAACACATATTTATGCATGTTTATGCCTATCGTATTTGGATAGATTTTAAAAAACAGGATGTTTGAAGTACGATTGTTTTTTGGGTAATTATTTTGGATATTTTTGGATATTGTACCCTAGAGTATTCCCCTACTCTGAGTGCAACTCATCAGGTGAAATATGTGTGCGCTAAATGCCCTAAAGAACAACACATGTCAAAGGCCATATTAGACGAGCTTCTTACCTGCATGTTTTTTTTAAAGAAAAGGATATTAGAATTGTAACGTTTTACCATGTATGATGTGTAAAATTCTTACTTATCCTTTTGCTTATTGCTACACAACCTAAAATACTTCTAGCAATCTTTACATGAAACTGGGAACTTTGGTTTAGATGTATTGCAGTATATTCTCAGTCAGCTGTGGCGCATGTCTGGCCATGTAAATGGACATAAAATGGCAATAGGTGGTTCATTTTCCCTAAAGAGCCACAGCATCAGCTAAGACACTGACTTGCACTTTGCATTGTTGGATTTGAAAAAAATTCTGTGCTTGATCTAAACATTTAACTCTGGGATACTTTGGTATACAGAGGTGGTATTGGTCGATTTTATGACTGCAAGATGAGCCCAAATTGTTACCCCTCAACCACTGTGCTTGACAGTTGGTATTTGTGGTGATGTGCTGTTTTTGGTGTTTTCTAAACATGGAGTTATCCATTATGGCCAACTATCTTGACTTTTGTCTTGACTCTCTGAAGGACATTGTTTCAGAAGTCTTGCAGTTTGTTCAAATGCAACTAGGCAAACCCAAGCTATGCTACCATGTTCTTTTAGGGGAGAAGATGTTTTCTCCTGGCAACCCTTCCAAACAAGCCATACTTGTTCAGACTTTTTCTGATTCTATTATCATAGACTCTATCAGAGTCTTGAGACAAAGCTTTGTTTTTTTTTGCAATTTCTTTGAGCATTGCATGGTCTCATCTTGAGTTGAGTATTTGTTTCAATGTCTACTCCTAGGAAGATTGGCAACTGCTTTCATTGTTTTTCACTTTCAGCAGCAAACTTCCAAAACTTCTGCTTTTATAGAAGTGGTCACACTTCTAAGGGTGTACCTTTTTTTCACATACTGTTTCTTCATTTTGACCTAGTCTTCGGTAAATCAGTAATGACTGAGTGTCATGTGTTTTTCTCCACCTGAGATTTTATTTACCCAACTTTCAAACCTGGGATGCCCCAGATGATTTTTCCTACGGTGTTCTGGTACTGAAAACCTTAGATTTGTAAGAGGGTGTATGTTGTTTTTCTTCTGCTGGAATGTACTTTTATAGCACAGATGTCAGAAATGTATGACCACAAGTACCAGCTAACAGGTTCTGTTAACTCTCTGCTCACTATTACAGAAACAAGCAGAATTTTTTTTAAACTTTTCCCAAAATACACATTTATTGTGAATTGTGTATCATTAATTTATTCTCTAATAGCTGTATAAATATATAGGGACAGATTTATTAAAGCTCTCCAAGACTGGAGAGGATACACTTTCATCAGTGAACTTGGGTGATTTAGCAAACCTGGAATGGATTTCTTGGAAGGCATTTGGTATTTGTTAGCAATTGTTTTCAATCATTGACCAGATCCATTACTAGTTTGCTGGATCACCCTTTCCAGTCTTTGAGAGCTTTGATAAATCAGGCCCATAACGTCAGTTATATGAAACTGGTAACTTGACTAAGTTAAATTACCTAAGATTCTTGCAGCGCCTTTTACAATGTAAATTACATCCCTGTTTACTGCATTTTGTTTAATAGCAGTTGTTAGAAAAAAATATTTGAAGTGTAATTAAATAACCTTTACTAGCCAAAGTTAATTAAAAGAGTTAAATATTGTGACTCATGTGTGAACTGGGATTAAAGGCAGTTTGGGTTGTTCTTCATAGCAGAAAACAGAGCTGACTGCCAGGTGATCCACCCCTGAACTGTTCTAACCTAATCTCATCAATCTCATTTCTTTTCTGTGGAATCTTACACTGAGCTAACAAATATGACTCAAACAGCCCTATAATCTGGCATATTTATCCAAATTTACCCCCAGGTATTGCTTAAAAAGTAATCACACAAATACAAATATTGAGTATTTTGTTAAAACACACCCCAGGGATAAATAAAGTTCTAGCTGGAGCTCAGAGATAAAGAAACGACCAGCAATTCTGTTGTGGCAGAATATTGCATAGTTCAAGAACTGCCATCAGCATTGGTGTAACAAGAGGCTGAAGCTTTTCCTAGAAGAACGTTGTTTCAAATTGGGCCCTGATATATGAACATATTAACCCAATCCTGTGCAGCTATGGATGACCCAGCTGCCCGTAAAAGGTTACCTTGGTCTGACAGCAAGTCCAAGGTAAACCATATGGATCAGCTTGTTTTCAATGCTTTGGTAAAAATGTTATTATATATGGCATAGTATAGGAATAAGGATCCTTGGTGCTAGTGGTGACCTTACATATTTAGGCCGACATATCAATAAACAAAGCAGAATCTTAGCGTGTTTTGGATATTTTGGAGTCTTAATGGTGTTTAAAATGAGATGGTACAGTAAAGAATAAAGTAAAGTTTTGTACAGATGGCTGATTGTTGCTGCCAACAATATTTTATGTTGCAAGTGACAGATGAACAACAAATCACTGTACACACAGCACTGTTCTGTTCAGTAAAAAGGGGGCGAGGTGGACAGGCAAGTGTCCTCCGCTCTCTGCTGTGCTCTCCTTCATAGCTGATTGATGACCAACGTTGGGGGACTGCTGCTTTTCACCTAAAACAAGGACGATCGTTCATTTTTGGCTATCCTCGGACATGTGTATGTAGTTTAAAAGAAGGTGTATTCTTTACATTCAGTGTGGCATTTTTTCATATTTAAGTTTGCTGTATCAGTGTTATGATAGAAGGCGACACATCTAAGAAAGAGACAAAATATAATAAAGAGACACTCTAATAAATAAGAACATCAAAAAGCAGTGTTGTTTAACCCCCCTAGCGGTAATCCCGAGTGTGACTCGGGGTGGGAAAACAATGCAAAAAGCCGTAACCCCGAGTCACACTCAGGGTAACTTTGGGGGTCCCCCTTACCTTAGCCCCGCGCTGCAGCGGCGATCGTGCGATCCCGCTGTGATGCCGGGGCGCTTCTCCGTGATGGGGCATGGCCGGGCGGGAAAATTAAAAGCAGATTACCGAGTAATCTGCTTTTAAATACTGCCCGGGTCCCCACCACCCTGCTGCACGCATCTGCAGCTAGATGCGATGCACCATGCAGGATTTCTAACTGCAGATGCGATCACCAATAGTAAATCCGGGGGGTGATGCCGCCGGCAGCACCCCCTGAATCTACTGCAGCTTTTCATATCACCCGGAGATCAGCCTCCGGGTGATGCGAGCAGCTTTAGCAGAGTGAGCGGGCGGGGACATCCCCACCGCATCACCCGGCAAGATGTGTGACATCTTCCGAGTGATGCAATGGAGTGATGAATTCTGGGGGCGGGAAATTTAAAAGCAGATCACTATGTAATCTGCTGAATCTACTGCAGCTTTTCGCATCACCCGGAGATCAGCCTCCGGGTGATGTGAGCAGCTTTAGCAGAGTGAGCGGGCCGGGGACATCCCCATCGCATCACCCGGCAAGATGTGTGACATCTTCGGGGTGATGCAATGGAGTGATGAATTCTGAATTTTTTTTTACAGTAAAAAACACAGCGATACATAAAATAAAAGTACAAATACATATTGTAGTGCACCAAGCATCATTGCCCAGTGCCCTGATTTACATTTTGCCCACTATTAGCCCAGACCTTGATCTGACCTTTTCATGACTTATAAATCACTTCCTGAATGTATCACTTTGTCTTTGACCTTGATTGTTCCTGACAGACCACATGGCATCCAAAAGGCATCTCGCCAGCGCAAGTGCTGTTTTGGAGGAATTTGTGAGCAGCGATAGCGATTTGGAGTCCTTTGTGGAATCGAGCGATAGTGATTCACCAGGAAATTTGTCATCGGGCAGCGAAAGTGAACTGAGCGACGATTCTGGACCTGATGTCAGTGCTGTGCGCACATGGTGTCCTATTGACCTTGATGCGGACCAGGCAGCACCGCCAAGATTTCCATTTACCGGCACACCTGGGATGAAAATTGAGGCTGAATGCGACGATCCCTTGGCATACCTGAAGTTGTTTTTGACCGATGAATTTATCGAAAAAATTGTTGCGAAGACAAACAGGTAAGTCACTCTAAATTTTTTTATGCAAATGTATGCTTCTCTGTTTGCTAACTTTTTGAAATGTTTTGCTAATTTTTTTTTTTTGCCAACATGTGTGCTGCTCTGTGCTCACTTTTTAAATGTTTTTTATGCCACATGTATGCTGCTCTGTAACGTTTTGAAATTTTTTGCTTTGTTTTTTTTTTTTATGCAAACATATATGCTGCTCTTTGTTTGCTAACATATTACCTTGACACTATAAAAGAACATATTCTAAAATACATTTTTTATTTTGTTTTATGCAGGTACGCTGGACAACAACAAGGTGCTTCACACCTGAGGTTTGCAAGAAGCAGAAAGTGGGAACCAGTGACCAAGGATGACAATTGGCTGTTTTGGGCTTGGTGATCCTGCAGGAAGTTGTGGGCAAACCCGTGCAGAAGTGGTACTGGTTCAAGAACAAAATGATTGCCACTCCATTCTTTGGCAGGGTCATGCCAGAATACCGCTTTTCCCTCATAATGAAGTACCTGCACTTTGCAAACAATGAAGAATTTGATGAGACTACCCATTCTGCACCATAACTCAAGAAAATTTGAGAAGTGTATCAGATGATTCTACAAAATTTCCAGCAAACCTATGTGCCAGAAAGAGATGTCAGCATTGACGAAAGTTCAATGGCTTACAAGGGGAGGCTCAACTGGGTGCAGTACATTGCATCAAAGAGGGCACGATTTGGCGTGAAGTTATATGCTGTGTGAATCCTCATCTGGCTACACCTGGAATACGATACTGTACACTGGAAAAGGGACACAGTTCAACCCCAGATACAGCTATTTTGGATTGGCAACGTCTTCAGTGCTATCCCTCATTGTTGGATCAGGGCTATTGTGTCACAACTGACAATTACTACACCTCTCCTGAGCTTTATGAGTTCCTTCTGCAACACAGAACAGATGCGTATGGAACCGTTAGGGCTAACCGGCACAACCTGCCAGCACGGTTTGCAAAAGGGAAGCTGAAGACAAGAGAAATTGTTGCCTGGCAGAAAGGCAAAATGATGGCCCTGAGATGGCGTGACAAGAAAGATGTGTGCCTGATGAGTACTGTCCATGATGCCTCCACCGTTCTGGTACACACAAAACGTGGGAAAGAAGTGATGAAGCCACAGGTGGTGACTGACTACAACAACACCATAGGAGGTGTGGACAGAGCTGACCAAGCCATGACATTCTACCCAGCAATGAGGAAACAGCAAAAGAAGTATTACAAGAAGATTTTCAGGCATCTAGTTGAGCAGTGCCTATGGAATGCCTACATTCTGTACAAAAAAAATAGTCAGAGGCCTGTGAATCATTCAAACTTCATTTTGCAAGTTTCCAAATCCATAGTCAAGAACCACCAAACACCATCAGTGGCTGTGAACAGACCTGGACGTCGTGCTTCCACCGTTGTCAACCCAGAACGCCTGACCGGTTGTCACTTCGTTGAATACATCCCACCAACCCCGAAAAAGGCAGCACCTACAAGGATGTGCGTGGTTTGCTGCTCAAAGGCCGATGACAGAGGAAGGAAGAAATGCAAGGAGACCAGGTTCTACTGTCCTGACTGTGATGTTGGGCTTTGTGCAGCACCCTGCTTCAACATCTACCACACCCGGGATGTCTACTAAAAAAGTAATTATTTTTTTTTCTAAAATCTGCATTGAATTTATATTATTATTTATCAATAATATTGCACCTTTGTTGGAAAATTTTAGTAAGAAATTTTTTATAAATTTTTTTTTTTCATTTATTTAAATTTCATTGTTGTGGTCTAATATCTCATTATTTTTTATAATAATGATTTATAATTATGTATTATATTATAGTTTATGATTCTAATATAATAAATAAATATAATTATTATACCCGGGAGTTATTTCCTATGAATTACAGGCCCACAATATAAACAAAAATTTCTATGCAAAAAAAATAGGATCACTTTTTGCATCAAAAAACTGCCAGAATTAGAACGCTAGGGGGGTAATGTGTATTACAACCAGCCAACTTTACTGTTTATCTATTAGAAATAATAAAAGCATAACAATGTCTTCCTATTTATCAAAAGTAAATATATATAAGAATAGTTAGGAACAAAATTAGGAATTGTATTTTCATGAAATCAGCATGTATTCACAAAAACGCAAACACTGTGGCGAAATGCATGGAAATGGGAAAATAAGAAATTCATGTTTTATCAACTATTTATTTTATAAATCATAAACAAGAAAAAGATAATTTTATTATCAGTGTTGAGAATACTGATTTCATATTGGTTGGTAGCCCCTACATGCTTTACATGTTCGTTTTTCTTGCAGGGAAAACTCAATTGGATGACAAAGTAGACACTCCTTGTACACAATTTTGCCCAATTATTTTTTATTCGATTTTTCAAAATATAAACAATTTGGGGAAAACCCCAAGTTTATCCTGTCCATGTTTTTACATTTCTTTTTATGATTAGGCTGTTAGGGTAACTGATTTAACTAAAATATAACCAGAGTTCATGAATGCCTAAACCACATTTAGCAGCATCAGTATTCATCATTTAACTTGGCACTAACTTTTTTTTTTGTCAACTAACTCTTTTTAACTCTTCTCCAAGGTTCAAGGTTTCATATAAATAGCTACCTATTTTTCATATTACTACAGAATGTTGTGCTTCAAAAGAGATTTTCTATATTTTTTGTTTCAAGTAACAGTTTGCTGCAATTAAGAAAGCAAGTGTTACCTAAAATTTTTGAATGGTGATAAAATTACTAAACTACCTATTGGATAACAATTATTAGAGTTATATGAGTACAAATCATATTACTGAGCCCCACTGATAACTGTCTGATTGTATAATTTCCACATTTTCATAGAGGCGCTTTGTATGTTGGGAAAGTAAATTGAACAAAGCACTTTGAAGAAATTGTCTGTAGTTTGGCATTTATCCATTTTAGTTGGCCTCAAATACTTGAGCAAGTGCGCCTTGTTTCTGCATCATTCACAACACGTTGACATTAAGTGATTTTGAGAGTATTAAAGTATCATGTGGCACTGATATTGCTGATACCAACCTTGCCAAACCTGCTGCAGACATTAGGACGTCAGCTGTCCTAATTTGTGCCTCAGACTTTAAGACAAGATACAACTAGCTAAAAACCGACTCAGATAAAGTTAAGATATGCTATTCAGAAAAAAAGGGATGGTCTATTATGGTCTATTATTAAAATAGAATTTTCACTAAATTATTCAGATCATAAACGCAACACTTGTTTACTTTACAAAATGTTATTAAAATGATTGTGCATCTTAAGCATGTCTATAAGTATAGGCTTTTAATAGGGAAGTGATTTCAACCTTTAGCTTTCAGTCAGTCACAAACCAAATCAGTTTTGAATAATTATGCTTATAAATTATATATCTACAGTACTAATGATAAAAAAAACATTTTTATCTTATATTAATTACATTATGCTGGTAATTTAGACATTATCTCCATTTCTCTCATTAATGCTTAAACTTGTACTTTACCTATTTAGGACAGAAAAGATGCACTTGAATGCTATTTTTTACTTTTGCTTACTGTTGCATTCCTTTTGTCCTGGCCACACAGTATCACCTCCAGTTACTTCCACTATGATATGACTATGATTCCACAATGAGCAATGCTATCATGGTTGGGAGGCAACAGCAGCCAATTTAAAAGTTCTTACTTGCTGCAGAATAATCAAATAAAGAAACTGTTTTATTTCATTTTTTGAAATGTATTTAATATGGTGCACTGTTTCACACTAATTTTTAATCAGCCCTGGCTCCTGTAGTATAATCTTTAGGGCAAGAGAATAATGATGCATCATCACATTAAAGATGTATTGGACAGGAAAATAGACCTAAAAATAGAAAGTACCTCAAGAAAACATATTAATCAAAGAAGTCATGGATAGAAAATCAGGTCATCATCAATAGGTTTCAAAGCTTAGGTACCAGAGGTACTTCAAAAGACATACAGTAGTACTATTGAAATACAATTTCATGAGGCCCATAGAATACAGAAAAAACTGAAAGAGTTAAGGGTTGACTAATATACAGCTATGGAGGGTAGGATGGCAATATCCACAAAAGGACTCATATATACCCACCACAATTTCATTCTAAGGTCAAAAACAAATATTCTCAACTCTGTCATTTCTTGGGAACCATCACCCTGCTCAGGACCTCCTTTTTACATCCAATTCTGTTCTTAGGGTTTTTTCATTGCTCGTTGTTCATTTTTAAATTGGTTCCAAATAACGCATTAGGATAAGCAGCTGCTAATTATCACTAGCAGTTTAGTCAACCATTTTTGATTGGTCATGGTTGACAGGAAAAAAGTGCTAAATTATTTCCAAATAATGAAATCATTTGTTTGTCATTGAGTTTTTTTTCTAAACTCATCTTCAGTAAGAAAGAACGTAGATATACGTAAAAAAGCTTTGGTTGTTCAGAGCTGAAAAATGCATTGTTAATATCATCTTTCCCTCCCTGTGTTATTCTTGCTATACCATTAGTTAAATCTATATGGATTAATAAATCCTTAAACTCTATAGTAGCTAAGTAAATGTATGGTTGAAAGAGATTTTTTTTAATTCAGCAGTTAATAGATCATTACTTCAGCATTTGTAAACGGAAACTGGTATTTATGGAAAAGTCCACTTGTATGATAAATGAATGCCTAGAACATAAGACAAACATTTTCTTGTGCCTGGTCATAACGATGGCACTTATACATATGTCATTGTGGTCAGAGGCCACATTTTTTATTTGTTCAGTGTCACTGTATATTGATAAGCTAACACAGATGTGCATTTTATGACTCTGCTTTTTAGTAAAAATTGCATACCATGTGAAAGGAATGTGATAGCTCAATATAGACATCTAAATAAATAAGGAAATCCTCTATGCAAGTTCATATCATGATAGGCATTTGTATAGAAGACTTCTTATAGAGACAAGAGTCAGCCCCATGGAATGTATTGTTTCAATGGACCTGGAAAAACAATAAAAGTTTATAAAGTCTCTTCCATAGCTGAAAAAATGTCTACAATTTAGTCACAACAGGAAAGCAAATTCTACCAATAGAAATCAAGATACTTGTTTTAGATTAAATTCCACATTTTCTTCACGTATGCCATATATAAATATACTGGTAAAATGACAGCATCATAGGCACATACAGCACTGCATATTATCTTGGTGCTTTATAAATTAAAGGTCCAAAAGAAAAAAAAGCATGTACAATGCTAAACTATGCTAACAACTGAATGTATGTGTATGTATTTTCAATGGATGGTTTATTTAAAACTTCTTTATATTAACAGCATACGTTCTGATAAAGCAACAGCAGTAGTCAGTATGAATTGGACACATTTAAAAAATAAAACAGTTTTCCATAAAAGAAAAATCTTCCTAATGGTGTATAAATACTTATATGTGTATACACAACTGAATTATCCCCAGGCACAAAATAAAAGAAAAAAAAAGTACCTATTTTTTTAACTTATGTTTTCCATGTAATAATTTTCATCATTTTTAAAGTGCAATTGAACTTTAAATTTTAAACCAGCTGGATACATTTCAGATGCACAAGAAGCGGTGACCTCTCTGTAGAGGTCTGACACTCATGCTGAGTTACAGCTATGCAATAGGAAGGGAGCTTAAAGCGGATCTTGCAGTACAGAGGCCTTCTAATAAATCATTGCCCCTTTTTAACGCTTCAATGCCACAATAAAGTTTAAAAGACATTTAAGGTGAATTAATCACTTACATTTTCCTTTGCTTTTACCTGAAGCACCTAGATGAAGGTGACAGCCTCCTGATTCTGGTGATTTGGAGAATGAAGTCCAAATCTCAAGAAAATTCTCTTAGCACTGTACTGCCGCTTTCATCCATGATATTTGAAGTTCTTACCATTCCCTGTAATCTTACCCCTTTTTAAGCAACTTTTTAGGAAACATACCTTAAATGGATGTCAACAGGTCAAAATTTGGCTTTAGCCTCTCACTCCAGCTGTTGAGACACGAACCTATAAAAAAAGAAGGAAAAAAAGCCTGTAACACATACCTCCTTAAAAATTTCACAGAATTCCCCCTCCAAATGTTTGCATAGTCATGGACTGAATTTGAAGGACTTAGTCTGCCCCTTTTGGGAGAGAGCAAAAGGGGCTGCAAGTTTTAGCTGTAGGGTCTGAGCTGTGGTAGCTAGATTCTCTTTGGTGGTTTATAACGCGTGTAAAAAGGAATAAAGTTAGCTTTTTTTGTTAAGCCAATAGAAAAGGTTGTGGCTGATTAAAGATCTAATTGATTTTAGTGTCAGTGTTTTATTTAGCCTCTTTTTATTAAATATATAGTAAAGTATGCTTATATTTTTAAAATTGCTTAGTTAAGTTTTGCATTCAATATAAAAAGAAATGCTGGCTATAATCCCATCTACAGTGTATATCTGAATTGGTGCAAAAATTTAATTTAAAATATAAACAGGTTGTTGCCAGAGAATTACTTCTGTATTGTTGTCTTTAAAAAAACCTTGTACGTTCTAAATATCTTTTTTTAGTTTTTATTCAGAAGTGACATCATGGCATACATATCCTCTTCTCCCTTTAAACCATTTGTAAGATAAGATTTAATCACCCTTTTGATCAGGAGAGTAGAAAACCTGAAGGCTTATGACAAGTGATAAAGCCTTTTGTTGTAATGCATGGAAGGAATATTATATGTACAGTACAAGTGTAATGAATGAGGGTATGAGAAACGGAAATGCAGATGTGCATGCAGGGAGTCACGTTGCTATTTTTGGTAAAATACATGTACAATGAGATATGTACAGGTACCATGAGATAACTACGTGACAAAAAGATGGAAGCATTCCTACGTGGTAGAACGTGGTATAAAATACCAGCTCAGTGACTATTGTTTGTTCCTTTTTCAATGCCAGTAGAAAACAGATATGGTTACATCAGTATTAAGACATTATACAAATAGATGAAGTAATGACATGATAATCTCTGTTAGTACGGTGAATAGTTAAATGATTTATATGTCCATGTATGTTTATAGAAGATGAGAAATAATTTTTTTTTTCAATGTGCTCATCTTACCCCTCCATACCTTTTTTACTATGTGAAAATCTGTCATAATTCACAATTTTTTGCCTTTATGGCAAATTATTATTTTGGATAAGAGTCAAAGAGACTTCTTTGTTTTTGTGCATTTCCTCCTGTCATCTGTTTTGACATAATATTAATAATAAGTTCCACTTTTAGGAATTCTTGATAAGGTGGATCAATATTTCAGGAAGGAACAGGCAATGCCCCGTTTGAAATAATTCCTCCTACATGCCTGATCGCTTTGGGTATCTGGCAAAAAGCTGAGTTGCTGAGTTGTTAGCCGCTGACACCCGGCAATCCCGGCTTCCCCTGCATGTACCAAGGGTTACATCATCCTGGTTCGGCCAATCAAGATGGCCAAAGATCATCAACCAGATGAGAATAAAAAAGATGGCAGTGACCTGTGAGAGAATGGGGATGAGTGAGTATTTAGAGGTTTACTTCTGCATAATTAGAACATTCATTTCTAAACACCTTTTAGAAACTACAGTTCTGTTTTGTACATTTTGAAATTCCTTTCCTCAAATCAAAAGTAAATCACAAGTAATATGTGCGGGACCCGCACAGACCACGCCCACTCTGATTCCAAGAACTTGCTCTGCACAGTGTCAGTGGGCTCGCACTGACACCGGACTCTGTTCACTGGGAATCCCTCACGTCACCCTGGTGGGCGTGTACTGTGTGGGACCCACGCAGACCATGCCCACACTAACCCTGAGTATGTGCTGAATGGTTGGCCCCCACACATTTTCACCCCACCAAATCTGGCCCTCTTTGCAAGTTTGGACACCCCTGGATTAAGGTATGTGACCAAATATTTTTTAAAACACACCACATATGTGGAATTATTTTCCCTGTTTGGAAATGTCACACTGCTAGCAAAACTAATCTTATACATCCAGATATATTTGAAATATTTGGGTTGAAATGAACAATGGTGACCATAATGGATTTGTATCACCCAAATGAGTTATCAACTACCCCATTTACAAATGCACACACTGATGAACTAAAGCATTATGAGATAGCCTACCTTGTAAACCTTTAAAGAAATTACTGGTGTCCTAACAACCATCTACTTTGCCAAGATTTAGGAAAATGTTAACTATAAGACAGTTTGTCTACCTATTTTTTCAGCAAAGTAGGGGTTTACCCAACAGTTCTCAACCTTCTGGGAAGCTTAAAAGGCAGCAAAAAAATTAACAAGATAATAAATGTCATTCACTTCACTTGTAATTGATTTCTTGTTTAGGCTGCTCAGTACATAGACTAGTCAAGGTCTGCAGCACCAAAAATCAATTAGTAATCATTCATAGGCATGCAGGTTCAGATGGATGCCCTTCCTCAAGCCACAACAAGTCTATAAACAACAGTGAAACTAATAAATTAGAAATGTAATAACATGCTAAAACAACACACAAAAAGTTTAAAAAGTTCAAACAGGAACAAAAAATAAATTAAATTTTGATTTAAATATAGCCAATATTTCCAGCAGATACCCAGTATTTAATATATATGTCAAGATTTATTAGGATCTTTATGAACAATGACCTTAATAAAAACAAGAGGAGTTACTATTAATGATTATTTATTTTGTCAGATAGGTGCTTGGTAAATTGGCAGATTGGATGCTTGGTTATATATGAAAAAGTATTACCCTTAAAGAATGAGACCATAAATGTTTAAGGTTATTTATAAAAATATATGTGAAGAATTATGAGTTGGTAATATACATGGTACTTAGTAGTTCTATCATTAGTAGATGGTATATGCATTTATTGGAGTGGAGTAATGAGTGTGAAGCCAGATTAATCGCATATTTGACAGTGTTTCCTTTAATTTTTTCTGAGAAATGGCTAAAAGGACTTGGAAAGGCTTGCAAGTAATTAAATAACTAGAGTTTTGGGACTTTTTATTTCGTGTGTCTTATATTTAAGTGTCTTGGAAGAAATGGGTGGGCCAAACACTCCAAACTCCTCACTTCTACAAATCAGAAACTAGAGTTGGCTCCTGACTGGTCATAATAAAAGGGATTGGATTCCACCAGCATGATGGAGTTGGAGCCTGAGATGGATTTTGAGCCCCCATGTATGAAGCTTGTATTCTAAAAGGCTATGCAAAAGCTGTATGCTGAGAGAGCAGCAGTGCACAAAACCTAGCTCATGACGAGGGGAGCTCAGAAGTGTTGGAAGAGCTAAAAAGGGGCTGGACAAGTGGGCCCAGTGTTGTCTCTTTCACATGCTTGTGCATTTAAAGATTGAGCTAAAAAGACCACTTCATGTGCAAGGTAGAGCCTGACCAATGGACAAAGCGAAGAAGAAAACTCTTGTTTATTGATGCTTGGAATATAACACAGATTAATATTTCAAAATGCTACATAGTGGTTCGAGACTTATTTTTTTAAAAACAAACAGAAGCCAAAGGCCAAATTAACCCTGCTTTTGATATCTAGTTGGGTGTGATTTGATGTCCACTGTCTAAATGCCATGATCCAGGATAACCTTTCCTCTAAATAATATATATATATATATATATATATATATATATATATATATATATATATATATACACACACATATATATAGGTTGACATTCAAAAATCTGGCAACCTCGGGACCTGAGGAGTGTCGTATTTTTGAAAATTCAGGATTTTTTTTATACTTACCTTACAGGCCAGTCTTCCTGTCGCAGCACCGCGGTCATCTGGTACAGTTCCTGGGAGCAGGCAGCAGGGACATCTCAACGTGTACTTAGCGTAGCAAGAACAGGTGTTTCTACAGAACAGGGCCATGAAAATATTATTGGCCAAACACAGTACTACAGTCCCTGTATTCAACATGTGATCTGAAATTCATGCCGGGAAACTGAAGGATCCAGATTATCAATGGCCAGATTTTCGATTGTTAACCTGTATATATATAGATATAAATTATGTAAACCAAGGTATCACAGCTCAGCAGGTTGGTCAGCATAGAATTATGTGACAGGAGATAATACTCTCTGCCAGGAGCAATGGGAAAATCTGTTGGTAAGGGATTATATAAATATGTAGATAAAAGGGAAATTTAGAAACTTTTCTGACTAGCTGTTGCCATGTCTCTTAAAAGGAATGACTTTTAGCAGTTTTCTGTAGTGATGGAATTTACTTGTCGACTTAAACTGATCTTCAAATGTGAGACTAACCTTTCTACCAGATTCTTTACATAGACACGATGGTGATTTTAGAAGTTACAATAACAGGATTGTCCTAAAGTAGAACAAAGGAACCCATGGAAAATTGCAGGATCTAACTTGAAACACGTTTAAATATGTTAAAGATAAAATTCTTGTTCGCTTTTAGTGCTAGAATAAAATTTGGAAAATATGTACAAGATGAAAATAGAAGCATAGTATCCAATTGCCTAAGACAGTGAAAACCTTTTCCTACCCTATCAGATTGCACTGGTGCATATCACTGTGGTTTGTCAAACTGTTCAGCTGTTGTTTAGGCACATTTCTTTGCATGATTAAATTGCAATATTCTAAGTGTACTTACAGAAAATCTGTTAAGAAAAAATGAGATCATGCAGGTCTCAAAACACTTTATATTATACTTGGTTTTCATTTTCCATCGCACTTATTTGCTATGGGTTACAAATCTCACAAATGAATATGTTTTCTAAAATGGTATCGATCTTGGGTAAAAATTATTTTAAATAGACCCCTATAATTAAATCAGGATTACCACAATATTTTGGTTATACAATCTAGTTTTTCCCCTTGGGTTTAAATTATTCCTCCTGTACACTCATTCTTTGTACAAATTTTCATGGGGACATGTTTTTCCTTAAACAGCAGCTGAACATCAGTTGTACTTTGGTAACTGTGGAGCTCGGCTCTGCCACACAGATCCAGCTGCTCAAGACACATGCATAGTAGTTACACTATCAGTGGCCATCCAATGGCTGTAAAGGATCACTTTCCTTTTGGAGGTTGACCAAGGAGCCACTGGCAAAGGTGGTGTCTTCCTCTGATGCAGCAATTTTAGGTTATGACTGCAAGGCAGCTGCACACAGGTAAGCATGTGACCTTATTGGCAAGTATGCTGTCCAGATGGCAGAAGCACACCACCCACCAATGAGTATAGATCTTTTTTAAATACTGGATTTTTTAGGGGGTATACCTAAAAAATTATTAGGCATATGATATATCACCATAACTGCAAGGAGTACTATGAAACACTTACTCCACTTAGGTTTTGGGTATATGCTTAAAACAAATGCGTGTCACACCAGCCCAAAGTCCTGGATGACATAATTACAGCTTCACACCCTACTACTAAGCCATTGGACCGATCCCTGAAACCAACCCCACTGTCTGAATGAAATTAGCCTGGTAATATATTATAGTAAATGTGTATATATAAAAAATAATAGAAAAATAAATCACCAGCTTGGTATGTAAGAAGTGCTAAAAGTTAAATAAATTGTGTATACTTGGTATTTACAAGGTTCAGTGTTACTTATTAGGAAAGACAGAAATGTGTTAAACATTTAAGTTAAACAATAAATAATCTCAGACACCACAT
Source organism: Pyxicephalus adspersus (assembly GCF_032062135.1). NCBI lineage: Eukaryota > Metazoa > Chordata > Amphibia > Anura > Pyxicephalidae > Pyxicephalus > Pyxicephalus adspersus. The sequence goes on along the minus strand of NC_092862.1, from coordinate 61,873,974 downwards.
TTTCTGCTAAAAAAAAAACATGTTTATTCATGACTTTTTGCATTAAGCTACCTTTTTCAATATAACATTCTTGGCATATTTCAGATGCCTTAAAACCATCAAGATTTTACGCAGACATCGCAATGCTTCTCTTAAATGCTTACATTTTAATACGTGATTGACTCACTGACACTAAGCTCGAATTTTGCAGTCAGTCAACATTAGGTGAACATAGTCCTTGAGGCAGAAACCTCTGAACATATGTCTTCATAACACAGAGACTGGAGCATGAGCTGATTGTTGATGTTGGAAAAACAACTGCCTTGGAAAAATGAGTGTGTATGCAGGCCCAAGCATGAACTGCTGGATTCACTTAAAACCCAAATAACTATGACAAGTAATGTTAAAAATTAAAATATAAAGAAAACACAGATATAGTCAAATCTGAAAGCATTTCTATGTCAAATGATTAAAGATGTGATCAAACAAATGCATGCTTTTTATTACTTTTAATTTATAATTCAATATTTCAGGTATATTTATTGGAATTCCATGCTGATCTGATAGACAATTCCAGCCTGCAAAGGCTCTGTTGGACAGGTGTACTATGATCCTTAGGAGCTCTCCTGGCTCTGACACATTTTACATGTCTCACTGTAAACATACTTCCTAACGTGGAATTACAGTCTGATGCATCGTACAATTAAAAAAAATGTCTTCAAACTCCTCATTATCCATATGGATTTCTAGCTGCTTTTGCCCCAATAAAATGCTGTTGGTGTAGAACACAATTCCCTCACCTCATAGTACATCTCTGCTGAAAACAGCCTTTATGCATGGTTAGATGAAAGAGAGAGCTGTACAAGTGTGAAAAAAATATTTATAGCTTAGTGTCACATCTGTCTGGCATGGTATTCCTGGTTTGTTTACTTGACATTTAGAAGCACATTTCTTGCTCTGTGTACATAAAAAAATTACAGTAGGGAATTTCTTGTGCCACATTTATACAGACTCAAGAACTCAAGAAGTGAAACAAAGTCATTTTTACTATTTTACTTATATGTAAAAAGGATTTTGTAGCTCGAAGTAATAATGGTGTGGCAAATCGATTGGATTTATTGATGCTTTATGTAAATTGTTTTGATTGGCTGAAAGTTTCTTACCTGGGAGCCTACCAAAAGCAGCACATCCTGTTTTGCACTTTCAGTACTAAGTCATTGCTTTTCTATTTGCATAAGTGTTTTTTAGCCTGCCTTGTGCACTCCTTTAGTTGACTAGGCTGACAATGCTGCTGACAATTGCATGCTAGCGGTTGCTAAAAAAAACAAAACTGTATATACAGAGGCATGAAGCCAAACCTGCTAAAAATTAGATTGTTTTTGCACTAATAGTTTAATTTTTAGGTTTAGCTTTTGGTTATTTACTCCTTCTCCCCAGTCTAACCAGTAGGGATACGCAAAGGTATAGCATATAATGTTTAAGGGAATGTCAGAATAATTTAATCTATTCCATTGTTAAATGTTTATATTTAAAATACAGAATTTACATGAATAATGCTACTATATATATATATATATAAAACATCAGTTTAACAACTAGTAAGCTTAGAATAGATAAAATGAAAGTGATCTAAGCCTATTACCAATACATCACCAATAAATTACACTTACGCTATATGTCATCCTAAATGACCTTTCAGATTTGAACTGAAAATAACAGAAAAGCTTGCTTACAGCAAGACGGGACCTGCAGATTACAATCTTCCATTGTTGGTCTGCTGGTACCTTTAAACACATATTTAGGCAATGTCTTAAACCTAGTGTGCTATTTGCATGCCTGTGGAGAAGCCTACTGGTAATGAATCACTATCCATCACTGAATTATTTGACATAGAAAGTGATCACTAGTTATCAGCTGTAGTGTTCTTGTATGAATACCAACAAGTCTTACACTGTGGTAGGTGAAATGTCAGTGACACATTCATGTAATTCATATCACAACACATTATCATAGGCTTTTGTGAGATTTCATGCACAGACCATTTGTTATCATGCCCAAGGAGATCACGTCAGTTACAAATAAGCAGCAGCTGCGCTGCTCATTTGTCTTTCTAAAGTTCATTTTCTGTCACACTTCAAGCGAAAGCATCTTATGCACTGGCCAAACATGAAAAGGATTTTTCAACTTTTCTAAAACAAAACACCACAATTTATTTTTAAATAATATTGTGCTGTTTAGACTCATGCCAAACAGTCCATTAACTTATTTTTGCTATATTGCAAATATTCAATAGCTGTACACTTCTGATGTCTTGTGCCTATTTAAATACTTTCCATTAACAAATTTATGATCGGTACCCCTTACAATTAAATTTAAAAAAAATGTTTTTCTTTTTTGTGTTATACTCTTAACAGTGATCAGATTGGGTTTGCTTGCAAAGACGTTAAAAAAAATTACATTATGTCAAGCTGTATTAGTCTTAGATGAACTGGATCTTTAAAGAGTTCCAACAGAATAGTTAGCTGATTCTAATTAAAACAATCAGTCTGGAACTTATGTGAATGCTTTTAATCTCTTAGGTGAAGTTTGACCTAAATTTTCCTTTCTAAAATGAAAACTATATGTTCCACTATTATATGTTATTATATTGCACCATTGGAGATTTGCTTTGTTAATTAGCAAGCTTTGCTCAAACCTGCATTTCTTTAGCAATATTACTCTTATTCTTGGACCAAACTATTTATTTTTGCACCACACAAAACATCAGATAGAAAAAGTGCTGTCCTTGGAGATATCTGCAGATCTTTGTTGGCAATAGCATGCAACAGGAGACTAAGAATTTCTGGGCACATGCCATGGTTTGATACAGCAAAGCTAAGAAATTAGTAGATGCGCCATGTGTCCAACAATTCGTCCTGTCTGTATCATGACCTCCATCATCATCAAATAAATCTGTTTTAACGTTGGTGTTTTCTTGTGTGAAGTTTTGATAGTCTATCCCTATGTCACCTTGTTGAGAATTTTCAGGCCTCTTTAAAGGATAGTTCACCTTTGCTAATACTTTCTCTATATCCAACCCCCTCCCCAAAGCTAAACTTTGCTAACCCTCTTCTCCAGCTGGTGTTTCAAGCTTGTCAAATGGAAATCTCTTCAACGATGGCCACACCTACCATTCACTCAAATGTGGCCTTATACAGACCCTGGGAATTCTCTGTATAATAAATTGAAGGCAATAGGGACCAGATTAAAGACTGGCATGACCAGTGCTGGTAATATTTTCCTCCAACAGAGTGGGCGGAATAGAGTGAATAGAAGGCAAGGGATCATTTCCAGCAACAGGAGAAGGAATGAATGTTGTATACACAGTATACACAGCACCCCACCATGTTCTTCTCTATAGAGGAGTACAATGCTTAACCCTACTCAGTTATTCACTGATATTTCGGATGAAAAAAAGAACTATGATTGGGGACCACTGCACACATGCAAAAAAAAAAAAAAATCTTAATAATCTATAATTTGCTTATATTTAAAGGAAATGATCCATCTATCACCTTTCCAACTACATTCACCTATAAATGTAGACAGATTTGTTTTTACCTCTCCCCCATGAAAAGTTGTCTCTAAAATAACTTGAAAATAAAAAAGTAAGTGGCACCCATCATTGTTAATTTTGCATTTAGGTAAAACTCAGACTTTGCTTTAGAGTTTTGATTTAACAGAAAATCTTAAATATTAACATCAATAAAATGGTCTGATCATAACGTGATTTCTGTAGACCCGGATAAGGCTTTGTATCAGTCAGAAGCGAGTTTGGCTGCCTTTTCCTGAGTTATGCCAGATTTGAGGGTGCTTTCTCTGGACTTCATATTTCAATTTATTTTAATTCCCCACATGTTCAATAGGATTCAGATCAATGCCAATAAAAAGAGAGCACTAGAGGTTTTGAATGGGGAGAAATGTCCCAGTTTAACCTCTAGTGCCAAGAATCCCACACTGAGCTGATCAATCAATGCAGCCGGCACTGCATTCATTGATCAGCACAGCCCAAGACCTTTTTTTTTTTTGTCGAAAAAAAAATAACAAAAATTATAATAAAATGTTTTTTTTTTTTAATTCGAGCTGGATCAGCAAATTTACACTGGCAATTCTCGCCTACAATTTCAGTGAGAACGGCTGAATTTGCAGCGAGAACGAGTTTTAAAAACTCGCTCGCTCATCCCTTTTGGAAAGGTCCTAGAGAGTTTGTTAAAGAGCTACATAGAGGAGTTTCTGCTAGAAAATAATATAATAAGTGATAATCAGCATGGCTTCTAAATCAAACAAATTGATTGCCTTATGAAATCAGGAAGGAATTTTTTTCCCCTGTTGAAGCAAGTTGTACCAGAGTTTTTTTTCCTTCCTCTGGACCAACTCCATAGGGTTTTATATCTGGGATATGTTTATTTCCCTAGCGGTCGAACTTGATGGACTTGTGTCTTTTTTCAACCTGACCTACTTTGTAACTATACAGCCTTCCAACCCCTTAATGTAAACAAGAATCTAGTGTATCTAAGCTGTTAGAAACTAACTGAAATCTTCATGACCTTTGATGGAAAAAAGGTCACTAATGGCATGTAGTAAGCTCTTTTATTGCTTGTTATATGTAATTCATTTATTATTCATTGTCAGGACACACTAACCAACCCTCTCAACACTTAACTCTAGCCTGCTAAATACTTACCTTCTCCTGCTCCAGGAGTTACTGTACCATTTAGGTTTTTCACAGATATGCAACTACTGTATATATACAGTGAGAGAAAGAAGTGTTTGATCTGGTGATTTTGTACATTTGCCCCCTGACAAAGAAATGACCAGTGTCTAATTATAATGGTAGGTTTATTGTAGCTGTGAGTTACAGAATAACAACAAAATAACCCTCAAAAACCCAGTGCTCAAATGTCAGAGCTTGATGTGCATTGTAATGAGTAAAAAAAGTACCAGCAAAATTTCAGGCTCCTTGGTGTTTTCCCTGTATGCAGGTAATGAACTAAGATTAGGAGCACCCTCTGTAAGGGAGTGCTCCTAATCCAAGCTTGTTACAGTACCTGTATAAAAGATACCTGTCCACAGAAGCAATCAATCAGATTCCAAACTAGCCACCATGGCCAAGACCAAAGAGCTGTCCAAGGCTGTCAGGGACATGACTGTAGACCTACACAAGGCTGGACTGGGCTACAAGAACTATTTCCAACCAGCTTGGTGAGAAAGTGACAACAGTTGGCGCGATAATTCGCAAATGGAAGAAACACAAAATAACTGTCAACCTCCATCGGTATAGGGCTCCATGCAAGATCTCCACTCGTGGAGTTGCAATGATCATGAGAACGGTGACAAAGCTACCCAGAACTACATGGGGGCAACTTGTTAATGATGTCAGGGCAGCTGAGACCATATTCACCAAGAAAACAATTGGTAACACACTGAGCCGTGAAGGCCTGAAATCTTGCAGAGTCTGCAAGGTCCCCTCCAGATAGCACATGCACTGGCCTGTCTGCAGTTTGCCAATGAACATCTGAATAATCATAACAATGATAAGAGACTTTTCTTTCCCAATGACGGGGGCTATTATATAATACCAATATAGGCCATAGTATAGTGCTTCAAGTTTAAGTCTTAATCATAATACTTGGCTTCATCTTTATTGAAGGACGGAGAAAGCATAAAAGTCAATTAGTTATACTCCTGTAACCACTACAGATTGGACCACTCATTTTGTAGTTTGGGTAGTAAATGACATCTGAGAACTAACAAAAAATGTAAAGGTAACGCCTAGGAGCTATAAAAGTACATTATGGCTTCAGCTCTGCTGATATGTTAATCCATTGTCTCAGGAGTTGCCACTGAACCAGAGGAATTCTGAGCATGCCATAGACAGCAGCAGTGTTTACTCAGCACATACTTCTCATCTAAATACCTGACGTTGACATTTGTGCCTTTATTATATTCTTAAGTGGAACATTTCTTCTCAAAATGCTGGAGTGTTTTACAAACTATGTTTTACACAGATTAGCATGTCTAATAAAAAAAATGTAAGAAAATATCTATAAATCCTGGACATTTTGACAGAAAATTGTTTGCACATCTGTAATGTAATTTCTGAAGACAGGTCCAAAATCCTTGACAAGCTAGCATCTCCTTTTCTTCCGATGACCAGTGTTTTTTGAGCAGTTACCTATCTACCTGCTTTTACATATCTATAGTTTCTACTTTTTTTAAGAACTTTGATGAAATTTTTATGAATGCAATTAGAATCTATTTATGAAGCAGTAAATTTGACATTTTCTGAAATGTTACTTGATGGAGAGTCAATTACTGCCATTGAAACATGGGCCTGGAAGATTTTTCACCAAGTTAAGAGCATTGGAGAAGTCGGTAATTCTGCATATCTTCCAACTGTCCATGATTTGAAGGGACTGTCCTTACAGGACAAAGAACCTCTGTCCTCCTTTCCTTCTCAATTATCCCTATTTTAAATATTGAATAAGATCAATTATCTAGAATGTGCTGGCAAAATCTTTTTTTTTTATGATGATTAAGTATGATCTCATTTAACTAAAAAAGCTGTTTTTTTCTAAAAATAGTTTAGCGTGTGTCTAAAGGGCATAGACAATGAGATTTCAAGGAAAAACAGTGAAATGTTGTGGCTGAACATCTTTTTTTCTACAGAGGTTTTATTTTTCATTTAGGAGACTCTATTGATAGCAGATCTTAAATTTTATAATCATTCATGGGATAAAATAGATCTAAGTATTTTGAAAAAAGATTCATATTTCAAGATTCACAGACTGGTATTAAAATTTGAAGGCAGCGGAGTTTGCAGTTGGAAACCTTCTCATGGTTTTGACAACCAGTTGGGCAAACATACCCCAGTAAATTTAGGTGGTTATGACAGTAAATGGGCTGTAATATTAGAAAATGCTCAAACTTTTTAAAGAATCCATCTACATAAAGATGATACCCATTTTTTTAGGTGTAGCCTGGTGAATCAGCTCCTGTCTCAAATGCCATAATTCCTGATTCTCTTCCTGTTCATCTGTAAGATTTTTATGTTCACAACCTTTGCGCAAAGCAGCATTTTTGTTGCATTCCTCATATTATATTATTAATCAACAGGAAGACTGGGAATCCCTTGTATATGCTGCAGAAAATTTGCATACCCAAACACTTATTCACATAGGTTTTAATAATTGAGTTCCAGACACAGATCATAAACTGTTGTATTGTTCTACTCTCCAGCATTTGCCAAAAACACTGTATCATTCAATAGGTATGGGCATTATGCATTTTTTTATTTACTTATATGTTCTTTGTGTTATATCTAATGTAAAGAATTCAGCAAAACCATGTATTAGCATAAGGTAAGACACACTCTAATCTAAATACATTACTGAAAGGAGAATGGGGAAAGTATGAATTACACATACAAACCAATAAAGTTTGAGACCATATGGTCTGTATATTTGTTACAAAAGGTTACGTTTTTACAGTTCACTTCTCTGGGATTCACTGTTAGCAATCAGTGGCCTAGAAACCAGCATAGGAAACAACATTTAACACAACAGGAAAACAAAACCAAATTCAGTTTCAATGTAATGTGCTTTTAATGTTGACAAATTACATCCTGTCACTTGAATCATTTGACAAGTCTCTTGTGCGTAATAATATATCCTCATTTCCTCCATGTAAACTATGTGAGATGCTTTTAAAGAGCTGTACAGGAGCTCAGTGTAAAGCTTAAAAACAAGTCAATGGGCACTTATAAAAACTTTCCTTTGCATAGCTATGAAGACAGTATGTTTTTTTTCTATGGAGACCAGTAGGATAATTTACTAACAGTGTTAAAGGGCACTAGAATAAATGACTAAAATGATTATCTATTATCTATTCTCATCTTTTTGTTAAAAAATCCCCATATCTTATTGCTTATCTTATTCATCATAAAATTGGAATGTGATTTTGTTGAAATTATAGCATAGAAATTACAGGATTCAAAATCCCCTAATTTTTATATGATGTAAATAGGTTCTGATGATATTGAGGTATTTCCAATTTGGCAGAGAACCAGAACAAAATCAGTAATAATTAACTGCTTTGTCAATCAGAAAAGTGCAATATAATAAGAAACGTAATTTTACTACTTCCTGTTGGTTGTGAGTTTAAAAAAAAAAAACAATGACCTTATACGTCAGACCTAACATTTGTTACAGCTTTTACAAGAATATTATTTAATAGAAGAAATAGGCAATTAATTAATTAATATCGAGGGTAAAGCAGGATCACCACAAAGCATTAAAGATTTGCAGCCCTGTGGGATTTCTAAACCTAGAGACTGGACAAAAAGGCTGAAAAAGAAAAATTAGTTTTTTCTTTACACAGCTTCTAGTAGTGCAGTAATCAAACATAATGTATTTTTAGCTCTCCAAGTCAACAAACGTTGGACCAAGCCTAGATTTTGATGATGAAAAATGATATTCCTTCCTAATGGCTGAATCAGTAATACAGAAAAAAACTATGTGAATTTTAAAGCTTTATATGACCCTAGACATTTACCAATTGATGCTTAATGAGAAACATTGAGATTCATAAAATAAATAATAATTCCAATCAAAACTAATAATTAATCAGAGTATACTTTCTGGCAAAACAGCATATCTTATATCTGGTTACTCTTTAGGGATGCATGAAAAAAATTAAACTTAAGGTGATTTCCACTTTTGCATGTCAATTACAAAGCCCCTGAACATAGTATTGTTGTCATAATTGTTGGGGATGTCTGGTAGACCCATTGAACCATAAAAAAGGTCATCATTTTGTCAAAAACTATTGTTAAAGTATTGGTGGAAGAATCTGTTTTCTAAATTCTGGCAATGATGGCGGCTCGGGCTCCATCCCCACAATGGGACCCCTATATTGTGGGAGTTCAGGTGGAGAGCTTAACTTATTTAACAAGGTGCCCCCCAGATACCCATCCTGCCACCTAAAAATAAACACACAACACACAAAAAAGTATCTTTATTACTCTTTTTTTTTTAACATATACTTTTCCAGGGTACAGCAGTGTCCAAAGAGGTGACACCAGGAAAATCCACTCTGTGCTGAGAGCTTCCCACTGTACAATGATATTCATAAGATTCTGCTTGTGCTTTCAGGTCTCCATTGAATGATTCACTGATAGAGTCTAGTTGACACATGTCACATATTTCAAATCAAGACCACCAATGTTTCCAGCAGCTGGGCGGAGGTCTGGTCATTGTGCAATGGGTGCAGCTAATACAATGGACCTGATTTAATAAAGCTCTCCAAAGCTATAGGCTGAGGATACACTTTCATCAGTGAAGCTGGGTGACCCAGCACACCTGGAATGGATTTCTCCAAAGTCATTTACTATTGCGAGCAAATGTTTTCAATCCTGTACCAGATCCATTGCAGGTTTGCCTGATCACCCAGCTTCACTGATGAAAGTGAATCATTTCCATCCTTGGAGGGTTTTAGTAAATTAGGCCCAATGTGTCCTCAAAATCAAAATTTGCGAAGTCAAATAAAAATCCTAAAATCTACAACTGAAGGAGAGCTCAAGACAGGTTGTCAGCACTACTGCTAATTTTAGGCAAACCGAGCTTAGCACTGTTAGTCTGAAACAGGAAGTGTTTTTTGGCATTATCTTCAGTCAGGGAATTTTGCAACAAAATGGGGTGAAAATGTTAACTTACTTAAATAGCTACAGATGAGGCTGTTATCCAACACTTCTGATGAGCACTGTGATTCCCTTTTACATTAGTACAGGACAGGTCAGCAGGAGGAACCACAACTCCCAGCAAGGAGGCATAAAATACAACACACTAGAAGTGTCATTACAGAGTACTTTTACTTTTTGGCTTTGAATTGCTCCTTAACAAATGTTCATAAGAACTGGAAAGTATACTACTTATTGTATTCTTGAATTGTATAAAATACAGCCTTGACCAACCTTTCTCAACTAAGCATCCCTATGGAAACTACAAGTGTAGTGAGCAGAGTTGAATATTTTCCACCTGATAGTACGTACATGTAAGCAAGATCACCTATCCCACTGACTTAAGAGAGTAAAGAGAACTGTTTCCTCTGATTTTCAATGTTTATTAACAAGCAATGCAAAGAGGCACTTTTTTACTGACATCACACAAGGTAAAAGAAGCACTTTTCCACTGACATCCAGGTTTATAATATACCATGAGTTGTACATATAATAACCTTAAGCAGGGGCTCCCTGAGACATGTACATTTTTTAAGGGTTACTTCATGGTAGAAAGGTTGATGAAAGCTGGCCCAGACAGTCACCCTTTTAGTATCAATGAGCATGTGAAATTTAAAAGATATAACATATTATACAATCACAAACTATGCAAGCTGCAAACTATGCTATGCAAAGACTGCCTACCAAAGATACATTAGCAGGACCTACATGAGAGTTATTGGGAGACATCAGTCTATAGGCTTTAGGAACATGTCCACAAACACCGCAATCTGAAAATCAACATATTAAACATTCCATTCAATGTTGATAGATGCTCAAGCAGCATGAAACAGTTGACACTTATTACTGACATTGGGTTAGTCCAGTGTCATGACTTCTGAAATTTTCCATCTGAAACTCATGTCTAGGACAAATCTAGAGATTATATTGAAAGAAGTACATTGTGTTACGGTAGAAAAATGTTTAATTACAATTCTACACAGCAAGAAAAATACAGAAATAAAACATCTATTTCTTTTAGCTACAGAAAGTAAAAAAACACGGTATAAAAAAAGTATATGTTATTTTAAATACATACAACAAACCACCAAGAGGAACTGAATTATGAAGACTGCTCAAAATATGACAGACAAAGTCACTAGGAATGAACGGCAATCTCAGATCAAATTTTTTTTAAATTTACAAATTTTACTTGTAGAGATTTTGATTATGGCCACTAACTTTTTGAGTCAACTGCAAAGCCCATGAACTTGGCATTGTCACCACAATTGGGGATGTCTGGGCGACCAATGGGAACATGTACCAAAGGTAAAAACAAATGTTGTTTGTTGTTGTTTGTATATGTGGTCAGGAAAACCCAATTTCAAGCCCAAGTCTATCTGCCAGCTTTTTGAGTAATTCATCACCCAACATTGCTGGAGTAAGTAAAAGGGGACCTGCAAGAACATATTAAAAAAAAAAAGCATGTAGATTTTACTGTAAATCAAATCAAAGGACAGACAGGAACACATCAGTACTTGATCTATTAGTATCATAATTCTTCTATCAACAATAACTTTTGGCTCCAAATCAATCAGCTACAATCATTTATTCACTAAATAAATAAATTAAAAAATCTGTTGTATTGTATAATATATGCACAATTTCAGGAAGCCTATAGGTAACAATATAATACAGATAAATATATAAATAAAATATAAATATAATTTCTGAAAGCTGTACATGCTAAATATTTAAAAAAAAACTCTGTGCACCCCAACCAGTAAGGTAAAACCAGAGGGGGACTGACATCTAGGGGTCCAATTAAAGGGAGCTTTTAGATTCTACTAAGCACAGTGTCATTTCTATCACTGGAGTGCCATAAATTGCTTTGCCCCCCTCCCCACATGATGATTAGCTAACATGCCCATCGTCATCATGAGTTTTAAAAGAGATGCTTAAAAAGTTGGACTATTTAAATAACACTGAACCAAGTTTTTAATATCCGAGATGTGTTAAAGATGCCAGCATTGTGGTGGTTGATGAATTACTTTTCTACTTTGGGGCTTGAGAGTTACCAACCCAACCTTGTTAGCATTTCTTTTTTTTATTACAGCATGAAAAATAGTTTTGAAAAATGGATTCACATTTTTAAAACTTTAAAATTTTTTAAATCCACTACACTCTAATGAAAGATGATTTTTACTTTGGATCCTTTCATATCTACATGTCTTGAACACAAAACCTTTAAGTCTTAGTGAAAAAAATGTAGGATTAGCTCTGAAGGAATGTTTCTTGTTTTTATGTCACTTAAAAAGAAACAATTTAATAGTGATTTGATGTTGAATGTTCTAGAGGACTATTACTCTGTCAAAATTACTTTGGTCAAGCAATAGTAATTTGTGCCATATTACATCATACATTGTCAAGGAGACCAACAGCATGGTAAAGGATATATAGGCTGGTATCAGCCAAGTGGGAGTTCTGCACCCTCCTGATCCTCCAGCCCTGAGCATACCAAACAAAATATATGGTGGCTGTAGTAGCAGCTTTAATAAATGCAGATAATTTACTTTAATTAACATACAGCTGCCCTAAATATGATAAATATGATGGTTTCTATTACTTGAGTTCTTCTGTAAATGCATATAGTCAGACTCAGTCTGGTTTTAATTTATCGTTCACAACTGAAAACACAGATACAGCAAACATAGGAAGAGGCAAGTCAAAATTCCTAAAATCTCTATCAGTTTCAAATTATAAAAACCAGATACTAATAGAACCATAGGAACTGTGCGACAGGCAGAAACATTTGATTAGCAATGGCAGTCTACATCTTTCTCTAATACCTTGGTTTTATTATGCTTAATAGTATGACATTATTTGACATACAAAAACCCTGATTATGGGCAATGACATTTGATATTGTTTTTGGTGAAAGAATACCCAAACCCAACACTTGTTGAACAAAAATACCAGGCTATCATATGTATGTTTTACAGACAAAAAGGGAACGAGGAAAAGTTCATAAATAGGGGTTTACATATGTTTTAAATATTTCCCACATCCAGCTTTCCCAATGGAAGCCATGCAGCTTAGTACTTTAGTCCCACTCCAAAGACCCTTACTGGGCCACACTGCTGGGCATCACACAGCCTGTATTAAAATAAAAAGAGGTGTAAAGTCTCTCATTTATTGCTGTGGCGGGGTCATAGAGACCCCAGAAATGTATTCTAGAATAACTACTTAGAATGTGGTCTCCAAGAAGGAAAAGATGTAAAGGAAAAACTAAAAGTAATAATGAATGTCACCTTCTGCGTATGGGCCATGATATGTTGACGTAAATCATTGTTATTCTGATCACTAGTTACTACCGGAAAGTGTTGTCATGAAACCCATTAGTAATCTGTATAATGTTTAGTTTGATTTAATTGCCTCTCCACCTAAACCTTCTCTGTTCTTCTTCTTTATTAAAAGGAAAGAAACTCATCATTTGTAAGTGATGCTTGGGTGAGAATGACTATGGCGTCAATGTTTGTGAGTGTGGAAACTACGGATCAGACCAACGTCACAGGAAGGAGTAGCCTGTATTAGCATCACCACAACTGACATACTTATGCGATGCTACATCCCCTTCAGTCAGTGCTTTACTTACCAGCCACTGGTATGTTGGTGGAGACCATATTAAATAAAGCTTTTTTAGGCACACCAAGCTCGTTGAGACGTGTGTCAAAGGTGGGGACACTACCTGACGGATCTCCAGAAAGCAATTCCATGTATTCATTTATGCATAACACCTGTGAAGGGCTGAAAGGAAAGATAAATGGTGTGGGAGGAGTGGGATTTTATGAGAATGCATGGTTGATGACTGTGCATATGACATCAAGCAAGAATGAAACTTTCTATTCTGTCAAGCCATATTCTAAATAGCGAGATGGGGATTAGGTGTACTAAAGCTTCTCATTGCAAGAGAAAGACTGTGTTTGTTTCCGCCTATATTATATAAATAGTGGGAGAAAACATCAGGACGTGTCACAGATGTAATGTGATAGAGATTGTTTGTAAATACATTTTGGGGCATGGTAGCTTAAATCCTTACAAAATTTTATCCAAATGGAACACATCTATATTTAGAATGTATACAGAGACAAAAGGATGAGAGAGCAGAAAAAAAAACCTAAATGCATTAGTGCAGTCAGTTTTTTCAAACCATTAAAGTGGAATTTTTATGCAAAGCTTAATCCCAGCACTGATAAGTGTCCATGGATTTTATTATTGCGCAGCCTTCTGGCATGTGTGATGTGGTTATATGAGGAGACTGTGTTAGACAGTAACATATTATTGCCTAGGCAAGAAAAAAGGAATTGGGATGTTGCACTACTAATAATGAAAAGTATAGAATATTTCATTTAATAAATAATAAATATAATAGCAAATGTTAAAGAACTAATGATAAATGAGGGCAATTTTGCAGGAGGGTTCGTTTTTAAGGTGTCAGATTGCAAAAAGTCTATTAATTTACATAATTAACTAAAAAAACATCAAAAAGACACAAATTAATGCTGCACTGTATTCACTGCAACCGAAATTTAACTTGGTATGAATCATTTGCAGTTCTAATATAGGATAGTGGAAGATGCATTGGGGTTCCTAACACCTACAAGTAAAGCTACGTACACACTTCCAATTATTATCGTTGGAAAACGAACGACGAACGATCCTGCACGATATATACGAACGATCGTATAGCACCGATCCTGCACATAGAGATAACGACACGATCGTTCGTAGATATTGTACACACAATAGATACGATCGTTTAAGCGATAGAGGAACTATATGCACGACAGGAAAGTGAACGAACGTTCGTTCATTACGCATGCTCTGCACATGGACGATCAACGAACGACCGTACACACGAACGATGTTCAACGATCGTCGTCCAATCCGATCCGCCGGTCCGGTCGTTCGTTTCCAACGAGTTTCCTCGTTCGTCGGCGTCGTTGGTTACTTTTTTATGAACGATTTTTTGCCCAATCGATCGTTCGTCGTTCGATTGGAACGATAAAAATTGGAAGTGTGTACGCACCTTTAGGGACAATTAGATCTAGCACACATATGTCTCAAAAACAAAGGCTTTACTCAAACACTTGCAGACTTGTGTTAAGTGGCAGGGCTGTGTAATCTCTGGACTGATTAAATGTGTAAATACCTGGACTGGATGGACAGAAATACATATTATTTGGCTGCTTTCCTGGAGTTCAGCTTTAAATGTATTTCAAATGAAACTAGTTTATAAAAGTCCGAACTTGACAATATTTTAACCTGTATTTCAACATGACACCAATTAGGTGTCATATATTGACTTCTGATCACAAGAAACATATAGAAGGAGAAGACCTAATATGTCATTGTTCTTTTACTGCCCAGCTGCAGGCTGGGGGCAGAGATAATTTATAGTGTGTAAATGTCAGGTAATAGTTGAAAAAAGTAGACTCAAACTAAATATTAATGTGGCATGACAGTAAAGTGAAGGGAAATGAAACAAATTAAAAATAAAATAAATACTTTAAAATGAATGGCCTTATGACAGGTAATCATTATTTGCCCCGGTGTCAAAATATCAAACTGAAGAGGGATTCCAAAATGTTACTGTTGTCATTGGAACAGAAGTAGGGTTGACATTTTTCAAAGAGGACCCTTGTTCTGTTGAACCCTTCGGTTTTCAGTGACAATCACAAAGATTGAGACATAAACAGCATTACAAACATGATAAAGTTCTCCTTCTATTCAAAACAGAAACAAAAGGTGAGCTAAAGTTGCTGTTATGCAGATAAATAAAGGTTTTAGTAGTTTAGGTCACTTACTCCAAGTAGAAAGAGTTCAAATAGAAGAAAATCAGATTAACTGCAACTAGTGGCTAATCTAAAAATCTCTTAATTTAATACAATATTACAAATATAGAAAAACAAGCAGAAAAAATCAAAGTCATATCCAAAGGAAAACTAATTCTAACTCAAATCTGAGCCCACTGAAAATACAATACAAAGGGTTGAACAAACAAAGACGCCTTCTCAAGTACTTGGTATCCAGCTTTCTTTTGTCAAATGCCAGCTAAATATCTTTACCTATCCTTTGCTTCCCTAACACAAGGCTGTATTCTTTTTCTCCAAGCATCTGAACAAAACAGCAGGAAAACAACATGTAACACTACACTTCTCAGGGTGGTGTAGAGTGACCCCCAAATGGCTTCAGAATCTTGCATGTCTGAATGCCAAAATATACTCACCGTTCTGTAGCTTCTGAGTGCATCCACTTTCACGGTGGAAACCTTGGTGAATAATTTGGGCATAGTCATTTAAACAATGTAGTGTTTCATGCAAACTAAGCTAGCTGACTGATTCGACACGCCAGGAAGTCTCAGATACCTGCAGTGGCTGGAGAGCTGCAATACGGCTGAGTTGTATGACCTGGACTACTAGAAAGGTATGTAAACATCATCTTCTTTTACAATGTGACTTTAGTTAAATTTTGCTTCACTTAGTGATATCTACACTTTAATATTATTATTTTTTTGGGGGGATAAAAAAATTGGATACAAAGTAGTGGTCCTCTAATATCTGGTACATTCTATGTCATTGTTATTATCCATACATAAGGTTACATCCTTTTCATTTTTATAGTTTGCCATCAATAACTTTGCAGTGCTTGCTTTTTTTAAAGTATTATATGTTAGACAATGATAATTTTTAATGCTTTTTCCCTAATGTCTGTGAGACAGATTGTCCTTACTTTCAATTAGATAAGATGATCTTCTTTTATTTAAAACACAGACAGCATTAACATCTTCGTAATGACACATTCTCTTTATATGTAACACAACAATCTGTCACTCATTGATTGCCAATTATACAGTAAGACTCTTTACATAGTCATCATTCCATTCAAGCTCTTCATTAACTAAAAGACAAAGCTTACGGGAATTAGTATTACTTTGTGGGATAATTCTGCCAAACCAAAGCTACTGAGATGGCAGTTTGTAGTCATGCTGGACTATGCAAAAATTCCTTTGAGGAGTCATGAGAATTTCATGACTGTAGATTGGCTTAGGTTGGAAATCGATGTGTCCTTCAATTTTACCCTTTCAAATTAAAACCCCAGATGACTGAATGATGGGAAAACACAATATAAGTAACCCAATTAGCCTCCAGATTCAGAACAAATTTCCTTTTGGCCTCACCTTTGCTGCATGTTAAGATTTGTGTCAAATCAGGGGAAATTAAGATTTTAAAGTAGAATAGATAGGAAATATTTTATTAGGAACTCCAATCCAAATGACAACTGGTAAAGGTCAGATTTACCTTCACATCCAAACATTATTTCCGGAGATTTACACATGCTGCCAGACCGCACAGAGATCTGAGAAGCTGTTCTTGCTTTGTACAGGTATGAAATAAAACTTGGGCTGACCCCTTATCTCCTCCTATCAATATGTTCCTTATCAGCACATGAGCATTTAAGCAGAACTGCCTCCTTGTTCTTTTTCTCTACCATTCTGAGCTGTGCTGCATTGGAGATTAAAAAAGGCCAATGCCAAGTTTCATATATGTACCTATATTGATTACTTTTTAAAGACATTGTACACATAGCTGCATACATTTTTCTTACAGACTTTATTTTTTTAAACGTATTTATTTTGTTTCTGACCTCATACTAACCTGACCTTATAGGTAGAAGGACTGTGTGCAGCCCCAAAATAAGAGAGATGGAGAGGATATTCCAAACCATTAACTTACTGAAATAAATATTTACAGCAACACAAAATTTCAAAAGCAATAAAGCGTTATCAACTTCATGATCTTTTCACATGGAGGGAGCAACAATATTACCCCAGCCTAATGAGGACCATGGAGATCGGTTGCCCTCCATTTAATAGGAAAAATATATACAACAATATATATCTTGAGAAATGTAGGCTCCAGACAATACATTCTCTCACAATAGTCCAGTTTTATCTTTATTTATAAAATTGAACCCTATATTATCCAAGAAGAAACTAAACATCCGGTCAGGAGATGATTACAAAAATAGATATCGGAATGGCATCATTTATGTCATTTATTTGATTCAAGATAGATGTGGTGTGTTATTGTGGTGGTACATTGGAAAAATCATATCCTAGATTTTTTGGAGCAGGTTCCTCTCCTCCTGTGTCACTGTCTGTATCCATCTGTCATTTGCAACCACTATTAAATGTACAGCACTGCATAATATGTTGGTGCTATTTAAGTCCTGTTTAATATTAAAAATAATAATATTTACAACCATTTATTTTCCTAAAATTCTAGCCCTGGCCAGATTTATTCCAGGTTCCCAGGTTCTCCCATGACAGTCTATCTTCTCCAGGCCTATCATGTGACATGAGAATATATATCCATCCAGGACATATGCTCCAAATAAAAGCCCTGGCAACAATGAAGGTACAATCATCCTGGGCATCAGCACCAAGATCGTTACAATCCACATGTCATTCCAATTAGATAATTCATTCTGATTCATTTGTTCCATCTCCATTTTATGGACATTAACATTCTCACTACTTTTCTTATTGAAAGTATCTTCAATGTACAAAAGTTTTCTTTTGAAGTCCTTCAAATTGTTCCACATTCAACTAAGCCTGTCTTATTTTTAAATGATCTTTATTACATAATAATGTAAGAGGATTTAGGACAAATAAGATAAACTTCCTGGGTAAATTTGTCATCAGTAAGTACAGCAACTTCTTTAGGATAGATTCTGAATGTATGATTTATGAATAATATCTATGCACAGGATATAAAATGCAGTGCTCTACAAAGTCTATAATCATGTTATTTAGGGTCCCTCACAAGGGGAAGACAATTAACTTTTATGCATGTTTTTGGAATGAAAAAGGAAGCCTATACAAACATGGGAACCAACAAACTCCATTCAAATAGTGTCCTGGCCAAGACTCAATCATGGGGACAAATAATTACGGAAGAGAGCTGTAGCCACTGAGCTACAATACCATCCACACATGTGATCTTGTGTTGTATTATCAGTATGGATATGGAACTAATGTTGTGTGACTAGCCTCCATTTACAGTAGCCTAAAACAAATTACCAAACATATTTGATAGTCAGTTGGCCACTTTCAACTGTGAACTTGGGTGATCCAGCAAACCTGGAATTAATTTTCTAAGTAATTTGCTTATATATATAAATATATATAAATATAGCCACCACTATTACACCTCTGAACCCATTGTATGTTTGATCATTTAAAGGTTCTTGTTGTTGTGGCATCACCTTGTAGGACATAGAACAATATTTTTTGCAGTCTTCAATAATGTATTTCTCGGAGTACTTTATATGTCAAAAAAGCATAAGATGTTATTTTAAGGAGCTTCCTAAGCCTGAATAAAAGGACAACTTTGGTTTGTGACAATATTCAACCACTGTTAAAATGGTAACTGGAAAAAATATTTATTACTTTTAGTAAACACTATATTATTATACCAAAAGCGATCACATTAAAATTCCTGCACATCTGATACCATTCGTTTAATGAAGATTACAAATCTGTGTCAACTATAAAGCCAGTAACATTGAATGGAGGTGTTTACCAACTACTTATAAAAAAGAAAATTCTGTAATAGGCTCACTGCTATGCTATATTGACACCAAGACCTCTTCCAAGTTTCCAAGACCTCTTCCAAGCCTTCATCTGGGGTTTTTCCTCTACAAAGAAATATAAAATATTAGAAACTAATTGCAAAAATATACTATTACATGCACTGGCATTAACAATGCACAGATACACAAAAACATAGTCATGATTATTCTCTGGGTACAACAATTCCAAACCATAATCCTAATTATATTATATCTCAAAAAGCATTTGCATTTCTGCTTATACATTTTTTAAATTTACACAGCTGTATCATACAGCACAGCCCTGCCTCTGAATAGAGAGTGAAAGGTGACACAGTGGAATACTTGTTGTCTATTTTGTTGCTTCTCCCACTCACAGTCTAAATGCAGCTATTAGGATGAATGGTGGAGACGCATGTCATTTAAATTATTGTACCTGCTCTGCTTGCAATAAAAAATACATTTAACAATTTATTATTGTATAAAGAGCTAACTCAATCAGTGTCTTAAAACTGAGTTTAATAATTTAGTTTACCTACAAATGTACAGTCAGTCATCAAAAATATCTAAAGATGATAAACACTGCCTTAGAGAATGCAATAAAACAGTGGAATGCAGTCTTTGTAAAGAAGTATTTCTAAACCGCTGTATATTTACATGCTAAGCAATGATTCGTGTTTATTGATGGAAATTGTACGATAAGGAACTTAAACAAAAAAGTTATTGTACTGTAATTTATTGTGAATAAACTTGTCATCACTTTTTTGTCATCAGAGTGTCATGTTATATGTTTAAGAATGAAGCTAAATAACCAATTTAGTATATATATATATATATATATATATATATATATATATATATATTGTTTTTAAATGTTTTTTTTCTTATATACTAAATTACAAATATTTAAAACACAGTTGACCCTTTTAATTTGGATGTTCATGTCCACCTGATACCCATAAGTCAAGATAAGCATTACAACACATTCAATATGACATTGACTACCTCCTAGATTCTAAGGTTTCATAAGGCTCAAAGCATAAAACAAAAGACTGGGATTTGCATTTATGAGGCACCAGCAGAAGCATAGTGCACATACACGTACAAATGTTTCTCTCCCATACTCCTCCCTAATAATCCTTAAATCACAAATATTATCACGTTTTATTGTCTCTGGAAAAATCCAATTCCAAGGAACATACTGTAAACTATTACAATTAATATTACAACCTATTTTGACAAAAATGTGTGTGTAAACATGTATATAAATATATATATATATATATATATATATATATATATATATATATTCCCTCTGTTACGTATTTTAGATCCTAAAGTTCCACGGCATATGTAGAGGCATATAATCCTCTGAATATATTGTCATCCAATTTGTTCTTATTCAAGCTTTTATCATATCTAGGTAATTTTGTAGGTCAGTTGCTTAGTACGGAACCTAATGGTGGTCATTTCAGTATCCTTATGTTTGCTAGTATGGTAATGCTCCTCCTTTCTTCCCCCTTATGCAATGTAGCACAATGGCAAGTTGTGTAATAACCACAGGTTACCTGTTCCAGCACACAGAGCATTCAGCTTGTGACATACCTGTTTACAAGCACTGGTACTGGACAAGGAAGGGAGTGTATGGCCCTACTTAAATACTTTAGTAAAAGTCTGTCAGCCCCAATTATAGCAGAAAAATAGAAATAATGAAAACTACAGTCTTTTTCATTATTTCAATTTTTCAAGCACTGGTATTAGAATTAACAGATGAATTCTGAGGGCTCTAAAACATGAAAGCACTATTACTTTCATACCATGTTCCCATGGGCTTCCCTGTATATGGGGGAGGTAGAGCGACACAGCAGCTTTGGTATACATGGGGCAAGTTAAGGGGGCACACAGGGATCAGGCTCACTGGGATTTAGGATTCCAATCTACACAAATAAAAGCCAAGCACCTGGGAAAATTCTGGTGCAATTTATTAATGAATATTAAAACTGTATTTACCAATAGCCACAGCAGGCTTGTTTCTGTAGACAGCACATGCAAAAAGATTATCTTTCCCTATAAAGTTAATAGATACACACAATGTCAATTCCATCATCAACTATTTTTTAAAATTATGACGTACTTTTAAAATGTAAAGGAGGTTGGCACCAGTAAAACCAGAAAATGTTCAGTGTAAGGAAAGTTATCTTAACGTGGGGTGTTTAAATGCCCCAAAACAGGGGCCTAATTCTTAGCCAGATATATTCTCCTTACACTCATTTTTTCACCAACAATATCCACAGCCGTTTCTTTAACATCCATCGGTCTTCAATGAAACATTACAAGAGTCCTCCCCAACCCTAAAGAGTTTCCCTATATGTTTCTCTAACACCACTCTACATATTTTGGTTAGAAAATGATCATGGTTCTAGTATTTTTTTGTATTGGATAAAATTGGAACACCTAAAAAAAAAAACCACATCGCAAGACATATACCGTGTTTCCCCGAAAATAAGACACTGTCTTATATTTTTTTGGGCTTCCAAAAACACACTAGGTCTTATTTTCAGGGTAGGTCTTATATACTTTTTTTAATGAAAAAAAACACTTACCATATTCATGTAGAACAATGTACATTTGAGAGTTTTATATGGTGACCCAATTGTAAATTAAACTCTTCATTGATTCATTGCTACCGGTATTGGTTACTGAATTCAGCATTTCTCTTCTTGCACTGTTACTGTATTAAATCAGCCAGCTTGTCCTTACAAACCTAAAATCAGCACAAAATGTGGCTGGGGCAATGATTGCTCACATTTTTTTTTTTTTTTTTTTTTTTATACCGTAATTGTGCTGGTTAAAATAAAAAAAAAAACTTACCTTATCAGAAGACGCGAGCCGAGTTCCTGGCTTCTGACAGGCGAAGTGCATGTAATATCACTCCGCCTGTGACAGGAGCCGGAACTACAAGGCAAGCATCGGCTTGTGCGGCTCCGGAGTGTGTACGCCCGCTGTCTCCCGCTCGGTGAGTATTTTTTTTTTCTTCTACTAGGTCTTATTTTCGGGGTAGGTCTTATATTAGGGCAGGTTGGGGGGGAAAGTGCTAGGTCTTATTTTCGGGGTAGGTCTTATTTTCGGGGAAACACGGTATATCACATAACAGGAGAATTTAGAAACACATTTGCAGTTATTGAAGGTGGGAAAAAAATCCAAGAGACCCCAGGAATCCAAGGCTAAGGGTTATGTCATTATTTTTGTATTCATCAAAACATCTCAAGGTGATTTATTGTATCTCAGAATCTCGCATTACAAAGGTACACTTTTCCATACAGAATTAACAACAACTTTCATGACCATTTAAAGACTTTTCCTCAACAAAGTTTTATTTTTGTAAGTCTGTGACATCAGCATTTACTTACCAAAGCTAGAGATATATTTCACAGTTGTTTGTACTTGTATTCATTCTGATTGTATTATGTCACGTAGTCATCTGTTGGCAACCAGAAATAAAGTTAAATCCTCTTTCAAGTACAAATAGTAAACAGCATGGTTATTATATTTCAAACAAGGATTTTTTTTTCATTAGAATTGATGGTATTAAATAAAGAGGTTATCCAAATTAAATGTATACTATAAATAGCATACTGTAGAGGATAAAAGCTTTAGTACTTTGTTGATTGTGTATTAAGACAAGGGTTGAAAAGTCTAAAATCATGACCACAAACCACATATTTTGATTAAAATATTTCAAATTTTATTGAGAATTTTTACAGACAGTAAAAATGCTTTAATAATTGGTATACCCACAAGAAACCTAATTATTGCTTTATTCTACCTGCCATCAGTTTTACAAGCTTTTGCAGAAATTTTGAAATACGAATTGTTACAGCTTGTTCAAAAAAGTTGTGGAAATCTTTTTCAGACTACACAGTACATCCAGCTAATTTTGATTAAATAATGTTATTTATTACATTATTTTTATAAAATCTTTAAGTACAAACCCTAAGGGAACCATGATATAAGGAGTTCATAGTTCTTTCAATTATTTTTTTCATATATGTATGGTATGTGTTAATGTTTTTGGAAACTTTGTTTCCATGGAGGGAAAGCTGGAACAAAATAATGTGCACTGTTTATTAGGAGCACATGTCTTACCATGTAAATTATTTATGTGCTTTTATAAAAATGTTATACAAATTACTAAGTGTAGACATGGATAAAATATCAGATTACATGAATTTGAGGCACAAAATTAAAAAAGGGATAAAAAAAAGTTTTGCAATAAAATGTGACTTATCATCTTTGTCCCAAACCAATATGCATGCAAAACATAAAATCACATCCTGGCCTAACTCCATATTGTGGTCAACATAAAGGCGCTGCATCCCAGCCTTTGAGGGTGGCTGACATTGAAACTACATGCTACAGTTTTTGACATGACAAATGGCAAAGGCTAAACTATTGATGACTTTTGCTGATTTATAAGGTCATATCTACAGCAGCCTTATATGTATATATGGCTGCTATATATATGTACACAGTTAAAGACTAAAATAGTTTGAAAAGTTTTGGCTAGCTAAAAAAGAAGTATTTCATGTGAAAATTTTCAAATTTACTTTTCTAGTCAGCAGGTGGGGGTCATTTTACAACAAAGTGTATCTCTTGATATATATTGTAAACAAAAACTCAGTATACAGAACTCAATAGCTCAACCTAAATATGCCTACACAAGTAGATGAGTCTGAGAAGTGATCACCTCCATCCATTTGCACTTTCTGTATCCTGTTCAGAAGGGGCCTTATAAAGTTTTATTCAGAGAGACTTTTGGAAAGTCTGTAACTAAACTGTTTTTACTATAAACATACGAATTTAAACAAATTCTAAACTTTAAAACTAAACCCCATTGTTTCCTTTAAAGATACAGTTTTATAGTGGTAATGGAACTAAAATGAACATTCCACATGTCCTAGCTGCTCTCTCACAAATTACCAAATCTACCAGAAACCAAGGGACACTTTTGGAATTCTGTGTTACCTATTGGATGAAGAAAACATTTTATGTTAATCAGGTATTGTTTCAGCTGTTGTCTGTGGCATGGGCTGTAAGCTTAGTAAACACGTCCTCAAGATCTTAATCATGGAAATATTTTTAAATCAGTATGCGCATTGTGAAAGTCATATAATAATTTTCCTTTTCCTGCTTATCACAGCATGTTACACATTCCATTTAAAGTATGCATGGAAGTTTATTTATTCTTAAATGTAACCATGGAGAAAAATGAGTTTGGTGTGGTGAACACATCATAACAATGGGAAAACATTTATTAAAAAACAAATTGATTTTACAAATATTAAAAGTTGATATAATTCTACCTGCCTCTATGATAACAACTTTAACTGAACAATTGCAATACAACATACCTTGTTGCTTCAAAGTTTTCACATTTCTGAAACACTATATTATGACTGTCCAGAGTCTCTATTCCCATGAGAAACATGGCAGTACAATCTCAAAGCTCAGCTTAGTCACTTTACAAGGTGTCGTAAGTTTTCAGATGGACAATGAGGGCAAAGTTGTAGGTCCACAATCTTTTAAACATATGATAATATATGTTCTAGAACATCACCAGGTGAACCAATAAAGAAAAAATGGAATATCAAGAGCTGTGAGCATTTACACCATTTCTGATTCAAAAGGGCTGCAGCCATGAGACATTAACAAAGCAACACTTGTGTTAGAAGCACCAAGAGAGAATGTCCTTTCTTCTAGTGAGGAAATTGTCACTAAATTTGAATGTTTCATAATAAGACTTTACCCTCTTTCAGGCCTTAACCTGTCACTCAAGAATTTTAGACAAAGTGCATGCAAGTACTGCAAGAAAGATTTACTGCAAGATGTTTATTTTGGAAATAAAGTCATTTGTAGTTGGTGAGCTTTCACCATATATGCACAGCATACTTGTGAAATTTGGCACAATTTTTTTTAATCTTTTTTGCCCCATGCAGCGATGACAGGTCCAGGATCACTTGAAGCAGACCTGTTTGTCACCGGTTTTTCCATTTCTGCTGCAATTTCCTGGGAAGCCACTGATGAATTTACTCCTGGGCAGGACTCACATAATATGCAGCATCCAGATCTATTCTCAACACTGTCAGAAATAGAAACAGAATCTATGCTAAATGATCAAAACAAAAAAAGTCACTAGGAGCAGGGAAGAAAGTTTTTTTTTTAAGCAAAATAAACTTTGCTCAAAAAAATATTTCTCTTCTGGTAAAAACCTTTACTATCTGCTGACTTTTTTGCTTTAGGGTTTAGTTCCACTGTAATAGTTATGCAGATTAACAGACATTAAACATAGCAAAAAGAACAGATTATATCACTCTTAAATAACATTTGGCAGTGACAAATGATTTTCGCTGATGAGTCAAAAAACTTAAGAAATAACTGATCACATAAAACTTCTCAAGGGACATAGAACAGTGGACGGACATAAAAGAAGAAAAAGAACTTCACCAGAATTTATAAAATGAATATTGAATAAAGCTGATCATAGGAATTTGTTTGACCAGATACCAGAAGCTTCCATTGCTGCCATCTGTAATTGTGGGTATGAACCCACATATAAGGCTGTGACTGGAATGACAGCATTTCAGACTGCCATCTTTTATGAAACTGCAGATACAATTTCAAGAGTCTAAGGAGAAGGGTTAACAATGTTAGGAAAATACACACAACCTTTATTTTACTTTTACCTTATAATGTTTGTAAACCCTAACAAAGAAGTCTTATTTGGTTCATTTTGGTCTTTATTTTTATATTGTGTATTACCTATATCACATTCCTCACTATAGGCACTGTATTGTACTGTACATGTTCATTTCTACACGGCCTTATTCTGGAAGCTGTTTTGCACATTCCATATTCCAAAACATCTTCTGTTTGTGCCTTGTCTATATTCTCTGTTCAATATGTCATGATTTTATTCACTGTACTGTGCATTCCCTATTCCAAACTGCCTTGTTCTATATGCTATATATGCTATTTCCTGCCCGTACTATGCTGTACATTTCTCTCTGTTTCCTTTAAAGTGCTTTGGCATTTTCGGCTATCAGTGAGGACAGAATGTAGACTGGTCAGTGGGTATATGTACCTGCCAGTTTTAACTTTGTTGCCTTTTTTCCTAAATAATTAGTATAATAAGTAAATATTGAGTAATTTACTATCCCCAGGATCCCTATTAATTTGCAGATTTTTTGAAGCTCGGTTATAAAATAGGCAATCACATTATTGTAGTAGACATAAATGAGAGAATCAAATCCTACTCACAGATGTACAACTTATACTTACAAAATAATATTAGTCATAACCTTTTAAAATCTGTCAAAATAAGTACAACATTGAAATTTGTGTGTAGAATATTGTTTAAGCGGTGTCTATTTAAGATGTTGGAAGCTGCACTGTATTGTATGTAAAATTAAGTTATACATTTTCCTAAATTTAAGCAGAACTCCAACCAAAAAATCAAGTTAAAATAAAGACCATTAAAAAATAAATAATAAAATAAACATCTGCTGCAATATTACCCTTATTATTATCCCTCTGGTGCTTGTCCTTAGTGTGATGGCCAGTCTTATTCAGCAGACTTCATCTGAATCCAGGTTGTCCTGGACTCACCACCAGCTTATGATTGGACAGTAAAGCAGCAAAGTGCTTAGTGTTTCTCTAGCTCACTATGTTTTCACTTCTTACGAGCATATTTAATTCCAGAGTTCATCTATACACATGAAGGACCTGATTTATTAAAGCTCTTCAAGGCTGGAGATGTGTTCAAATGTTCATTGCAAATGTTTCCAATCCTGGACCAGATCCATTCCAGGGTTTTGGGATCACCCATGTTCACTGATAAAAGTGTATCCTCCTCAGCCTTGAAAAGCTTTAATAAATCAGGCCCATTCTATAGTGAACCTTAGTACACACTGATAGACCAGTCTGATTTGTAATACTTAGGATAAATATTGAAAATCAGGTTACCATAACCCGAACCTCTTCCTAAAACTTACCCTTAACATAAATCTCATCTTCAGGGAAAAGTATTATCCTTACAAAAATGTTACTAATATTCCATTAACAATACTAAAATAAAGTAAAATCTAGCACTTAGATACAAAACACCAAAAATGTCACAACCAGAACAACTATTCCTTTTAATTACATATCTCAGACCAAAATAACTATAAAAAAACATAATGTCAATGACTTTATCTGACATATAGGATTGGAAATGATTGAGGTATAAATGTGTATTGTATATATGACACCTCTATAAAATAATGAGAGTTTTGTTTGCATTGTTTAGGTTTATGAATTGATTTATACGGTTTAATTCTGTAAGTATGTCATGTTCCATTTGGATTAGCACATACTGCTTCGTGTAATGCTTGCAAAGCAAAGAGAATTTGTGGTTAGATTAAAAAAAAAAGACGTAATGTTTGCTGTGAGTGCCAGATCTGTGTTTCTTGTCAACAGGTGTACATATTAAAGCAGATCACTAGAAGGTCAGTGTGTTGAAAAGTGAAGCAAACACAGCTGCCCATTATTTCTATATCTTCATAGCGTGATTTAGAACCTAAAATGTATGAATCTTGCTTGTGTAACTCACAGATGATATACAAAAATGTCTCACACTACCATAGAGCTTTACAATCCACTGTTCTGTTATTTCCTAACAGAATGTCTAACCAAAAGAAAGCTTTCACCAAACACATCAACTATGGCTAGTGCTGTCCAAGCTAGGAGGTAATTGTTGAAATGCTGTAAAATTGCAGTGGATATATGGCCGAGAAAACGCCAACAAGTTATATACAATTCAAAACACGTACAAACTAAGTAAAATTCAATCAAACATCTGCCTCAACAAAATATTAGTACTCGAATCAGAGTTTACCAGGCTTGCTTGTCACATCAAAAAAATCCCAGTACATGTGCAACTAAATTTATAAATGCAAAGAAGCATATAAAATATTAAAATAAAAGACCGCTTAAAGATATAAACCCAAATACTAAACTTTTGCTTCCTTTTTACTTTGCATACAGAGTCGTGCTATTTTTTTTAAACTGATGTGAGTAAATGTGTAATAAATACCTGATGATCCTGCAAGCTTCTCCTCTCTCCAAGGCCTTTTCAATAGCTACCGAAACAGCACAATGGTGGTTACCCTGTGTTTTTATCCACTCTGCTGCTATCAATTGCCACAGCTACTCCGAATGTTAAGCACCTGAGAATGGGACATTTAACTGTGCTTTTTGCTGGAAAGTTTAGCATCTTAAAGCAGAACTTCTAAAAGCAGCGACTGTGACAAATCTGTTCTAATATTTAAAAATACCCAAATTGACCATGCATCCCACAAACAACTGTAGGGCTCACTTTTTCCCTCCTATTCACTATTCTCCACCTAGGATGTTAGCCAGATTCTTGGGTGGCCTCACGAGTGACCTAGATGGCTAGCTAGCACTCTTGCTTCTTCATTGCTAAGTCCTAGCTTTGAACCTCAGTCATGACACTCCCTGCAAGGAATTTGCATTTCTCATCTGGCTATTCTGGTGTCCTAAAAAAACACCAAACATACGCAATTGGGTTATTTGGCTCCCCCTGATATTGTCTTTGGTACAGGTGGAACATAAGCAGCAACTTCAAAGTGTGGTTTGGGCTGCTGGGTGTGATATTGATAAAGAGAGTAAGGCTAAATAAAATATAGGAATTCTTGAACAGTCAGCAGAATCAGGTAGAAATGTGCTTTTTATATTTTAAGAAATCCCATGTAACTATATGTCATTGAACCAGAAACCCAAAAGCCCAAAGTATTGCCTAGGTCTAAATGGCTAAATTTGTTTCAAAACTTGGTAAAGTGTCAAGATGTAGAAAATAACATGCATTTCAAGGATTGGAGATTAAGAAGCATGTTGCATGGGCAGGAGATTGTAGGAACTCCGTATCAATCTGGACTATTACAGGTTGTTTTTGGGGCTTTCTGTGCTGTAGCCATTATTCACATGAAGATTGTATCATTCTATTGCAATACTGAAAGGTAATGAAGCAAGGACACAATATATGCATCAGGACTATGCTGTCCATGTCTTCCTCTGTTAGTGTAGACTGACAGTAATGAGAAATAATCCAACCTTCCCAAAAGAAAAAAAGCTTTCAGAAACTAAAACACCAAAAAAAGTAAATTGAGTGAAACCAAATCCCATGGGGACATAAGCTCTTGCATTGCCTTTATTCATTGCTCATTAACATAGCTGGCTGTAGATTATCTTTCTCATTGACACAGGCTGTTAAGCAAAACTCTATACCAATTACTGCATTAAAGTAGCAGAGACACCATCACACAAATATTATTCTCCATTAGGGACCGCGTTTATTGTCTTCCTTTCTGAAGTCAAAGGATGTGTAGATTTTGAAATGAAATGACACAAAATGATAAAAAGCAAAAGAACAGGGTACATTGTTCATTAATCTGAAATTATTGCTTGTACTATCACAGTTTTATGAACAATATAAATTGTTTTAACAAAGTACATGTTTGTTTAAACGTACCAATAATTCAGTTATAAAATTTATTTTAAAATCCCCAATTTTTGACAAGAGCAAGAAGTGTCAGTGGTTTAAGGCATTGAATAAGAACAATGTAGTGTAGACATTTACAATAAAACATTTAACAAGCTTTGGATAGCTTCCTTGAATCCTTGAAACCTTTGGCGCACGTTTGGGGATGGTAAACAAAGATCTAAATAGGAGTAGTGCCTGTCACTTTAAACTTTGCTAACAGGCTTTCAGCATCAGCGCTACTTGAATCTTGATGAAAGACTGCTGGTGTCTGCTAGCAGCTTGTGTAAAGTGACTGCCAGCACTCTCATTAAGATATGAGTTTAATTGAAGGATGCTCTGGGGTAACAATTCCTCAGTTATATGTACGGCTGTAGGCTTCTCTGAAAGGGTTTGCATGCAGGTTGGAAACATTTGATGATATCAGTGCTACACAACCAATTACAAAAGTGACTTTTCCTATAATAAGGATTAAATCTAACACCCTAAAAGATCCAGATTGGAGTCTTTTTTAGCCGTATTCTAATGATGTCCAACATAAATAATTAAAACACGTTTGCTGGTTAAAGCAAAAAAGATCTGCATTTAGTAAATCATATTCTACATCAGACAAGATACAAAAATACCTGCATGGCACCATCCTAGGTGTGGTTTATTAAGATAATCATTTTCTAACTTCCATATATCTTAGCAATTTATCACTAAAGAATAACAAACGTGCATGAAAAAGGCAAAAAAGAGCATTTGTGACGTAATAAAGTTCATGAGAAATATTTATAAGCTAATATAAATCTGTAAGTGGAGAAATGAGAATGTCACTTCCAGGAAAAGGGCAATACCTGCCATAACTTAGGAAACTCCTCAATTCAAATTTTTGAAACAAAAGAACTGATGACTGAGCTTCACCTCTTAGCCACTTCATAAAATTCTGCTGACAACATCCCAATCCTTTCCAATGTCCCAACATATATTGTGAGAAATGCAAGTGAGTGGATTTGACTTTAGTAATCAATAAACCAATGAATCAAGCGCCTTAAAAAGTTACTGTAACAAGTAACACAGCAAATAAATGTGAACATTTTAACAGAGTGCATGGGTAAATTCATCTATTTATTTAGCTTAAGTAAATATAACTTTCTGGCATCTCTTTTCATATTTGCACGCAATATTATCGTCAAAATTGCTGCCGTCTTTCACTTGGCTTTTAGCAGTACTTTCTTGATTGTAATTGCAAAATCATTGTTAACTTGACACATTTGTTTTACTTTGTTTATACAGTCCTGACAAATCTTAACTCTAGTTATTAGTTTCAAAATGAGCCATTATACTCTGCATTGAATATTTTACATTTAAGAGAATGTATTATAGCAATTTATAATGCAAGAGTAGCACATGTTTTGTTGGAATCTTTCCAAGGAATAGCTTAACACTTAACATTTTCAAACATGCCCAAATTATTATCACGGATAAAAAACCTAGTCAAAAGTTTTATTTGTGCAGCGCATGGGGCATGCTTATCAAAAATAAATTCTAATTTGTAGGTGGACAGAGCAAACTTAACAACTAACGGTAGGTGTGTGATTGGAAATGATCTGAACATTGCTTCTCATGTCAAAAGAAAGAGCTTACACAAACCACAACTGACTTTTATATTGCATTCTATATGATAGGACCTGACTGGACGCTATAGACAATTTCACTGATAACTACGTAAAAGAAATTGCACTGGCTTAGTGACTGTTATGAAATAAAGTGAGTTTGGCATGAGATAGAAATAGGGGTTATCATTTTAGACCTCTCCTTCAAGAACGAAAATTCCATGGATGTCAATCTGGTGCTTTGGCTTTTATACCCACTATGTCTCTGACCTGTAATTAAAGGGAATAAATTGTGACCCTCATTTACCATATGCATGTTCCAGGTCTGTGGAAAATAAGAAAGCCATAGGTCAATGGGCAGCCCACACACTTTTCTAACAAGAGTCCAATATAGTTACCACTTTCACAAAACCAATACCAAAAGAGGACAGGCAAGACAATAACCAGTATATTAATTCTGATTTACACTTCCAATGAACTGGGAAATTGTGATTTGTTTCACAAAAGGGTTATCAAAGTACAATGCAAGGCCCACTTACTTGTATACTTACATCACCCCTGCCTTCTGCCTGCAGTGCTTAAACAAAAATGTCATTACACTCCTTCTGACTATTCCTGGGGAATACAGAAAAGTTAAGTCTTGTGAAAGCACTGAGGTTTGATGGATCACTCAGGTTCCCCCATGACAGTCTATCTTCTCCAATCTCAGAGACTTTAAATAAATCAGGGCCAAAATGTCCTAACTTCCTATTGCCCAATTAGTTGTCCTACCTGCCTTTGTACAAAAAGTGATGTAATCTATGTAAAACACAATTAGCACCCACCCTGTCTTCCTGATGTGCTTTGCAATTAAAAGCTCATCTGCTCTCTGTACATCAAAGCAAAGTTCTCACAGTGGGGAGCTGATTGCACACTTCTAGTCAAAGTGGTCTACATGAGAAAGTGGAACTAAGTCAGTTTAACTATTTCAGGTAATTATTCGTAAAAAGGTTTTAAGAATATTGGTTTAGTAAATCTATTGGAGTAGGGACATTTTGACTTTATTTCTGCTTTAAACACTTGTCAATGTATGTCAGCTACCTTTGTATAGCTGTTATGTACATGACCAAGCACATCTGCTCTACCTAATCATGTGCACTGATGCAGGTGCCCTTATCTTCTTAGCGCTTACATTAGAAGCCCAGAAGTAATTTATCTCCCTTGCCAGATATTTCCTGGAAGTTACCAATAACACCTTAAGAATTATTCTGTTTTTCCTGAAGCATTTCTTGTTTTCAGTCTAGAATTTTAAGCCTTTTTTAATGATTAAATATCTTGTGTCACTGCGCTTTGTTGAATGCTACATTTAAAGATTATGTATTATCTAAATGAAGCAGAAGGGTATTTTGCATTTTTGATGGGTGCACATTTACCATGATGATTTTGCTGCTAAATATGCCTTAGGCAGTACAGACTATTAAACACTTTATAAACACTGGCTCAAAATACAGTTAATAATATCACAGTAATGGATTATATTGTACTACGATCTAAATCCATTTAAGCAATAGCAGTTATTGCAGTACTTCCTAATTTAACTGATTTTTTTTACTCGACGTGGATACACAAACAACTAAACTAGTCAAAAAAAAATTGGTTTATTAGAGCCATGGATTTCCTAAAAGTAATTTGCTATTTCTTAGCAAATGTTTTCAATTTTGGACCAGATCCATTCCAAGTTTGCTGGATCACTCAGCTTCACTGATGAAAGGGGATCTTCTCCAGCCTTGGAGTGCTTTAATAAATCAGACCCATTAAGTTCTTGGGTTCTGTGTGTCGCATCTTGTTTGAAAAAAATATCAACATAAGCTTTACATGCTAAGTAATAATTCTGAGATGCAGGTGCTAACTTGAAATGTGTGTTCTATCAAAAAACAAAAAATCTAAGTTTGGGAAAAGGGGATTTAAAGTTTTTCCCAAAGGGAATGATTTGAGAAATTTTCCCTCACTTCCTGTTTTGCTGACAGTGTTTTACTAGACTAGAAGCATGATGACTTTCCAACATCAACACAGACAAATTACAACAGTTAGTGGACACAGCGTTAGAAGTACAGAAAAAACACATTTTGGGAGTTCCTCTTTAGATGATTGCAAAATTAGCAAACAATGTGGCCAGGCAATAGGCAGAGTGAATAGTACATTTTGAAGGGCATTACTAAAGGGAACACATGTAAGAAAAAGGAGGGTCTGATTCACCAACCTACACCTAGACCTCATTTAGAATAATATGTCCAGTTCTAGGGACTTCACTCTTCAAGGTTTCTATGTAAAAATAAAAAAGAGAGGAAGAAAAGAAGACCTTTCTTGTCCAAATCCCTGTTTTCAAACTTCCTGTCTAGTGGAACTGTTATCAGCACAACAGGTGAGTGAGGATAGATCTCTTTTCTGAGCCCTAGATAGTAGTAAACCTAACATTTGTTCTAATCATAAACTTTATTTTCAAATTATTTATCTTTTACATGACATTCACACAACATGCACCCAAGATTCATACATTTTGCCAAATAAATCTATTGAAACATGTTTTGATGTTGGGTGAAAGTATGAATTGTATGTAAAACATTTACAAGAACAATGGGCAGTATAAATGGCCCATTGGCTTTGGAGTTTGTATGTTTTCCCATGTTTGCGTGGGTTCTCTCCAGGCATTCCAGTTTCCTCCCACATCTCAAAAATATGCAGGTAGGCCAATTGGTTTTCCCTGAAATCTGGCCCAAGATTACTAAAGTAGTGAAAACACCAAAAAATGTCATACATACAAAAAGCAAATAATTTTAGGATTTGCCTATGGTTTATTTTACTGAAAATTTTACATATTTAGAAATAATATAGGTATGTACAATCACATGCAAAATTTTAGGTTGATATTTAACAAACTAGCATTAGTATAATTTATTTTGTAATACTATTTGTCACCAATTTCCCATCACTAGCAGAAATGCTAATTGAACACTGGCTAATGGCCACAGGAAGTACTTGATCTCCATAGGATGTTTTTCATTAACCTAAGTTAGAAGATGACAAGTATTCTCTTAAAAAGAAAAAAACATTAAAAAATGCATAC
This sequence comes from Pyxicephalus adspersus, assembly GCF_032062135.1. Taxonomy (NCBI): domain Eukaryota; kingdom Metazoa; phylum Chordata; class Amphibia; order Anura; family Pyxicephalidae; genus Pyxicephalus; species Pyxicephalus adspersus. The sequence goes on along the minus strand of NC_092862.1, from coordinate 61,839,268 downwards.
ATAAGACATTGGTTAGCTAAGTCACATTTTCCATCTTTCGTCATTCAGTTTCGTTGTCATTAATGGTGGTCCTCGTGACTAGAGCTGTCTATGCAGCAACCTTCACATGTGAGAACATGCTCTGAGCTGCAGGTGAGGTGGAAGCCCTCTGAGCCTTGTGTAGGAGGCAGACAAGATCTCCACCTTACCAAGAGTCTAACACATACATCCGTCTACTCAGAAAAGACTTTAAGACACAAAGTATTTTCAATTAGTGATCACTTTGAGCCACATGAAAAATGCATGAGACACTGGTTGCCATTTAGCTTGTGATTAAAAGGATTATTGTGGTGGTGTAAACAAAAGGTGACAGGTTCCATGTGTTTCTTGACAACAGCAACAACACGCGCTGAAGTATAGCCTATTTTCAGCAGTGTTTCATTTGTCTTCCCCCTAGCTCTAGGGTTACGTATTGGATTTGTTGCTCTTTATGGAAGAAAACTCGAGTAACGCTTGTGCAATACTATTGCATGGAGACCTCATGACTCAGAGAATCACTCTAAAGAATGCTTCATTTCTTCCAAATGAAAAATAATCATTAGATGATTCCACTCCTAAACACCAAACATACACTGTTTAATCAAGAATGATGGCAGCAATCAGACATATTTGTATAGTTGCTGCTGACAGAAGTGACTTTCATGTCTATAACAATTGAGATTAGCTATTAAAAAGTAACTTTTGCTTTCATTGATGTAAACCTTTTCTAATGAAAAAATAGGGTCTGTCTTTGCTGACCTTTAAAAAAAAGAATAGGTAGTTGCATTGTTGTTAAGCGTAACAAAAAAGTTACAAACTTACTGCACAACTTCCTTTGTAGTGAAGAGGCCTGCTTAGCCGGGTATAAATTCAATTGATAGCTTAGTTACATAGAGTTGGTAAATATAAAAAAGATTGTATGATGAGATTGAAAAGTCAATATGAAAATACTTGCTTTGCATGAGGCACCCACAGTAATTAGGTAAAAAGGTGGTACAAGAGCTAGGTAACTAGTATTTTCAGAGATGTCATCAATGGAAGCCATTTATGTTTCCCTCAGAAAAATGTGCTTTTAGTTATTGTTCTGTACTGTGATGTTCTTCCATCTAGTTCTGTGTTTTACACTATACCTGTACTTTTAGTGCAATTATAACTATATGAAACCTCTCACCCTGAATATCGTTAGTGTGTCTCTCTAGGAGATAGCCCTAAGCCCTAAGAGTCCTTGGGGTGAAGGAAGTTGTTGCTCTGGGGGAAAGGGTTCATTTAAAGATAGCTGATTCCAAAGTGCTTTTATTCTGGAATTTAATATCCTCTGTATAATTTTTACATTTTTTTTATGTTTAAAAAGGAACTAAACTCAAAACTCAAAAAAAAATACACTTACCTTCAATACCGCAGGGCAGTCTGATCACTCCGGGGGTGTCCTGCATCGGGTCCCACATCATCCTGCCATCTTCGTCTTCTTTTCCGGGTTCCTCATCCTTTGTCACCCAACCCAGGCGCGAGATCGGGTGACGTAGAATGAAAAAAAAATTTGCTGATCTCACTGTGCATGCGTGACATTGGCAAATTTTTATCTTTGCGCAAAAAGGCTCCCAGGATGCTTGACGTAGGTATACCGGGTGGCTTTAAGCTCCCATTCATTCTCAACCTATTAGGGGGCGGTGCTGCACCCTTTTTTTAAAAAAAAAAAAGGGTGATGCACCTAAGAAAAAAAAACAGAATTTTTACCTTACATAAAAGGGTTTGTCTACTCTTTTATGTAAAGTGAAAATTCTGAGTTTAGGTACGCTTTAACATAAAACAAGAGCAAAATCCTTTTATTTTAGAATTTTGCGACTATCAATTACCTTGTGCATAAGGCAGAAAAAAATCCTGGAGCTGATCAGTATTCATTTGGCTGTGCTCAAATATTCAATATTATGTATAATAAGATAATGACCTCCCCTGAATTCCTAACCATTGTATAATTCTTTTTATTTGGTGTGAGAAGACATTTTAGGACACCAGATAATTAGATAAATTGGTTGTAATGACATAAATCCAAACTTGGTAATTTATGATTTTTTCAGAGCAAATATTTTTTTGTCAGTTCTATTAGATCTACCATGTCTGTTTTTGCTTCACAACATTCAAGGAGGAGCTCAATCCAAAAAGTTATGTTTTGGTGAAGTGAGAAAAGACTCAAACCCCTGCCACATTTTTCCAAGAATCTTTCTTCCTGCTGAGGAGGACTCACAATTGGGAATACTGTAGGTATTACATGTATGATACCTTCAATGAGGGACACAAAACAGTCATAGTAACCCAAATTCAATTAAAGTGTTGAAGGAGTTAGATCCTCTGTCACATTTAAATTATCCACACTCCCTGTTGTAGGTAGTGTATATAAGTTATATTTATAACTATAATATATTTATTATAAGTGGAAAATTCCCAAATAGGGGCACAGACAGCAGTGGTAAGCCTGACAGAGGCTTTAACCATAGCCATTTATTTAACAAAATGGAAAATCAATTTATCCAGAATTACACAATAATTCATATAATGTTTAAAATATGTGACACACACAAAGGTATTGAACCCTATCTGGATTCGTGTTGCTCTCTTTATTTGTATTACACAGCATAAAACAAATTTACATTAGTAACAGCAGTAGCACTTCTAATTGTAGTAGTAATATACAATTTTTAGTTTCTATTAGAAGATCTATTTGTTTCTCAACTCTGACCTTTTTACAAATACTAGGAAACCACAAATATGTTTAAATTCCTTAGTTGAAGGTATACCACTTAAGCAATTTCATGTTCTTCTACCAGTCATTTAGGTAGGTGTCAATTTTTTCCACTCACATGTTACACATTCCACACTTACTCCACCTCTAATGACTACTTCCCCATCATATAGCATGGGGAGTCCTAATAACTCTTTGGGTTTGGTAGTTACATGCTTCTACTGTGAAAAAATACATTCTTATGATGTCACTGGATACATTAGAGTCATCTGCAAATCCCAGAGGGCATCATCAAGGTGTGTCTGAACTGAGAATTTCACCCTGCGTGTTTTCAGTTTGTGCTATGGCATTTGGACGACACCCTTTGAAGCAGTGAAACAAGTTCAGGCTAAATATTGGAGAACTTTCTAAACCTGGGGTCATTTACAATGCATGTAATTATTTACACCTAACAAAATCAACTAGTTTTCATGTTCGCAACAAACAATGAATGTTGTAGTGACTATTGAGCACTTGTTAAGAAAAGTAAATATCGTGTTACTAAAATAAACTAGGTTAGCTCAACTGGATAATGTGTGACCATATTCATTCCACCTGTGTGTGAACTAGTAACACTGGGCTGTATAAAACAATGGCTAGGCAATGCATTAGAGCAGGGGTGTCAAACTGTGACCCCCGGGCCATATCTGACCCGCAACGTCCTTTTTTTTGGCCCCCAAAGAAATCCTAAATATGAATTTTAGCTGACCCCCCTTTGCATTGAAATAGTGCTTCTACTACATTTCCCAGCATCACATCCGTCTGTAGATGCGGCCTCTCTGCCTATACGTGACCCCGTATTGGACTGTTTTATAGACGCAAATAATGTCGGGAAATTGAGTAGTGGCATCACTCGCCTCTATAGACCAGCTGCCTCCCTGCATATGCGTGTCCCCGCATTGGACTGTTTTATAGACACAGGGAGTTGTAGTAGCGGTGCTATTTCAGTTTCAAGTTTGGCCCGTGACTTTGTCTAAGTTTTTTTTATTTTGGCCCACTGTGTATTTGAGTTTGACACCCCTGCATTAGAGGCTGAACTGAGACAACAACACATTTATACACTTATCATAATGCCTACTACATAATCTAGAACTGTCACAAAGATATTCATTTGTCTGTGTACATCTGTTCAACAACCTAAATAAAAATATTAAGTTAACTTACATTTAGTTCAACAAGTTAAAGCAGAACTCCAGATGAATGTATAATGTTCCTTCAGCCCAGTTTTGTATACTTAGCGTTTTTTCAGACACTCATTGCAGCATCCATGGATGGTTTTGGCACCCAACCCCCTCCATAAACTTGAATTGCACTGCTTTTCCCTGATTTTCATGATATGCATACTTGTTCAGAGAAAAGAACTGTAATAACGAAGCCATTGGGTCAGCACAATAGCCAAAAAACAGTGGTAGCGATATTTCTTATAAATTTGCCAGAACCAACCTATTGTAAAAAACACTATAGGATAAAATCATTGGCTTATTTCAGATGAATGTACGAGACATAAAAATTTGTATCAGTATTGTATACCATCAAAACCTTCATAAAAATTAAGTTTAAAATGTTAAATTCAAATAATATTTAAGTAGGGTAAAAATGATTTGCAGTTGTGTTAGGTGATTTTCCATTATTTGTACTATATATTTTTTTCTAAGTTGTAAAAAACCTATGTATACTATATTGTTGTCTTGTCTATATTGCAGTTACATTCTAATAAAGTAATATTTTTATTTTGCAATATAGCATATTTACGCCTACCAGGTCCTGACAGGTGATTTTCCTCACTGAAGATACTCCATAGGTTTTCCTGTAATGGAATAGTTTTTACTGTAGTTTAATTTGTTGTTACTGGAAATAGCTTTGCTCTGTATAAAACTTTGTCAATAGAGTATTCAGCCTATATGATTATTATAAACATTGAATAAATACAATATTCCAACTACCAGGAGTGATCATTTCTAATGTATTCAAAATACAGAATCAAAAATCACAATCAAAAATACACAACCAGCAGTGGGATGTTCTTTTCTGTTCCCAAAAATAAAGTTTAACTACTGGTTTCCAGCTGTAAAATGTAGACATGGATGACACCCTGCAGTAAAAAAAAAAGCTTAAAAAGTATTCATTTAATCAACGTAGGAATTCTTCTTAAATTAGTGAAACGACTTAATTTTAGTGAGTCATTAAAAATCTGACTACTTATGATCAGTTAAAAGTATTTTCACTGCACTCACTGTATTTTGGAAATTGATGTTATTGATAGGCCTGTTTTTTTGAGTTATCATCAGAAAACTGTCTGGTTTTCAAAATGACATCAAATGCTATTTTAAAAAATGAGCCTGATTTATTAAAGCTCTGGTGGATCACTCAGCTACACTGATGAAATCGTATCTTCTCAAGCCTTGGAGTGCTTTATTAAATCAGGCCCAATGAGTCTGATTTAGCACTACTTTCAGTTTTACATAAAACAAAGTAATGTCGTTACAAGAAACAGCCAAGAGTTTTCTGTGTCATAGAAGAATAAGAATCCAGTAAGCAGGTTGAATAAACAAACTACATCTAAGTAAGTTAAATTTGGAGCTCCGCTGTGTACAACCTATAATGTGCAGACCTAGAAGATCATATCCCATTCTTTGCAAACATTCCTATTGTTACAAAATGCTCATCTGTCTGGCGATCGCAGTATAAAACACTGTTTGTTCTGTCCAGCAATGTCGTTTGCAGCAGCCGGGAGAACTAAGATAGCAGCAGCTGCGGCATCCCTTTAGTTGTGCAACCTGATGTATTTTTGGCATCCCTAGCATCCATTGTTAGGCTGTACACAGCTGAAGGAGATTCTAGCGGCTGATCAGCTCCTGACTTTGTCCTGCACTGCCATTGGCTGCTGGGGCCTTATAGCCTCTCTGCTTCCAGTCTTCTGTGCCTGTTATAGCGTTAGCTGGGCTTATCTTTTCTCCCTGCAAAAGATGCAACAAAACTGGTCACAAAACTAAAAACTGTTCTGTAAAACCAGTGTGTAACCTGTGCAGAAGTTCTGCTCATCTGTTTAAAAGGTGTCCACATTGGAGTAAGAGGTCATGGGACGGATGTTGCCTCTACTGCACCAGCGGCCAAAGATCTGCGGTCAGGGGGTGTGGGTGCTGTCGCTGCTACTATGGCGGAGGTAGCTGCACACCTTCAGGGTGACCCAGTGTCCGAAGCCCCTGCAGCACCATCTCAGTTGGAGCTGGTGGATGGGAAGGAGGAGATGGAAGACTTACCAAGCGGTCCTGAAGTTGTTTCAGATGGGGTAGCCAGACCAGTGGAGGAGTCTGCAGGAGTGACCCCCCGACACCTAGACAAAGGAGGACCAAGCGTGAGTCTCGGTCCAGTTTGGATGAAGAAGAAACCACAGTTAAGTGCAGCTGCAGTGAAAAGTCTGCTGCAGTTAGCATATCAGCGCAGGTTGGTGACCAAGAACCTTATTCAGGTCTCAATCAGGAGTTGACTGTACTGAGTCAACAGGATCCACCATCTGCGGCAATTCCACCTTTGACCAGCTCAGACAAAGAACCCTTCAGTCTAGCACCCAGTCCTACCACTCTGAAAATAGGGGAGTTTAAAATTTGTTCTTCGAATGTCAGGGGTATGAAAAGCTCTGTACAGAGGGCAACAATATTTAGTTATTTAAGTAGCATTAACTGTGAAATTCTTTGTCTTCTGAAGTACAAAATAGTCCACCACCCAAAATATGAACACCTCAGACAATCCTGGACTCACGGCCCTTCAGTTCGGTCAGGGGACAATGGAAATTCTGCTACAGGTATTGGTATCCTTGCAAAGGGGAACAATGTCACCTTTTCATTATTTATTGAGATAGTACCTGGGAGAGCTATGATGGCCACTGTGAAGTTTAGGGGGAAGGAACTCAGGGTGTTTAATATCTACTCCTCCCTGTAAATAAATGAGCAAGCTGAATTGCTTAATCCCCCTAGCGTTCTAATTCTGTCTGTATTTCCATGCAAAAAACGTTAAATTTTTTTGCATGGAAATGTATTTTACATTGTAAGCCTATGATTCCTAGGTATAACTCACCGAAATATGTCCAATACCGTGTTTCCCCAAAAATAAGACCTACCCCGCAAGTAAGACCTAGCACTATTTTGTAAACCTGCCCTAATATAAGACCTACCCCGAAAATAACATGAGTGATCATGAGTGACTTTCAACAATAAATGTGTACTGTAGTCTTCTTCATGGAAAAATAAGACATCCCCTGAAAATAAGACCTAGTGTTTTTGGGAGCCGACAGTGTCTTATTTTCGGGGAAACACGGTATTTAATAAATTTATTATTAAACTTTAATAAAAAAAAAACACAAAAATCTGTTAAAAAAATTTAAATATATAAGCATGTAAAATAACTGTACAGTACTTTGCAAATATATATATATTATTATTATATACATATTATGTAAAGATTTTTTTGTATTGGACTCAATATAGCTATTTTGTATTGAATCCAATACAAAATTATTTGATATTCCTGCCAATCCTCCCGCCCGCACTGACGTATGCACCGACATCACCGGGAAACCCCGGAGAACGTCGGAGCTGCAGGGACCAGCAAGACGCCGGGGGATGACAACGGAATAAGGTAAGTGGGTTTTTTTATGTTTTAAGCGACCCCGAGTGTGACTGGGGATTACCCCTTTTTGCATGGAAAATCTACCCAGAGTCACACTTGGGATTACCGCTGGGGGGGTTAATACCATACAAGTTACAGCCAAATGATCCTGGTTATACATGGTCCAGCAATAAAAGTAAGTCTTGCATTGACTTTTGTTTTTGCTATCACCCTATTACTCTAGGGAAAAACACTCTTCAAAACAACATTTTCTCAGATTATAAATTATTGTACATTCACCTAAAATTATCAGTTACATCCAAGGGACCAGGGATCTGGAGGGTAAATACCACACTTCTAGAGAATCCTGGGATCAAAACACAATACACATTAACATACAAGTCATGGCGGAGGGACGTATGCAAATTTCCTAACCTCATAAATTGGTGGGATAAAATCAAAATAAAAACTAGGTCCTTCTTTATCCAGAAAGGAATACAGGAAGCAAGGAGGAAAGTAAAATGGTTCTAGAGGCTAAACACACAGCTCCAAAATTTGATTAAGTTTCGCAAAACAGCATCCCAAAGGAGGAGGAAATCTATAATTTAAAAAATGAAATGGCAGAGGCCATCACTGCTAACGAGAGACAAATTATTTACAATGCAAAAGTGGAAAAAAAAACAAAAAATGCTCCAGGTTTTTCTTTGAAAAACCAGTTTAAAACAAAACATACAAAAAATGATTGGGTCACAATATCTGACATGTTAAAAGAGGCCCAGATTTTGTACTCAGATGTCTTTAGGGAAAAGGACATGGACCCAACCGTCACCAAGGAGGTGGTAGGTGCCTTGGAGTTAAAATTAGATCATGTTGATCAACAAGTCTTTTCTGAAGATCTAAGTGAAAGGAGCTATTAGCTACCATCAAGAGCTTTACCAAAAATATATGTCCAGGTTATGATGGTTTGCCGATTGAATTTTAAATATCATTGTGGAATATTCTGAAAAATGATTTGTGTCTGATTTTCTGTGAAGTTTTGTTATCTAACAGGCCTCCGGACTCCTGACTATGGGGTAAACTTGATGCCCAGAGAACCTGGGGAATGTATAAGCGGAATACCTTTGTGTAATTTCTTTTTTGTGTATTTGCCAAAATATATATCCCCATTCCCAGACACCATCGCTTGCGCACTAAGTCCTGGGGGAAACCGAGTGCTGGGAGTCACAACTAGTCTCCTGAGGCTGAGCAGGGGATGCTATAGGGGAAGACTGCGGTGTTAGATTGGGGGACTGGTATCTGGAGAATACTGGTACTGACCAGGGCCTTACATCTATATAAAATGATTAGAACCCCCTGTGCTTAATAAAAGGAGTTTGATTAAAAAGCTTTCAACATACATAACATTAATACAACATGCAATTATAAAACAAATAGTTATTATCGTTTACAGCACAGCTCGACTGAAAGCATGCCTTTAAAGCTGTAATCGGGAAACAAAACATTCATTTAAAATATTTTCCATAGCCAGAAAGGATCAGCCTTGGGTTATACAAAACATTTTCTGCGAGAGAGTGATAATAAAGAGTCACTTTTATACAGAAAAGTAGATAGGCTTAGCTAGTTAGCTAAATTAATCTTTGGTTTTGTTTGTGTTTTGCAATTTTCATATTTTGTATCCTTTCAAAAAGTTATCTACTATCTGTGTAAAACCCAAACTCAGGGATGAAGATATTTTGTTACCTAAGCCTCCATCCCCCCAAAAATTATGATTCTATTTTGATTAAATCATAAAGTAATCACCCAAAAAACTAAGAATTTATTACAGGTGATGCCTTAACTCACAGCTGTTTTTGTTTAGGAAAACCTGAGGGAGAGAAAATGACTGTAAGAAGCAAAAATGTTTGTGGATGGTGACAGGGGAATTCTTTTCTCCCCTGTCACTGTCCTTGTAGCCGAAAAGCTGCTTCTGCTATCTAACTGCCTGCACAGCTGAAAACTCTTTTTTTCTGCAATAAGAGGCAGTATTTTAGTTAGGGGCTGTATGCCAGTTTTCCCTTATTCAACTAAACAATTGAAGTAACATCATGGCGTCAGTGTAGTCAAGCTTAACTGAAAATAAATTTTGCCCTTTTTATGGTTACTTACCATTACACGCCACATGTGCTAATCTGATTGAAGAAATCAAGCAAACAAAATGATCTGGTTTCTTATACTTGTATATCAGCACTTCAGATACCACAACTATTTTTATTTTTTTCCTGACATCTACAAACGTATTTTTCTATATGCACATAGGTATTAGGTAATTTTTTTCTTCAAGTATATCTTATTTTTTACATTTTATAGAATAAATACATTTTTTTTTAACTTAGTTTACTTTGATCAGGAGACAATCTGTCTTTTCAACTTTCACCCTTGAGCAACACAGGAAGATCTGCAAGACACCCCATGTCACATAGCAGCACCCTGTGAACTAGTAGGGGGGGCGAGGGGACCTGCTACCCAGGGCACAAATAGTCGGGTGGGAGTGAGCTGTCTCCTCAGCAGGATGTACTACCTTAAGCACAGTTAGTAGGTAGAATGTTCTAATGAATTAAGGCAGAAGAGTCCCGTAAAGTGTAAAGTGTAAAGATAAATAGACTGATGATTTCTCATCCAGAGCACATTGTAAAAAGTACTAACTCATGGAAAAGACAACTCAGCTCAGAAACGTTGGAGGGAATAAGAATGGATGGGCTAAATTGTTGGTCTCCACTTATGGAACAGGCACCAGTTAGGGATAAGTGATAGTGAGAACAAAATAGAGGTTTAAAGTTTATTTAAAAGAAAATAAATAAATTAGTGACATTTTGTTACATAAATTGCCGTTTGTCTAGATATAGAACTGATCTTTTGGTGTTACTAGTCACACTCCTGCAACATACATACAGATAACTGTGTGGTAGCTGAACACCTGAGCTGTACCCTCATTCTGAGTCAGTGAGAAAGAAAGTTTTAAAGGTAGAGGGTCAGAATACCAACTCAGCTAACTAGATTCTGTAGAACCAGGTCGGCCATGGCAGTTTAAATAATCTCCCATAAAAGGTCCACTTTAGGGTTATAGAACACTTTTCAGGGCACAAGGAATTTCCCTGGGGTTGGTCTTACATTTCCAAAAATAAACTAAACTGTTGAATAAAACAACAAAAGAAATGTGAACTTTGAAAAAAAAATGTATTTTTTACCATGCTGCAGTTTTCATTTCCTATCAGCAACCTATGTAAACCAGACACACCCTGTGCCAAGCTTTGGACTTTGTGCAAAAACCGAGGGAATAAGACAACCAATGTTGTTCTGCCGTTGTTCTTCTTGGGGTAGCTTGAAGATACTGTAAAATAAATTACTTGTAGGGAAGATACTGTGCAAACAGAGAGGTCTTCTGGTCAGCAAAGTAGTATTACTAATCCACATTTGTACAACAGTATGCACAAAATATTCTGTATTCCACCCTAAAACAGGATAAGACAACATGAAAGCAGTGTAATATGGCAGTGGTTGCCATGCTTTCGGAGCTCACTTACATTCATAATTACATTCATAATTTCAAATGTTGCGCATGCGCGGGGAGCCGTATGTCACTCAAAGAGAAGAAACTTCCCTTAGAGTGATGTCATGATGCCAGAACATACCCACTCTCCCATCACAGGCTCAGACCTGCTTGCTAAACATCCTGGGGGGACAGTAGCGCAGGGCTGTTGACACAACAAAAGTTGTGTCCATACAGGGGACATAATCAGCGGGTTCCTTTTCCCTCTCTCCTGAAATTTTCTGGCAGACCACCAGTTGGTGACCGCTGTAATATGGCACCTACATTTCATGCCATGCTTCCATTGTCCAGTTACAGGCTGAGGTTGGGGAGAAAATCAGTAAGTGTTGCTGAATTCCGGCAGAGAAAGTCTCCTGCTAGACAGAACTGTGTGGTGGTGTGAAATGCCCGTGCAAACCTTATCTTTGGATAGTCAGAAATTTAAATCATTTGATAAGTAAAACAGCTCCTTTACATGTATTTGAGATATAACCTGCGTATTTTGATGTTTGTCTGAAGATAAGCTTTTAACTATTACATGACCAAGTCACTGACTTGGAACAAGTATGTACATATCAGGTGACAGAACACAAGAAATTCTTGGTCAGGGATTTGCTAAAATGTGAAACAAAGATAATCATGTCTACCTATGCCTCCCATATTTCTAACAGGTTCCATTCAAGGTTCCTTTATTTCACCTAGATTATCAATATCATATATTGTCTTTATGGCTACCAAAAGTGAAAATGAATGTAAGGAGTACCGGAAAGGAATCAGCACATGAATGAACTTTTGTGGTTTCCCTTATTTTTAATTGGCATATATATCACAAAAATATTCACTAGTCCAACTCAGTCAGCATTATTTCAACATAGCAAGGACATATAAAAATTATGCAACTCATTTTAGGTAGGACATTTATTGTTATAGGATGACATTAGAATGAATGCAATTAAAATCCCCGGATTGTCCTACCTGTGTTTGTAATGAGTTTCCTCTGGGCATTCTGGCTTACCCTAAACCTCCAAAAAATGCTTTTAGGGTAATTGTCTTACCCAGAAATTGTCCTTTGTACATATAGAAAATCAGTACCCGAAGCTTTTCTATCTGCCTGCTGCTGGCTGTAATATGGAAGCAAAGAAGTGTTCATAAAGAATTAAACTAAATAAATCATTTAAAAAACTCAGTTTACCTAAGTCAGAAAGAAAAAGTAAATAAATGCTTCCAGGCTTCAATGCTGCTGAGACCACAAAAAAATATGTATTTTACTGAATTTGAAAACTGGCAAGTTCACTGGTAAAAATGGATTTAGACAATAGTTTGCTCACCATTGTGAGTACCTATATTTTGCTGAGCTCTTAGGCAAAGGCAATGTGAGCAGTGGTTTAAGGAAGTCACACTGGGCTTTTTACAGTCTCAGGAATATTACTAGACAGACAATTTTCAGGGCTTCAGCAGAAGTTTTGCAGGCAATACATCACTTTCAGATAGGGAGGAGGGCCCTTTATATTTTAACAAGTGCTGCTTACTGCATAGAGAAAGTAAGAGAGAGCTAATACTAATAAGTAGGAGAGAGATAATACTAAGGATGATCCTAAAAACTCCACCTATACATTTGACATCAGGTCTTCTTAACTGAAGACTTCACAGGGGTTAGGGCAAATGTCAACTGCAATCCCTCTAACTTCTAATGATACAGAAATGTTTTTTTGATTTTACCAATTACACAGATTTTTATGTCTGTGTTGCCTTAGCAGCCTCCCGACCAAAGCCCTCCTATCAAACCAAGAACCTTTTGATACAATGGTGACCCTCCTCATAATAATGGACAGAGAAAGCAGATTATGTGACATGGTTTAAAAAAAATCATGTCTCCTGGTGGATTGATTCAACCCATACATTTACCTAATCTTGTTCTAATACTTATCCACTTATTCACTTAAGGTAACATGCACAGGCCCAAAAAGACTTCTTGAATTACCCAATTATTATATCATGCATGATTATGCCCTCAAAATATTGCTTTCTATCCGAACATGCACATCCACCAGATCGAATATATCAAAGTTAGTATCACACAATAGCTCTTTCCTACATATAAATAGTTTACTAGTTTAAGTAATTAGAACCTGGTTACAGTGATTTGCCATTATATGCTACTGCAAATTGCACAGTTCCCATTATTTATTGCATTGATTTACGGAATAAGCCTAATAGAGTTTATTCAATGACCATTAAGACAATAGTTTATTATTTTTTTACAATTCTTACTATTATTGCATCATTCACTGACTGATGTCCTCTTCCATTTACATTCTCAGGAGGTATTTTATCATTTGTCTAAATGAAGATTACTGGTTGCTAATTAATTGCTGACTAATTGCCTTAATTAATAATTGGAAGAAAAACTATTTCTTATAACTTGTAGGCTTATGGTGTACTTGTTTTACTTTTACAAAGATTTGTATCATTTAATCATAAAACAGAAAATTGCACCAAAAATACATGTCTTCAGTTTTTTACTCCTACAATTAAAATACAAAGTGTGTTTGTACATAATTTAGTGTGTAGATGATGGCAACAATTGTTTTATGACTCCCACGAGTAATTTTCCCCAACCCACATAGCACATCATGTACTCTCTGTGCATTTCATAACACCATATCCATATATTATTAGGTTCTCAATTATACTTCTTTGATGTAATTATCAATTTACATTTCAATATAATCTATGTAATATCTCTCAGAAGCCTACAGTTTGATTTTTAACAAATGAAATGAACTGGTACCAGGGACATTTTACCTTATTTTCTGTGATGGAAAAAGTGAAGAGGACTCTCCCCAATGGAGATATAAAGCTTACAAAAACCTGAATTGCTTCCCCACATCATACAAAACTAAAAATGTTTTGGTCTTAAAACTTGCTTCAAAATGAAGGTTGTGACAAATGGATCATATCCAAGAGTTCTAAAAATGAGCACCACATTTCTCAATAAATTAGCTACATTCTCAAATTAGCAGATTCTCTGCAAGTAACTTAAACTATAGTAGAAAACTATAATACAAGTTCAGGACTGACGGAAATACCTCTGTTGCATTCTTTGTTCATGAAATATTACCCTATTGGCATTTTTAGTCAAACTTTCAAGTCTTATAGAATATCTGACCTTTACAACAAAAATCACAACTTACAGTACAAGCTTATTATTATATGTTAAAACAATTAAAAGAAAAAACTTCACAAACATTGTGTAAGGGTTACAAAATATTTATTTTAACATTATTACTGAAGGCACGAAGGTCATTTTTTCATACAGAAATACAAACATGCATAGACCAATATGGCCTATTCCAATGGATATTTAACACAGTAAATATAGTCAGTTAAAAATAATATAAATATTTATTTTAAAAAATATTCACATAATAAATTTAGATAAGGGATAGCAGATAACTCCACTGCTGTTTACGACCCAGTTTTAGCTTGTGAAAGTAATTAACATGAAGAAAAAAATATTGAAGTGTTCTCTTAGACCACACCAACCAGTCGCTAAACAAATCCAGGATCTATCAAAGACTTGATTAGCTTCGGTGAAGAGTTCCAAGCTATAAGGCATTTTCACAGGACAAGCTAAACTATAGGCAGGAGGAAAGCCCTTCAGAGGAGTAAAGCTGAGGTAGTCAAGTATGTATGTGATATGTCCTCAAAAATGGGCTAAATGTCCATTTACTATACACATACACCTCCATATGCAGCATCTCATGTGTAGAATAAGGCATGTGTTTTTTGCATATTGCGTTCCAGTGTTTTACTGTCAGTAGAAATGCTTGGCAGATAATCCAAAATTTTAGTTCTATTATTCTGTTCCTGATTGTTTCCACAGCATTTTTTCCAGTAGCAGACCAGACCTGATTTGTATCTAATAATAAGCTACGTTGTGTGCCATTTCTGAAGGTCCTACAACTCCAGATTCAGTCTTCATACTGTTTATAAGTGTAAAGAGCCATCAAGGAGAAGGAGTAATGCGCACACAGTAACTCACTGACAGCAATATCTTCCACGCTTTCAAAAAAATAGGTGCAAGCTTTTAACTATGATGTTGTTTTATATGTTTCCAAAGTCCTCTGTTCCTCTGTGTCCAGGGACGTGTTTCTTCTTTCATCTCACTGAGCTTTTTCAGTAGCCTGGCAATAGCAAATGACCTTTTGATTGACCTTGTAATGTCATCCATTCTATAAAACAAACAAAAAAAAATCAGCTGTAAGTTACATAGTAATACAATTTATCATATATAGTACACAACTGATAAATGTTTGCAATATGTATTATATCAATAAAAACAATAGTTTTTTTCTGAACTTCTTCATCCCACCACTATCATTAGGTAGGAACATACTTCTAAAGCTAAAGACTTGAATACTTGGGGCAGTCAACACATAACCCCTAATAAAGTAAAAAGACCAGTCCATACCTATACTGATAATTATTCTGTGTTGCAGTAGGAAATTATTCAGTTATTTCCAGCTAGCGAACCCAAAAAGACCTATAACCTACAATCATTATTTTCCTTAATAAAAGTCTGAAATGCTTGCTGGTTTGGACATGCAGTATATGTGACTTTATCCTAAGAGCTCACTTGTTCCCCTTTAGCTGTGGGTTCTAAATATTTTCCTGTGAAAAAAATGTCAAACTAACACGTGAATGAAGTCTGTTGACTGAGAACTTAAGTTTAGACAGATGTATCAAGCACGCATAATAGGTGTTTCTCGTCTTTGACAAACCACACCTAGAAACGTCAAACAACAAACGCATTCCCAGGGTACAAATATGCAGCTAAGCTATCTGGTAGAGCTATTTTGGCTTTTTTCACGTGAAATTATACTTTCAAACAAAACATGAGATACTCAACTACCAAATCAAAAAAATTGTTTTGTCTATCAAGTAATTTTTATAGATACAGCATTTTGTTTAATAAATGTGCTTTTTCTTACCTTTCTGTGTTACTATGAAGGTGCTTTTCAACACAGAGCGATCCCACCTGAAGGCCATTGCAAACTTTGACCTGCTGACGCTGGTGCATTCCTTTTTCCAGTGAAGGCTGGACACTGTAAGAAAACAAAGCATTGTAAGACACAAACCAAGGAACACCTTTTCTCAACACATGCTTTCCAGATAAAGGCCGTCTCTGCTACAGGTGTACTCAGAGTTCGCTTTGTCAGTACTACATACTGAAAATATTTGCACACACCTGAGCTCGGCTGAGGCTTGGCAGAAATCCAGGCATTTCTTATCCTCACGCTTGGCACAGGTACACCTGTCTGCAGACTCCGTCTTTGTGTCTTGCAATGAACGTTTCAAGCGAGGCCCACCGAGACCATAAGGCACCATTTTCCTGCACAGAAAAACAAAAACAAGCTCAGTCTATAATGCTGTAAAATAATATCAGTATACATTTCAACATGAAGATGGTGCAACCGCAGATTAAAAAATAAAGAGTTCAATGTGCAGTATTTGGTGTCCAACCAAGAAAATGTCAGAATATGAAAACTTCCCACACAATGCACTGCAGTAGTAACCTTTGTACAAAAGATCTTAATTTCCAGCTTATTTAATGACATACAATTTCACAAATTGCAAGATTTGGTTTCACAGTGGCATACCATCAAGTTGTACAGGCTGCGACCTGTATTTCAATTAATAGCTAGTTAATGGTTGTTAAATCACAGTTTAGGAGTATTTTGTTGTAAATGCTTAAGAGGTAAAAAGTAAGGCAAACATTTACAGCTTATCATAATTTGAGTTCTGAGTAATTAGTGCATTATATGTAAAGCTCCAGTTATGTGTCAACAGATTCTAAACAGACCAATTCTATTTCAATAATAACCAATTGAACTAAGAATATGGAGCACTTATAACACAGTTAGGCAGCTTTATCTGATGAAAAAGGTCATAGATTCCTTCTTCTCCTTGATTGGCTGTACTACTTTCATAAGTCATTCGGACTACAGCATGTGCTTCATACTTGTTTATTACTATCAGCTTCTTTATATTTGTCCAGTAAACTTTTCATTTCTTTTTTTTTGGTAAAATTTTAATGCATGCACAATTTCCAGATTTTGATTTCCTGGGAATTGTTTTAGGTTTTCAGCTTTAGTTGTAAATGTTGTGGCAAAGACCAATTTATAAAAATCCACTTAAGTCCTTCATGTTTTACTAGCTCAGTTTAATTTTATTGTTACGTATATTTGAAAAAAAAATCTGGAAAATGATGAAATACTGGGATAGTCACAGTGGTAGCAACCGGTAATCATAGACTATCCCAAACAAGCATTAATACATATAATATAGAGACATAATGCATAATATTATGAAGGCAGACAAATTGGAAAGACTGGGTGTGCCAAATAGCCATTAGCTGCTGTCAATTCTCCAAAGTCAAGTTTTATTGCACAATCTCTCTAGCATCCCATTAAATCAGAGTTCCTCATGTGACATATATGTGGCCCGCCATATAGCACACTGGGTAATTGTATCATATATCAAAAACCCTTACAATCATATTTTGTAGAAAGAATGAGCTTTGTATTATAAAAGGCTTGTCTGTGTGGGATAAAAAATATGCCTAACAAGACAATCTAAGGTCCTGATGCTTACTCTGGTGTGTTGATCCAAATGATATCCAGATGACAGAAGTACACACATTCTTTGTCCATAAGGGATGAACAAGAGCAGCGTTTAAATCTGCGTGGCCGCAAGGGGGCACCAGAGAGGTGAGGAGAGGCTGGAGCTTCAGATGGAGTAGACTCTTCTGGGAAAGTGCTTCTTAACCCTAAAAGCAAGTATAGGATTCTTGTTAAATGATTATATTGGAAACATAAAACTCTTACTTTATAAAAAAAATAGGAAAAGTATATTCACAATGTAATCAGACATTATTTTAACTCAAATTTAGACCTTCACAAAACATTCATGAATATCCCAATATCTGTGTACCCCTGCCTTCTACTTTGGGTTATCCCAGATTTACCAAAAAATATAATTATGCTTTTTGATTGCGTTCCATTTAAGACAAGTATTGCTATGTCAGAACATCATGTAACTCCAGCTGTCTGTTGTGCAATGTAATGCATTCCTATCATAATAATAGGAGCAGGCAGGACTAAACATGTTATCCCACCGATGTAACGATACAGCCAATTTACATGTGGAATCTGCAAGGATAAATTGTTACTAAGAAGCACATTAGGATCAATGGCTTGTGGCAGCATGGTACCATGTTCTAGCTAATATCCATAGCACCTCGATCCCAGTAATAAGCATCCTATGGTCCATGTGTCCAGATCAATGTCCTAGGTATTACTAAACAGTATTTATATTATTATATTAATATAAAAAAGCAGGACTTTTCCCATGAGGGAACCATGAGGAATATAGAGCATCTCCATGAAATCAGGAATGAATTATGCACAATGGCTATGCTGTGGAGGATACCCAGACACAATCCTATTACAAGGTTTGTAGTGGATAAAGCGCTATTATAAATGGAATCCATAGATCACTTCTGCAATGACTGCATCCCAAGCAGCTCTATACTAATATCACAATATGGAGCACACTATGGTATTACATGTAACTACATAATGAATTCAGCTTACATTCTCCAAATTCTCAGTAACAAGTTCTGCTCATTTTTCTGAGCATTTCCCATACATATTATCTCAAACTACAATGTGACAACAGGTGTGAGGAAGAATCAGTCCATAGCACACAAAGAGCACCTGTTTTATCATTGCACAATCCGGTAATTCTTTTCAATCTTCCTGATTCCATGTGCTCAATAAATGCAGAGCTCATGCTGGAATACCCACAACAAGCTGCTCAACCTGTCAGCTCCATCTCCCAGAGAATCCTTCCTCCAAATCCCAATCTGCTCTGCTTCCTACACCTGATCTCTGCCATAAAACTCACAATTTCCCCATCACACTTTTACAGCCATGATACATCATCTTCACAACTCAACCTAATGATTATTTCCACAAGGGATCACATGTAATATTCACCTGTACTCTGCAAATAGGAATAGCAATAATACAAAAGTAATAATACAATATAATATATAGTATGTGATCCCAAAATTGGATCCATGCTGCCAACACCTATGCTCCTTTTATATTGAACAACCATAGACAAACAAAACAATATACTACAAATAAAAAATATTATTGTAATTATTGATAATACTAATAATAAATATTTATATTATACAACATAATACATATATTCATATATATATATATATATATATATATATATATATATATATGTGTGTGTGTGTGTGTGTGTGTATTTCCATGAAAGACCAAATTCATTGTCCTGCAGTGACATGATCACCCTACCTGTACCTTGCCATGATGCCATAATCTGGCTGCACAATGCTCACAAAATGATATTTAATGTGCCTGGGGCTGTAATGTGAATTGCATATTTCATCTGAAGAATGCACATAAAGGTATTTTTCATTTTACCTGGAAAAACCCAAAGATTGCCTTCTACAGGTTACCTAGTTTTCTAAACCAGATTTACAATCCTAGGTAACAAAAACAGGTGCTCAGACAATACAGAATTAAATTGTAAAAAATAAAATGAAACAAACAAAAAACAATAATGCCCCAGATTATGAATACAGGATATGTTGATAACCTATCAAATTTACTCTACCTGTTCCATAGGTTCCTTGAAGAAGAACCAAAAGCAGATAAAACATCTCAAAATCCATTGTAATTCCTAAATATTCTCCTTGAAGATCAGCAAAAAATAGGAATTCCAAAGAAAAAAAAGTTAATAAATAGGTATAATATTAATAATAATTATAAAAAAAAGTCCCACAGGTTTGGAGAAAAATAAGGAAAATGATCCTTAGTAGTTCCAGTCTCTATAAATGAAAAGTTCTCATTTAGTTGTCCTGTAGAATAAGTTTTAGTGCTGGTTATTGCTCAGACAAGTCCCAAAGTGATTGTGATGCAGCCAGCTGGTGTTCTCCTTTTTATATTGAACAGCCATAGAGTTTGTAAACAGCCCTGAATTTATATTATCCTTAGACAATGTTATTGTGCTATTAGTCACCGAGAAGCAACGTGCAGACTAAGATAAGGGGAGGCTGGAAAGGAAACCTCTGCTAAATTCAGAAAGGGAGACGCCGTCTGACAAAATCAGGGGCAGGGCTACAGAGAAATCCCTGACTCTGTCCAAGGTGACGGTGTGCGCTGCTGCCGCTGGAGGGCGCGATCCCCCCACCTGGAATACAGTCAGCTGCGCTGAGATGTGGGAGCTGCATTGCTCTTCTTGTAATTACACTTCTTATTTCACCTGTCAGCTTTATATTGCTACCAACTGGAAAAACTGGAACTGGATGGTAAATACTGTCTTAGAAACAAGAATGTTCTATTAATGAGCGGTTTTCTTTTCCATCACAGCTCTGTACACAATTAACTGTAGATTATTGGGGAATTTGACACCTGGCTGAATTCTTTGGCAGAGCACAATTTTGCAGCAAGAGCCATTTCATAAGTTGATCATTTATGATTTTTATCAGATGCTGTGTGGGTAGTAAAATAGTAGACTAGTTACAGTCATGAGTGGGTTTGATTATTGGTTTTTAGGAATGTTGTGTTTATAAAATAAGGTTATAAGCTGCTAATTGTGCCTGTGCTTATAATCAGACATTTGTGTGCAAGGCTTGCAGTAGATGTGTACTATAGACCTAGCAAATGATTCATAGTAGGGGTTGCAAAGTCACAAAAATCTAACAGAGCGCTGGGTGTGTTTTTACATTTTAGGAGTAAATGGCCTGAGAACACAGACATTCCTGTATTCATCAGATTATTCAAAGAGCATGTATCCTGATCTTTCACTAATGATGCTTTGGGAGTTTTCCATAAAATTTGGACACTTTGGATCACCCATTATCTACCAGGGGATTTCAATTTTTACCTTCTTCCTTTATGAGGGGTACTTTTTATTTTAATATTATTACAGTCATTTATGTCAAGGTGTAGCCTCAGGTCTCCTTGTTCCCATCCCCTGTACCCTATCTGTTTTCCTTGTTTATCTGTTTTTGTTTTTGTCTCTAGAATGTTTTATGTCATTTTTGTATGTTTTTCTGTTATTTTTTTTTTTACTAATGTATATGTACATGTGTTTGGTTAGGGTTGGGTAATGTTTAGTGCTTGAAGCTCAACTATGCACAGGATGGATATTTTGTACTGTTGGTATTGTTCTTCCCATTTTTCAATATCTGTGCTTTTTAATGGTACTATGGTTATTGTAGTACACTTTAATAGCACCCCATATCTTTTTATGTCATCTAATATGCCAATACATATTTTGAGTGCTTTGGTTTTCTTTTTCTTTCTTTCTTTCTTTCCACCCCTGATCCCCCCTCTGCCAGAAAATGCACACTTTTTCCGATAGTGGAAGACAATAAAATCTCTTTACATCTGAGCAATACAACATTTTGTTGGCAGTATCCATCCTTGCAGCACATTTTATTGAATGTATTGCTAATGACATAATGGCTAACAAGTAGTTAAAGCCCAACTCTTGGTAAATGCATGCATAAAGATAAAGAGAGCGGCTCTAGCATCATCACATTAGAGTTGCTCTTTGCATCATTTATGACTGGCCACTGCTTGAGAAGATCCAAAGAGAAGGATACTGATAAGTTATGGGACCATTTTAAGTATAAAAGGTCAGAAACTGTGATGTGCACCACTTGCATAAAATAAATGTGCTGAGAATTTGAATTTCTTGGTTTCGCCATTGCTGCCATTTAAACCTTGGTCCATACATTGAACTCAAATAAAACATTTACTTAAACCTCTGTTAGAAAACCCCAAGATATTTTCACTACCAGTGCAAATGTTCCCAAAAGTCCCACTTACATAAAGAAGCTGTCATAGTATTAGTGTATTTGATGCAGCTGTAACAGAGTTATAATATACAGATAAAAATAGGTGACAGCATGCATGCTTTCTCTTACACCATCTTTCAGAAGTCTTAGAACTTATTTTGGCCCAATTTACTATACAACGGATAAGCCAAGTGCAAAGACAATGATGATGGCCAACTGAATCATTAAAAGCTACAAATATAACCAAGTTTAGCATAACAGCTTTTAAAGCACAACTCTATCTAAAGTATTAATATAATAACCTCCTTACATTCACATTTTTTAATAAAATGCTGGCCAACCCTTGGCATATTTGCAAGGTAAGCGTCTTCCAATCAAAGAATGGCTCATGATGAAGAATTGGAGGGTTAGGGACAACTTTGTGTCCAGGTAACTAATTACTAAAAACAAATACATGCTTAGTAATAAGTAGCTGCCCACAAGGCTTCCTTTTTTAACTCAATTAATATTCTCAGCATTGTCACACACTTCCCTTATTATAAAATTACTGAAAAATAACAGGATTACACAATATCAGGGCAGTTACACCAACTGCATCATCTACAACAGAAAGCATTGAGCAACAAAGAACTTTGTTTGCCCAGCATTTTAACAATTTAGGTTTTGATCCTGCTAGAAATAGCTGATAACTTTGGGTGCTCTCGGGGTCAGGAGAAGGATCCCACTGGGGGGGGGGGGCTCACCGGCCAGTGAACCATGTCTCCTGTATTCATCACGGCAGTGGACGGGTTGTGTTTATGACATCATGACATCAATCTGGGGGAATTTCTTACCCTTTGAGTGACACACGGCTCCCCACGCATGGGCGGCCTGGAGTGGTCCGCGAGCTCCAAAAGGTTGGGGACCACTGCCTTAGTTAGGTCTTTCTGTGGACTACAGTAAAGCTCTCTCCTCTGCCAAGGTGAAAAGGAGACAAGGTGTTCTGTAGTCCTGTCCTGGAATTGTCCTGCTTTCCATGAAGAATAGAAGGAGGAGGCTGGAAGATGGGTCAGAGCAAGTAATTGTGTAGATGAAGCGATATATCCAGGCAATGGAGGGAGAACTTCCATTTTTGTATGTGTTTCCCAGTGCTGGTGTGTCAGTGTGTTTACATGTGTTCATACGTATGCTTGTGTACCAATGTGTATGTAGTCAGATGTGAATGCATGTAAATATTTGTGTGTATGTATGAAAGTGTACGAATGCGTGTATGGAATTTTTATATTCATGTGTTTGCTGTTGCATCTTTTTTTTGGAAGGTAGGTTGATATTAGGTTGCCTGCCTAGGGCGTTAAGACGCCACCATTAACGAGTGTGTTAATGACAGACTTACTAGGTGAAAATAAAGGAAAAATAATTCAGCCTCCACATCTTTTTACTTGTAAGTTGCTATTTCTTACATTTATGCTCTTTTATTTTTTAATTACACTTTAATTTTAGAAATGGGTGTTCACTTTAGTGAATCTGATGTTTCAACTATTTAATATTAGATGTTGTCATACCAATCTAGCTGTAACATGTGAGACGACTTCCTTACCTGCTTTGATTTTACAGCTAAACTTCAGGCATGTAGTTAGATACTTGGCTCAAATACTTACATGTGAACTGCTTAGCTGCAACTAGATGCTCCGGGATATGTATATGTGCAGACAGGCATCCATGAGCACTGCTCAATCTTCTCTACAAGGTCTATGTAATGCTAGTACTATATGAGAAGCTACAGCTCTATCTGCCTTTTCCTTCCAGTAATTGGAGCTAATTGCTGAGCTGTTTATCAGAGGCAGCTACAAATCACTGGTGTGCTGGGGTCATCAGGACATGCACTGGAAAACATAAAGCTGCTAAAGTTGGCAATTTAGCACCCAAAGCTATGTACACATGTTGGATGATTGTTGATTGCAAATAAAAGTCATATATATCCAGCAGTCCACTCAATGTAAATCAAATTGTCACAGCAGATTGATAAACAACCAATCATGATTGACTGCTCTGCTTTTCCTCTCTCGACCTCCCCCTTCTCTCTCCATAGAACAAAATTGTGTTGTGTGTACAGCGTTCGTTAATTCATCTGTCACTGGAAACAATCATGGAAGATTGTTCTCAGCTACAGTGATCTCAAATCTTTTTGTACACCAATCACCATTATTAAATATTATTATTATTATTATTATTATTAATAATAATTATTGTTAAACAGGATTTTCTATAGTGCCAACATATTACGCAGCGCTGTACAATAAATAGGGGTTGCAAATGACAGACTAATACAGACGGTGATACTGGAGGAGAGGACCCTGCCCCGAAGAGCTTACAATCTAGTAGGTGGGGGAATTTACACACAATAGGAGGGGGATATGTAATGGTGGGAAGTAGTGATTGTTTCAGAAGACAGAAGAAGATGGGTAGGCAAGTTTGAAAAAATGGGTTTTGAGTGCTCTTTTAAATGAGCAAAAAGTAGGAGCAAGCCGAATAGGACGAGGAAGACCATTCCAGAAGAGTTGGGGCACTACAAAAAAATAAGAGGGCATTGGAGTCTGTTTTGGCTTTTCATAGCATTTGTTATTAGCCATTAGTGGACTAATGATGTACTTTTCAACATCATACATTTGTTAATTGTAGTCTGGTAAGGTTTGTGATATCTTTGAAGGATATTCTATACGGAAACAGAGAAATCAGACAGCTGTTTTGAAATTCAAACAATGCGACAATGTCACAGTGCCAAATGCTAGTGCATAAGCGACTGTATGTTTGTCCAATAATTATTGTCTACTGATTCATACAGAAAGAATACCTTTGTTCTGGAAGTCACTTATTATGGGAGCACCAGCACTAGAGAACGCAGACTGCATTCCAAGTCTCTCTGTCATAGCTTCCCCAAGAGGAAATTCTGTCTGATTTACTTGTGGCATCCTGATAATGCAGTCCCTGTAATACCTTGTTCGGTCTGTTGTGAACATAACAGAGAAAGGAAGCTTAAAGAGCCACCCTAGGCAACAAATTCAATCAATCAGTGAGATGCTAATGCTAGCTTGGAAACTTTGTGGTTTTCATTGTCTGAATGGCCACCTTCATAATTTCATATCTACAGCAGACAGATTAAACAAGTTTTTTCCCAAGACTTTATGTACCTTAAGCCACAGTGAGTCAGTACCCAGGACAGCGGGGTTTGAGAAGGGAACAGAAATCCTTAAAAAAAATTGTATTAAAGTTTCTGTTTGGTCACCTCTGGACTTTACAGTTAAAAACTAGTTGTGCATATAAAGCTAGCTCCAATAAGAAGCGGCAATTATTTCTGAATATCTGGGGCAATGTGATTCAGTTCACCCATGGTACAGATGGGCCTGTAATTTTACCACAATATGTGCCGCACAACCCCCATCTAGAAACAGCATAGGTTGAAGTAGGTTGGTACCCTAATTAAGGAACACCCACCCTAGTAGTTTTTACATTCAGAATTGTAACTCTTCAGAAAGATATTGCTGGCCATTGCTACTAATTGATGAAAAGGAGAATATGAATAATTGCTAGTTGGTAGGTTATGCCAACATTAAAAGGTGTCATTTATTATTGCAGGAACCTACCAAGTATATAAACTTTTAAAACATATCATAAACAGTGATACCAAATAATTGACTTTACAAAAGGGCATAAGTATCTAAGAACAAGTAGGAGTAGCCTGGTGAAAGGACTTATCTGCCTGAGGACCATGCATAGAAGCTACTGTTCCCCTTCCTACCACTACTGCTAACTTACAACATAAGGCATGGACTGAATTTATTGCTCAATAAATGCATTCTTGACTGAGGTCAGATGGGGTTTTGTGCACTGCTTCATCCCAAGTTCAGATCCATAGGTTAAGATCTTTAGACAAATTGTCAAACAATATAAAGAACTGTGCTAGACTGGTCAAATCCACAGTTCTGTCACCACCAGCACAATCATTACCAATATAAAACATTGCTACCCAATTTATACATACAAGAAAAGTATGTAAGAGATGTCTTACAGTATTGTGAGTGTGAATATGTGATGGGACCTGACATGGTCTAAGGACTAATAGAGTCTTGCATAGCATGATAAATGGCTAGATTCCCCTACCAGCAGTGGAAGGTTAGATAAGAGCATGAAGTCCACGTGTTTATTCCCACATCCTTAGATATAATTCCAGGTAGGGAAATCTGACCTCTCTGGAACAATGGGAGGTTTAGTTGGTCAATATGGGCAAAATGTCCTATTTGACAATTTCATTAATGGGTCATTTTCTTGCCAGGTTTAACTAGATCTAAGCCAAATATGTATGCCCATGATGCAAACTTTCATTGATGAATATGCAGTGATGGCCATTATTCACATTCTGTTCATCCATAACTAAACTGTGCAGCAGGCGCACTGAGCAAAACTCAGTTCATTTCACTGAAGACAGAGAAATTAGCCATTATGGGGTCATCAGGAAGAAAAGTCCTTGATAAGAATTTCTCCCATCACAGGCCTCCTTTAAAAAAGGACTCACTGGATAACTTATAATTCTTAGATACTGTGCCCAGATCAGTGATTAAATAAAACAAGTAAAGCAAATACTGTAATCTGAAGTGGAATTATATTGGCGCTATCAGTCTGACACAAATGTTCTAGGATTTTTTAAATTCATCTTTGAACAAGCAGGATAGGCAAACAAACACGTTATCTACTTTCTGAACTATTTATATTCATTTTTAGTTTAGTTTTTCCAAGATATGTTCCTTAACATACTTTTCCTAACACACAATGAAGTAAAATCAGATAAGTTTTTTTTTTCATTTTAACGTTGTTGCTAATAACGTCTTGTATATAATGATGTAATAGGAGATCTGTCACTACAGATTGTTTTCTAAATCAAAAGGCCTTAAAATAATGCATTTTGGATTGAATCTAAATCCATAGTTCTTGAACAACAGTACAATAGAGCGTCTAATAAGCCAAGTGCCCAGTTTTGGATCAGCTAGAGGAACATACATATTGTAAATCTAGCTGCACATAGTGCAGTGTGTTGAATGACACTGGAGCCATGGAGCCATCATTGGAGTGATGAAAACCTTCTTTTTTTACAGTTTAAGATGAAGAGATTGCTTTCTTCATACTAATATTTTTACCACTGTAATTTTATGTAAACAGATTTAAAGTTTAATCCCAGAGATATTTATGTTCAGGACAATCTAGCAATGGATAAAGGGGCACATTCTGCAGTGAAAAGATGACAGCGGTTCTAACCACTCTCCAAAGTTTTGCAAAAAATCAATGGGCTTCTAATACAATGCCTGATACTTTTATTGATTATGATCGGAAACAGTGGTGAATGTAGCCAACAATGGCCCTCCATGCAGAACTGATGTGAGGGCCCCTGCCATCTGCACCTACACTCACCCACACCTCTCCACCTCCAAGCACTGCCCCCATTGACTAACACAGAATCACAACTACAAGTAGGAAATCTGGAAGGGTAAGATTATTTGACACAACTGTCTATTCATCCGGCCCATCCAGGTGTCCTACTTGTGGCCCAGGAAAGCACAGGAACAAGTGTTTCTCAGCTCTGCTGCATTGTCTGGTCCCATTGCCAACGTGACTCTGCAAGGCCAATGTCCACAGAGATTAAGCAAGGGTCCTGTTGACTGAGAGGGGCCCAGGGCCCTCATTCAGCTGCACACTCAGTACCTTTATATATCTACCACTGATCTTTGCCCTTACCACCCACAGCTATTACACATTTTATGTTTTATCTATTTGTCTTATCTCAAGTATGACACTAAAAATAAATTCAATTAAAATCCAGGACAAAATAACAAATATAGTTTAAAATTATTTCCTGAACATTTATACAAGAACACTTCATTTAATCTGAATTTCAGGAGTACTGCTAAACTGGCCATATGATTATTATTATTATTATTATTATTAATAAGCAAGATTTACATTATGTACATTAAATCCCTATAGGTACACCTAGCACATGTATAAAATTATTGATCCTTCTTCCTTTTACTACTTTGCAGACTGTGTGCTGCAACGTTATCTCTTATACTGACTAAACACATTTTTCGAAACCTAAAGCTCGTTAAATGTGAATTTTGTTTTTGTATACCCGAAAAGGAAGTCAGTACAAGGCAAACATAAAGATTTGAGAGTCTGTTTATCAATCTTTTCACTCATGATACATTCATTTTTTTAAACTTAGAATGTAAAAACATGAGTAAATCATGGGAGAAAGCTGGGTGAATGCTGAGTAAAAACAATGATAACAAAACCCTTTAGATTTATAACATTTGGACATGTACATAACTGGAGTTTCAGAATTATCTTTATAAAGGCAAGCATAAATGAGTTTACTGTGAAATATATCATTTTGTTTATTGGCAAACGGGGGTAGTTATTACCAATAGAAAATAAATGCATTATTATTTTACAACTATTCAAGCAATGCAAACAATATTTCATATCAGTAGATATGTTGCTTTGTGATTCCTATTTATTTTGTTGACAGGAATCCAATACATTATTGTGCTAACATACTTCAACTTTTAAAAAAAAAAGTATGATTTGTTTAATCATTCAATAACCTAATATATTCCAAATCCTGTGTTCATTTAGGAAACCAAATCGCAATATATTCTTATATGAATAAACTAGTTTATTTTTACTGAATGCATAACTCCTGGGAAAACTGAGAAAACACAATCTGAAATTCATGCCGGGAAACTGAAGGATCCGGATTATCGATGTCCCGATTTTCGATTGTCAACCTGTATTTTACTAAGGCAAAATATACATTTCCAAAGGAAATTGTAAAATGAAAAGTAAATTACATATATTTTGAAGGCACTGTTTGGAATTAAACAGCAGGATGAAAAGTACCAAGGAAGTCACCAGCAACAAAAAGGAGTCTTCAGAAACCATTGCATGTGCACAAGCCATTGTCAAGGGGTACAGCGGGGGTCTCATAGACATACAAGGAAAACACCGCTGCAATAAAATACATAGAGACAAAACATTTTTTTCTTTTTTTTTGTTATCTGTGTTCAATATACTTCCTTTTTAGAGTAAATTCATTCATAGGTATATTTCTCTTAGATGGTTGGTCACTTTACAGAGACTTCCATTTTATTACTGTTCTATTGGGGACTCCACATTTTGTTTAAATTTTAGTCTTGATGACAATGATTACAAGGGAAAAATATATCTGCTTACCAAGGATACACTTTATATATACTTATGTATGATAAAATAATTCTGTGCAGCACTGCACAACCTGGAACATTGTTTTTGTTTTTTTGTACATACATTAAAACCTATACATGTATAATGACTCCTGCAGACATATCTTATTAAGGCACAATGAGAGAATGAGCAGGCTCTTACTGGCAGTCCTATTTAAAAAGTATTATTTATAAACACAGAGATTAGGTCCTATTTCAAACATAGGGCAGCTGTACTACTTTATGTTTCAAGGTAAACAATATATACAAGTAAGTACTTAAATCAATGAATAGGGATGTCATGAGGTATTTTTTCAAACAGAATCTCAAGTTCCCGACACGTTTCCCCCCTTGGCTTCCTCAAGGGACCATTGAGATCAAAGATATATGTTTGAAATAATGCTATACAGATTTATTAGGGGACACCTGAATCAGTGCATCTCTAGAGGTTCAAATGAATTATTTTCGGTGAGGTCTGGCTTTAGTGTATAAAGCATTCAATGCTGAGAGAAATTGTTTAAAAAGACTGCTCAAGATTAAGAGGTATGATATTGTAAGATTAAGAGGTTTAAAGAGTACGACAAGATGTCATTAAAAGGCGGATCCTATAGAATGATATCCATTGGGTTTATTAGTATCCATGTAAAAAAAAGTAGCTTGGGGAGTTTTTAGCTCTTTGGTATGTATTGTTTAATATGATTCAGTTAGTCACTGGTAGTATGATGTTGAATTGTAGGAGATAGATAAACAGATGGACTGATATCCCAGTTTTTTACATATCCAGAAGATGTTGAATGGTGTTGTGAGAATTAGGGGTAGTTTTTAATCTCCCATTTTTTTGGTGGTTCAGTGTGGTGGTATAATCTCCAGCAGGGTGTCTGCAGCACAGCCTCAGAAAAGGATTTATTTTATTACCTGGATACACTTAATGCTGCTATCTGTTGGACATTTTAATGAATCAATTGGTGGACAACTAAAGTAAGGAGTGCAGTGTGGACTATTTTGTTTAGCAAAGTAGAAGGAAGACAAATAACAACTTTCTGATGTGGATATCAGACAACAATACATGTTGATGCAACAGTAAATCCTGCAATAGGGAGGAATGTAAGTCTATATAAATAGATAAACACAATTGAAATACATAGTGTTTACATATTCTGTTTTACTTGTCAAATAATGTGTATATTTTGGCAGAAATTCAGTTTTGGGATACATACATCTGCCAGTCAAGATGGTTACACTACTACTACTTTCTAGTATAAACCTTTATATCTCCTACAGTGAGTGTCATAGAAATGTGATATTTTTAGGGTACACAGGGGACCCTGAGAGCTGTTATTAAACCAAATTTCAGTTCCCTATCATGCTACCTTGTTACACACAGCTATACCCTTACTCTTTATGAACCCCAATTTACCTGTAAGAAAAGGGAAATGTGACTGCAATTGCAGGACACTTGTGGCTAAATCCCTCTAAAATGTCAGCACTATGGCACCATCACAAGATACAAAAACCATATCTCTCATACCGTGCTACCCTGTTAAACAAAGCTGGCCACTTACCTTCTGTGAACCCTAATTTCTCAGGAACAGGGAGATGTAGGGACCTGAAGTTGTGGTCGTAGGAACATGTACCCCTTGATATCTGTCACATGAATTGCATTTCTCTGGAAGTATCCATTGCAGAGATTTTGGGCTACAAAGAAGGTTACTGCCCCCCTATAACTGACATTGTATGGTGTAGTTTCTGCTCTGTGGTACATAAATGGTGATCAGGGAGCAATATATGACTGGCCAGCACTGTATGAAAGCTTTAGTTTTGCATCTTTTATTAAAAAAAGTCACATTAATAAAATGAGCATCAAATGGTAATTGCAGAAATTCTTGATTTGTCATGTCCTTTATTTGGTGCATTTATGTTACGGTAACTAGAAACATTTAAATTTAATGTCATTTTAAATTAAAACTATTCTAGTTTTAAACATACATCTTTAATATTTGTTTGCATTGTGGCCCTGGATGAAAAAAAGGTTGGGCACCACATTTTTTGGGGCGAGCTTTTCTATTTTATTGTTCATTCTACAAATGTTACTTGATTGGCCAGTGAGAAGACTGGAAGGGGATACAGGATAGAAGAAACCACAGAACCAAGAAATAAGAATGTCATTTGTATGGCTGGGCAATGTGCACAAGATGTGCAAATACCAAGACTAGATGAGCAAGCTAAATGTTTACTTAAAAAAATCTTAAAAAAAGTCTTGATTATCCAACTGCTGTTACAGTCCTTGCAGTGTTATAGTTTACGCCAGTTAACCAGTCAAATTACTTTTGCTGAACACCATGGTCAGTGTGTAAATGTGTATACAGAAACATGCGGAAAACAGAACTGAAGACTATGTATTAAATTCATTTAGGTATTAAAATACAATCATTTTATAAAGACCATTGAAATCAAATGTATTAAATATATACTGGAAACATTTACTATCAACCTGTTAAATGAAAACTATTTTTTTTTACAAGCATTTGATAAGGGATGGAAGTATTTGAAAAATATACTAATTGTGCCAAATACAAACTGGGCACGTTAGTGTTCCATTGATTTTAAAGTAATAAAGGTCATTAGCCTGTATACACTGTTGAAGCTGAGTGAATCATACAGCAAGAACTCTCTCCTGAAAGTCCCTAACCTCAAAGGATTATTCTGCACCTATTCTAGGAATTGCTTCCATTCAGTCGATTCAGTATTGCAGGCTTTTATATTATTTCAGCTGACCTAAACACCTACAGAGAGTTTTTATTTTTTATTATAAGTATTATATTACTGAAAGCCTGACCTTTAGTAAATTTCCTTTGTATAAGTCTTTATGACTTTGAAGTCTAAGAACAGATAAATTCCATTTATTAAAAAAAAAACAAAAAAAAAACAATACACTGCTTGGTTTTCAGGCAGAGATCTGTAACCAATGACAAGTCAAAAATTGCTTGAAAAATGATAAACCATGCTGCAGGACAGGATGAGTTCATACAATTATTCTTCAAATGTATATTTATACAAGAATTCAGAGTACGTACCCACCTAGATTTAGCCTGCTGACTGTGTACTTAATAAGCCAAGTTCAAATCAGCCAGTATATGAGCAATTTAAGTGGAGGGTTTAGAAGGTATTTCATTTAGGTATTTAGTTTTTAGTTTAAGGCTATCACAAAGCAGATAATATTCAGATAATTGAACAAAGAAGACCCCCACCAGTGAACTAGTACAAAGTGATCTAAAGGATCACTTATCATTCCTTCCAAACAGGAAGCCCACAAGTAGCAAAGATCATACTGTCTTCAATCTTTGTCACAAGATATCCTTCAAAATCTTCAAAGTTCCACTCAACCCAGGAAACTGAGGACAAGCTATGTGTGTAGGCCATCATTTCTTGACCCCTGAGCACTCACAGTCCAATGATGAAAAAAAACACAACGTTGTCATCATGTGCACTTCTGCGCATCATCCAAGATCTTCCAACCACTGCTGGAGGAGATGAAGAAGAGGACCCAACTTGTCATGTGACCAGCCAGAAAACACCTGAACACACTGCTAACGTGAGCATCAAGGTCGAAAGGGGTATTCTTGGAAGGGGAATTTGAAGCCTTTGGCTTTAAATGTATTTAGTATATGTATATAAAAAAGAGCCTAGCACTACCACATAATGGCAGGAAAAAGTAAATATTTTACAATATTATATATTTTCCTATGTAAAACGAATTGTATTTGTGTTTTTTAATCCTAATTTTTAATAATAAGCAAGGAAAATATAATACAAAATCATTTTATGATCATGTTACACAGGTGTTTTTATCTCATTTCTTACTTGTTACATTATATGACATGGATATTTGCTGTGTTGGTATTTGAACCTTCAGGCATCTCATGCAGATAGTTCTTGACCATTCTGCATTTTTCCAGTTCTTGAAGAGAACATTGTATGTTTTCATTTTGTCCAAGCATTAATTTTAGATTATCTGTCAAGATAAGAAAATATTAAATTATTTCCCTGCACTTCTCAGTACAAAATAACTGCCTTTAGATGATGCCTTAAAATTACATTTATTGTGAACTAAATTATTATTGCAGATACTAACTGGCTTTCACAACAAGAAAATATGAATGTATATGCCAAGAAAAAGCAAGTAATGACAGAATACTTTGTGCCAGCATTAAAACTTAAATGTACTATTCCATGGTTCACATAGTCTGAATCAGTACCAGTAAAGAATCACTTTTGAAGTGGCGTACAAATTATCAGTTTTGCTTGTTTATAACCTTCTTTCAGTCACTGAACATGGGGAAAACATTCAGTACCTTTTCATGGCAATATTTAAAATACATTTCAGGGGATTATTTTTATTATTTATGACCCTTGCAATCCAGTATGATACCAGGCAGAGATTTCCTATTTCTCCTCTTTTTTTCTTTCCTATCTGATCCTAAAAACATTAGCCAAACCCATTAATCTGGGAATTTAAACATGATAATCTATTTCATCTTTCCGCCTAACATACATTCTTACCCAGTTTATTTTACTATTTTTCTTACCTTTCAGGTCTTAATGTAACAAGGCCTTGAATATTTCTTTGGATCTACAAAATGTCTCCTACCTTTAAACTAATTAACTTCAACCTCAAGACTTCCATATTTACTGTAGGTGTGTATCTTAGTCATTCTTATTGTTGCTTTTAAGGAGCAAATTATCCTGCCCCATCTCATGGTTCAATAAAATCCATTCAATAAAAATATCATATTCACCAAACAGCATCATAATCTATGTGCTTTTGAAAAGGCTATGCCAAACCTCATACTGTGTATAGAGCAGCATAGATTATTGACATTCATTTGGGGAACAATAAATCCCAGAACAGCATACACAACCCTTTACTTGCAAAAACTTTCTGGTGCCCTGGCGTTCCATTTCAGAATATATAACACAATTTTACACTGGACCCCAGAGAGCTCCCTTAGCTTCTCTCCACACTACTCAAGAGCTGTCCAAGTGGACCTACTTAAACATAATAGAATTCTTTCCTATTCTGATTTATCATTTGATTTGGCTTCTTATACAGTGTTTTCACAACCCATGATCCAGTACTGTACCACTCTTTACATACAGTATACAAGACCTAGGTAAATGTTACCATATATCTCCACCTAGCTCTGGCCGAGGTACTTACCTATCCTCTATTTATCCATGTACTTCTTCATTAGGAAATAATTTGCTTACCTTTACCAAATATAATAAATCCCCAAATGCAGCTTTTTTAATATTTACAAATCAAGCGTTTGCTTACGATTATACATGGAAAAATGTTTATTCACCACTTTAGGTAATATCTTCACACACTGATTCCCATTATGTCTGTAAATACTTCATGGGTATGGATGTGAGGTACATATGCTATAGCAGGTGTTACATATTATCTATGTCATATCACTGGTTGGTGAACTGTCCATCTCTGGATGAGTATTTCCTTTCTATGCATTTCAACATACTCTTGGTCTTTGTCTGACTTCATTGGAAAGGGGAGAAATACATAACAGGTTTCAGTTTGTTTCTTGACCTCAAGTTTGTATGTAGAGCTTGGTGATCTTTGTTAGCTTATTTTTTCAGTACAGATTTTTGTTATAGGTAAAATTATTATTTTTTAGTGTAAATATATGTAAAAGGAATAATACAACTCTTGTAAAAGTATTGTGTATCAAATATGACAATTCAGTTCGGTTAGCATTCATGCCCTACAGTACTGGTATCATAGATTTATTGCAGAAACAGGGCCCTTTGATTCCTGTACTATGTATACAATGATTATTCCTTGCATGGGTTAGGTGAAGGTGTTCTGTTTTCTTTTCATTACCCAACAAAATACTAGTAAGTCTGTTGAGTTCTAAGAACAGCTGAGCCTACAGTGCTTGTACTGTATGTCTTTTTGACTATCAGAAATGTTATATTGCACAGAGATTGATTTGCGCGGTCCTTAACTGATTATTCTCCTGTTTTAATATTGAAAATGATTAAAGGCTGAATAACACATTTAATCGGATAGTCCTAGATATCCTAGACATATAGGTGTTCACCTATGTTTGAGTAATTTTTATTTATGTGTTGTCTGATTATTTGTTCACAGAAGCACATTCTACATTGTGTCTGTTTGCAAAGGGTTGCAGAATTATGTGTGTTAATGTACATACTAACATAGGTGTTTCCTGCACTTAAACAGTTATCCTGTAAGTCAGCATGTAAAGTGTAGCAACCCCTGAGGGTTCTCATTTATCCCAGTTATTGTTCATCTAATAGCAGTTAGTCACATTCAACTGGACATGTTCTTGTAATGGTTCAACATTAGAAGCATAAATCTAGTTGAATGTGACTAATGACTTATTTATAAATAGGACATTTTTTAAGTTTGAATGCTGCTCAAAAATATACAATGCAATGGAAATATCTTTAAGAAAACATACAGCTACCAAGTTTTATGCAAGGTTCTTCTTTTTATTAAGTCAGCTTTGTAAAATATAGAACCAGCACAGATTATGTTATTGACTAAAACAAGTGATCACATTCCATGTTTTCCTGTCCTAAGGCAATTTAGATAATTAAAATTAATACCTGCGTTACCACTTTGAAAATCAGTTTAAATAAATCGCCTTGAGATAGTAGTTGGTTGCAAGAATGTCCACAATCATTCACAAATGTTATTTCTATGTGCACCTCTAAGAAAATCAGGGAAAATGCACAATACTAAGGGCCCACAATAACCCAGCCCTTTCAACCTAGGAGAAAATATTGCATTTAGCTGAGGGCATTGTGATAACTATAGTTATAATTATTATCATAATTTATTTGTTGGTATTACCAACTACTTACCTTTTTAGTACACCGGGGACAATGCACATGTAATGAATAATATATATATAAATGTGTGTCCTTTTAATTTGATTTTTTTCTATTTTCATGTAGAACAACTCCTGCAGCCATATCACATCCTTCATCTCTGATCTCTGGATTCTCTAAGCCTTCTAAACCGTAATGTCACTTTTAGAAAACTAAAAGTCTCAGCATTCCTATGTATAGTTTGCAAGGCTAATTTGTGCAGCCAATCTATTGAATTAACGCCAAGAAACATGCTACAGAATATGTAAATGAAACCATGAGAACCTTGGCAGATTATTAATACATCCTGTAATAAAGCAAAGTATAGCAATGATCTAGCTATTATAGGGGTTGTCCTTAGAGGGTGGAATTTATATAAACCCTCTAAATTCTTAACTATTTACTGTTCTAAACAGATTTTCATTTAGAAGACATTGTTTTCAGCAGACATTTAAATTCCAATTGAAGAGGCTTGCAGAACTATAAAAGTAATAATATAAGGTACGGTGTCACTGGTAAGCAATGACAAGGTGATACAACACATGTTTAAATAAGGGAAATGGCATTAAGTTTCACCATACAACTGCCAGCATTTAAGGTTAATTTGTCTGTTATCACAGGTAATTTGGATTTATAGGTTAATTTTCATGTGCAGTCAAAACTAATTTCTTCCTGGCAAGAAGTAAATTAGAAAGCCAAGGGTCACAATACTATTCATTTATGCCGTCTAAATACTTGACACAGTCAGTCATTGTTAAATGATTGTCAGTTCTAAACTAGCTCAAAACATTTTGCTCTAATCTCTAAAGAAAAGCAATACATTCAGATCTACAATATATTGAAATAGATATATAGATATTAAGAAATGATGGAAAGTACTCATTAGTTCTATTATTTGACTGTACATTTTTCAGTTAAAAATGTGACCATCATTTTTTCATAACATGACATACTTGCCTACAAGGTAACGTGCGATTGCTGTAATCTAAATAAACCCTAGATGATTGTGTACATCTTTTTAATGTCTCCTAAAAATACAGGGTATTGTAAATGCCTTGTAGGGATAATCTCATGTACAAAAGTGCAAGTCCTAGCAAAATATAGTTGGAAGCATCTTAAACTAAGTCTTTTTTCCATGGCCATAATCCTTCATGCTATTTACATCAATGTTTCCAAAGAACTGAAGAATAATGCTGTGATAAAGAAGAATGGAAAAATTGATTAATCATTGTAGCCATAATGGAAATACTTCAATCATTACAATAAAATACAGCTTCCCCCTCACAGTGTCAGTCACAGTTAAAAGAGTTTAGAACTGCAAAACTAACAAGCTTAACTATAGGCAAAAGGGCAACATGATCCAGCATTTATCTGGTACGGGTAAAAATTGCATGTGCATATTGCTCTTGGTATTATTTTATTTTAAAATCTGGACTACCTGAAATTTTATAATCAACACTTTTTATACACTGCAAGAATTATAACAGAGTACTACCTAATTTAGGTTTTGTTAAAACTGACTGAATGATTCCTACTTCTTACCTCTCGCAGACACATCTTGTTTCCTGAGTACAAAGGGAGAAGGTCAGCCCCCCTAAATTACAGGATCATTCATATATTACATAATAAGATGTCCCTATTGATCCCTTAGGTATAAGGAAACAATAATGTAACTTTTATAAAATAATAGCTGGCTGCAGGGTACCTTAAAGAATAATGGTGTTTTTTTATAAAAATACTGAAAACACAGGTATACATGGGTGCCTACCTGCAGCAACCTTAAAAGCCTGCCAGTTATGACCTCATGTCATTTTGGCTCTAATACTTCCTCATATTTCAAATTTGCACCCTGTAAATTTCTATTAGCTGGTAAGATAGTGTGATTGACCAGTAGGAATGTGAATAGGCTGTTTTTAGAGGTAAGCTCCAACTCTACCCAGAAGTGTTGGGGATTTGCCTGTCAAAACAGCCTGGAATTCTTCTAAAAAGCTTTCATAAAGCTGCTGCAGGTTTGTGCTCTAACCTCTAGGCTGCAACCTCTAGCAGAAGCTGTCTTTGCTATACAGATAAAGTCACTTTATCATAGAATGCAGAATTGCATAATGCAAAATTAATGTTGGATTATA
This sequence comes from Pyxicephalus adspersus, assembly GCF_032062135.1. Taxonomy (NCBI): domain Eukaryota; kingdom Metazoa; phylum Chordata; class Amphibia; order Anura; family Pyxicephalidae; genus Pyxicephalus; species Pyxicephalus adspersus. The sequence goes on along the minus strand of NC_092862.1, from coordinate 61,801,083 downwards.
CACACTTTTTCTTGGCATTCAGTTAATTTTTACACCCTTTAAGTGATGGTCTTGGTTTTGTGTGTGTGCCCAACACCTGAGTTTCAGCCCCTCTTTGCCACATGTCAGATCTAGTCAATGGCCACAACCTAAGAGACCTTGACCACAACCTAATGTCAAACTGTCTTATTTCCCTAACTCCCACTCTCTCTATAAAAAAAAATAACACCCCCTGTGAAAGCTGCCACTCAGTTCAGCCACTCTCTTTCTTAGGCTCTGGATAAAGTTGCCCCTGCCACCTTCCGCTACCCCCATCCTGCTAACCCCAGACCCTGGCACAACAATCACACCAAACAGCTACAAAAGACTGTTCGAGCCCAAGTGGAGGAAATCTGGCCCCAGCGCTGACTTCATGGACTACAAAGCCAGACTACAACACTTTAACACTGAACTCGCTGTCACCAAGCAAAATTATTTCCCTGCTGTCATATCCTCTCAAGTTTCCAATCCACGCAACCTCTTCTCAACAATTGACTCCCTCCTAAAACCCCACACATGCTCCCCCCACAACATCCTTCTCTGCCTAAGACTTTAGAGATAAAATAGTCAAAATCAGACATGATGTCTCTGCTTAATGTGCCACTCTGACCATATCCACCCCCAAGGGTCAGTCCTTGGACCGGTTCTCTTTTCTCTGTAAACCTCCTCACTCTGTAGTTTTATATTCTCCTTTGGCTTACAGTACCATCTGTATGCTGATGACACCTAAATCTATCTGTCCACCCCTGACCTGTCTCCTTCAGTCCTAGATAAGGTCTCATGCTGCCTGCTCTCGTTCATGATTTCACGCGGCCATCTCGTTCATGATTTCTGAAGCTCAGCCTTGATAAAACAGAACTCATCATCCCCCCCCCCCCCACACACACACACACACACACACGCACACATTCTAAATCTCCCCCTGACATATATCTAACTGTTAATAACACTGGTATTCGTCCCTCCCCTCAGGCACGTTGCCTTGGTGTCACCTTTGATTCTGCCCTCTCATTTACCCTCCATATTCAGAACATTTCCAAGTCCTGTCACTTTCACCTGCACAACATCTCCAAAATCTGCCCCTACCTGTCCCGAGACCACCAAACTCCTTGTACATGCTCTTATCATCTCTCGTCTGGACTACTGTAACATCCTCTTCCCTGGTATTCCACTAACCTGACTCTTTGCTCTACAATCTATTATGAATGCTGCAGCCAGACTCATTCATCCTTCCCACTGCTCTTTTCATTGGCTTCCAATTTACCTGAGAATGAAACTCAAGCCCCTGTGCTTTGCTTAAAACCTTCACTACTTACCCACCACTCATATCCCCACTCCTAATATGTGCTACTTCCCCCTCCTCTTAGATTGTAAGCTATTCGCGGCAGGTCCTCCCCTCTTCTTGTGTCACTGTCTGAATCTGTCTGTCATTTGCAAACCCTATTTATTGTACAGTGCTGAGTAATATGTTGGTGCTATATAAATACTGTTTAATAATAAGAAATTCAGCTGTCATTAAACAACTGCCATCTTGCAGTGGCCAAGAACCTTGACAATTGACTCCAGAATTGTGAATATGGTAGCAAATATTTTGATTATATATATGAGTAATAAATATATGTTATGAGTAATAAACCCAGAACTAAGAGACAACCTATCTATCTCTCTCTGGTGTAGTGTTGGATTATTTATTGTATATGCATATGTATATAGTGCTATATATATTTCTAACATTAGGTGTTTTTAATCTTACCCTAAAAAACAATACAAAATTGGGACAGACTAAAGAGTGAGAATATATGGGGATTTATGGGGTATAAGACATATATACTTAGTTTAATAAATAGTATAAAAGTAATAATAATGCCAATATTCTGAATATTTGGTGCCATGTTAAAATGATCATTGACTGAGATTGTTTAGGAGGAAAAATGTACTAAGTGCTGGAGAATGCAGCAAACAGAAGGTAAATCATCCTTGTTTATTTGCATTTAGTAAAGTACACCCTGATTCATTGGATTGCTACACTTTGCACATTACCACTGCATTTCTTGCAGCCTCTGAAAAAATCTAATGGGAAAAAATGTGAATCTGTAAAGGTGACATATTTGTCTCCTACATTTTTTGGCACAAGCAGAACAGTTTTTTGCATATTTGTATAGTTGGGCTTAGTTTAGTTTTTTCCAGCTAATGTTGGATTTGGATAGTTTTCACAGTGACCTAAACTGATCTACAACAGGCTGATGCCTAAGGTATAATATAAACTGTTTCCTAACATTCATCAAACACCTGCATGATTCTAAAAAAAAAGCATTTGTACATGAGGGCTGGTTAATATTTTCAAAATCACTTCTTTCTTGTGTCATTTTTTCACCTCTCAGAATTTTGTTATTTTCTTTTTCTTTTCTAGTATAGCTATGGGAACTGTCGTAAATATATAAACCTGTATGTAGATAAGATTTCACTGGATTGGATATAAAATATTACAAACAAACTTCTACTGTTTTTGATGACATTCAGAGCAAAACCCCTTGTGTGCATTAGAGCCTTCCCAATCCTGCTTTTTGGTGTCATAGCCAATCAGGAGGGGTCATGTCATCCTAACACCCATTTAAAAAAATAAAGAGTATAAGACATTTGTGCTTTTGTACACCTTGAAGAAAAAAGGTGTGGCAAAAATCCTTAACCTCAAATATTCTATGTTTTATACAACATAGTTTGTGGCACACTCCACAAGCTGCATTTGTTGTTCCCATTACAAGACCTGTACAAAACAGATGACTATTAGTAGGTGTTTTATTCTTTTAAAATAAAGTGTGCATATACTCTATAAGAGAATGTGCAAAGTCAGCAACAGGTCTAGTGTTTTATTCTTCCCGTTATCTAGTTGGTTCTTGGCTCCTAAACCATCTTACTCTAATAATTAGTTTGCTTTTATTGCCTCTTACATTTAGTTTTTATTCCTTTTCAATTCTAATGCTATATTTTACTGACGTTGACACATTACCAATATTCCTCTATTGACTCATGGTCTATTCTGTCTGCTGCTTCATCCTGAGAATCAAAAAATTAAAATTGTATCCAATGAACAAACTGCTATTTAGACTGCAAATCCTGTGCAACCCAGCTAAAAAGAGGATAAGGGCAGAATACCTGTACCTTCCTATACATGTTGACTGCAATACAGGCCTGTTTATAATAAATAAAGTATGGTAACGAATAATCTTCTGTCCATGTCTAGCTTTCAGAGTACAAGAGCACTACTCATAATGATAACTGGGTTGGCACACTTTCATTGAAAAAAAGCAACACAGAAAGGGAAGCTGTATTAAAATATTTTAAGCAAAAAAGGAAATTGGGAAATGCCTTGTTAAGCAATGCCCAGAATCTACTTTGCAATACTATATTTTTCAGAAGAATAATCAAAGAAAAGCCATGTCATATGCAAAAATTCAATGAATTCTGCAGAAACAAAAAACAAAAAAAGAAATTATTTGTAAAGGTGCATTTACGTTAAGCAATTTAAATTGTGAAATATGCAATAAGATAGATAGTTAGAAGTCTGCATTATATCTCAATTACCCCCTCTTCACTACTATTAGCTTATCAATATGCTCATAAGGATTTAAACAATCTCTGTTCTAAACTAAACTAAAAAAAAACTATCATAGCTGAAAGATTTATCTTCATCAGGGCACAGACACAATAGAAAAATAATTACCGTAGGTACATTATAGAATAACGAACCCACACATCAAAATGCCTAACAATAAAACCAAAAACTAATAAATAAAATAATTATCAGCACAAAACAGAAAACGTTTTATAGAATGTCACTGACTATATATCATTAAAAATACTCTTCATGTTTGACAAAGTCTATTTTATTCTTTGTAATGCTAACTGAAAAAGATTTTTCAATTATCAGTTTGATTGCAAAGATCTTAAAATGAAACTGAGAAAGTGACGATGACAGAGAATTCTCACCAGACCGGTAGGAAAGAGATTGGCTCTCATAATGATCGAGAAAGTATTGGAGAGATACAAAGTACCTGGTCTTTATAAGAGCCTCCGATGGTGAGGTTGGAAAATTGTTGTGGCAATTACGTCCTTAGTCTTGAAAGGCCCTTAGTCTTGGTGGTGGCCAAAATTTGGACGAGCTAAAGACTATCAAGCCATGTGGGGTTTTTACCAAAAATACAGTAGCAGCATAACTGAAAAGTGTGGCCAACGATTTTTACTGAACCAAATGGGAACATCTCAGGAACAAATAAACAAGTAGTCAGGAAATAACTGAGCTAAGGAAATAGTCAGAACAAGCCCAGTGAGTGAGTTGCACTACAAGCTAACACACTCTACAGCAGGCAGTGTTTGAGCGTTACAGATTGTTTACACTCAAACAGCTGGCATGCTTGCTTATGTTCTTGTAGATGGATAGGACATCTAATCTCATAAAGATGCTTATTCAGCCATGTGGAGTTAATGTTGTGTAAGTGAGCATCTGACAAAAAAGCACCAACTAGAGCTATTATCAGTTTAACAAATTAAGGTGTTTTCTGGTAGCTGTTGCAATCTGCTTTAGAATTCTGCATGGGTCTGCTTCTGTAAACTAAAATCCAATACAGACCTGTGATCTATTACCAGCAACTTGGCCCATACCAAAAAGTTTGTACCAACAACCTGCTTTAATAATACAATATACCTTCCATTGTACATGCCTGCAAACAGAGGTCAAGAGACAAAGAACATGTATGACTACCCTGTTATAGGTATAGACTTTTCTCACTGCTCAATTACAGAGAACCATGATGCCTAGTTACAGAATGTGCAAGGGTCCAAAAATGTAATACTGTTATTAACATAATTGCTAAGTTTTCTATGTTAATGGTTTTTAAAGGCATTGTATATGTAATATGTAAAATTGTGAGGTTTTCTGGCCAGTGCACAGTACAGCACAGGGACTAACCTTTGGTATAGTTTATTGATTGGAATTATTGGAATGCACAATAGGCCCCAATCAGAAAAAGCAATTTTGCCAACACTATATAGGTCTCTGCAGTCAGAATAGACCAAGGGGCAATTTCTGTATCATGCTCATTCTTAAGTAATTTCCATTAGGCATACTTCAAACAAACCTGAGAGCAGATCATAGTGAGACCACAACATAGTGAGACCACAACAGTATGCTAAGCACTTTATTGAATTTCCCCCAAACTAGACCCAACAGTGTGTTACTGAAACCGAACCTAAAAACTGACACGTGGCAAAAGCAGTAGAACATGTGTTTTAGTACCTGACTCAATCCGGGACATTATTTTACACAGTACATTTGTACTACAAACAATACAATGTTGTGATAATAAGTAATCCATCTCCCAGATTTTAAAATCCTCAGGGGAGGGTCCTCTCCTCCTCCTGTGTCACTGTCTGTATCTGTCTGTCATTTGCAACCCCTATTTAATGTACAGCGCTGTATTATATGTTGGCGCCATATAAATCCTGTTTATTAATAGTAATAATATTAATCACAGATTTTGGTATTCATGTGATATTTTTCCAAATGTTCCCCAAATAAAAAGATATACATGATACCAAGATAACTAATTGCATGAATTCAAAATCAGAGAAGTGATGTCTCTTAAGAAATTCTGTGGTTTTCCTTTACAGTATGTTGATTCACAAAATGAATTAAGCAGTGCTAGGTCTCTGTTTACACAATAGGCCACTCTATAAATATGTACTGCCAGCTTTCTTAAGAACTAAAAATATGATGTTTATTGACCGTATCCCACGTGGGCTAAAATATCTTTTTACAAAAACTATTTATTACACTTTAACTGTAAAAGTTGGCGCTTCACTATGTTAATTTTCTGTTCCAGCACACTGATAAGGAAACATTTTTGTAATTTTTACCTACACTATCAGCTAGATCTAGATATATAAATATCCAACATACCAATATATTATTAGAAGCAACCGATGCAACCTTTTACAAGGTGAATCGCTTGAATGCTCATTGGTGAGTCATAGGACAAAGATGACGGCTCTACAATGCCAGTTCAAATCATCTATTTCCTAATTTATATTTGTAAGGCCTGTTCTACTAAATTTAGCACTGTAAATGTTCTGATGAAAAAAAAAAATCAAAGAATGTTCTGATGTTTACAGAAACTTGCAATCCAGAAATCAATTGCGATTTTTTTTCAGAAAGTCTAATCAATTTTACACTGAAATTCCAGGTAACTTCTGTTACTTATTGTTTCTAATGGACAGTAAAAAGTCTCCAGTCAGTGGGGCAGAATATTTAGAACCCTTGCATTTGTATATACTATACCTACAGTAGGTAGTTATTGTTATATATTGCAACACTTAAAAGAAGAGATTTTTTGAAGTTAAAAACTTGAAAAGTGAACATATGCTATTTTATAGGAAACTTCTAGTTATTCTTAAGTAATACCCTAAAAACTTGTCCTGAATACCTCATAAAAATTAAGGCGCATAACGCATTTGGAAGTTACCTAAACAAAAACCTGTGAATATTTGTTTTTAGCCTCCTGTGCTTCCTGTGACTCCTGCTCCTCAACTGATTCCTGTGTACAGTACTGACTGTTTCTTGATGACCCTTGATATCAGACTGCCCTGACCTTTTGCTTGTATGACCAGGATCTTGTCCATTAGTTCTGTAATTTACTGGGTCTGATTTATTAAAGGTCTCCCAGACTGAAGAAGATAGACTATCATGGATGAACCTGGGTGATCCAGCAAACCTGTGTAAGGTTGATAATCCTGTGTCAATTACTGTGGACCTAATGCCATCATTGTCAAGCATTGCAACTGGCTTTTTCTTATTGAGGAATTGTTTGACCACCTCTATGGTACCCAGGTTTTCACTAATCTTACTCTGCAATCACCTACAACCTAATCTGTATCAAGGAAGTTGACCAGACATGGTCAATACTAATACCTTGTGATTGCCTTCCAACACATAGTAAATACGTTTTTTTTTAGATCCTCTTTATGTCTGGACAATATAATAACTTTTTGCCATACAAAGACAATGTGTCTATTCAGTCAAGAAATGCCTTCATGAGAATGATACCTCGGCCAAGAGGAAATATTACAGCTTAAACTCCCACTATTAACTTTCCTAGGATATATAGTTTCCCTTCAAAGTTGTTTCCATTTAGCTTCATCAAGGGTAACAAATACTGTAATTATTAACCTCTGGTTGCTTTCAACACCGCTCTTACTTGGCCCTAATTAGGTAAGTCATCACTTACCCCTTCAACATTAAAGATGATGCCTCTTTATAGTTGGAATTGGGGCTGCCCTCTTTCAGGTCCCAATGGGGCTGGACCCCCCATGTCTTCTTTTCCTTCTGGCATAGAATAATTATTCTACCGGAGTTAAAACAATTTCACATAGCCGTAGAGTGCAGTAAACTGTTAGTCACTTTAATTATCACCCCAACCCATTATTATTAGCACCATTAGGATATGGTGTGCTGGGTTGGGAAATATGATTAAGTGCATTTTTTAGTGCATTATGTTGACTTCCTTCAAGCTACTGCACTTCACTTTTCAACAGGCTTAGTAAACAATGCCTACAAGTCGCTCTCTTTCTTGTTACATTTGTATTGTATACATGTATTTCCGCAACATTTTACATATTGCAAATCAGGAATTTCCCTTCTTTTAAAATAACGCTATGCGAAATAGGCAAATAAATTTCAATTATTTATGCATCTTCTCCTAGAGGAATTTGGTTTACGCTCTATCTATTCCTATAAATCAAGTATCTATACAACCACGAGTACAGTTCAGATAGCATAGAATTGCATCTTCAGAAGAACAGTTTAAGGCTTAACCTTAGCTACTCTTCAGTGTATTCCCTGAAACAGCAAATAACAAACTGATGACAAGAGACTAATTAAAACAATATAAGACTTTTTGGGAAAGGCAATAAATTATGGTTCCAAGAAAGTTTATCTGGCTTCTCTAAGAGCACACTTGTGTAATAGTGCCAGAATGATTTGATTTTGCAAGACAAGATTCTCCTTACAGAGTGCCAAAGATGTTAATCGGTTTTGGCCCTTTCTTAACCTCTCAAGCATTTATACAGATTTGAACTAATAGAACACCAGAAAAAGTTGTATCTGCATTCTAGTAAAAAAACTATAATGGGCAACTTTGTTTACAGACTTCTTTTCCTGCAAAAAATTGAGCCATGATCTCCACTTTTGCAAGAAAATTGTATGAACCATGAAAAGAAAATTTCATTAAATTAATTTATTTATTAATTTACAAAAATAGGTTGATCGACTGCAATTCCTTTTACACAGCTTCAGAGGCCCTGTCCATTGAACAACATAAAGGCTAAAATGAACCCCTCCTGATCTAAAATATGTTAACAATAATGATGAAAGCCATCATTTTGTGTTGAGTTCTTTTCTTCAATTGTCATCTACCCAATAGCCATTGTGGTCACTGAGAGCTGAATGACAGGGTGGAGGTTATAGGTCTTGTTTTGCCCCATAACTCCTGCTTGGCAGATTTTCCTATTTGTCTTACAGGTACAGGAAATGAGAGGAAATTCTTCTAAAGTAAACAGAATTGTCATATAGAGAGTTTTTGCAGAATCAGAGGATTTACCTCTGGTTTTTAAAGTTGAACGCAAGTACGTGGAGTCACCTTAGTTTTTTAAACATGTATGGATAACTAGGATAAAAAATTAACCAATCTACATCCATTTATACAACATTCCAGGTCCATTGGGCATAGTGGCTGCAAGTAGTCTTGAATCATATTTCTTGTAAGTTGTATTTCCAAAAAAAAAAAAAAAAAAAAAAGGTAAGTAGCTTTTCTTAAATTAGTTTATTAAATGTCCAAATAAGTTGTCCATGCAAACTTTTAGTGTCAGTGTTTTGTCTGTATTTAGGTATAAAAGTTTTAGTGTAGTGTAGTGTAATGGTTTATTCTGAAGCTCATGACCCCATTTATGTCAGATTTGGAAGCAGGATTGACACGCTGTAATGTAGCCTGAAACAGTTCATCTTAGATTTTTCCAACCAAAACTAGAAAGCTGATAAAGAATTATAAAGAAAAGAAAAAAAGTCTGGGTAGACAGATCATCCTGTTACAGACGTTGAAGTGCAACAGAAGAACTTTTTCAGAGTATAAATTTTGAATGATGACTGAGGTATACTTAAATCCCATCATTTCTTGACACAATCCAGAAACTTTCTTATTCTTAAATTGATTTCTGATGTGTGAAAATGTATTCACTGGAAAAAGAAATGTGTGAAAAATCCAGCATGATTCACTCTTGACAGATTTTGGATGGTTTGGTAGCCTGGAATCAATTTAAAAACATGAATAAAACTTAAACAGGTTTTCTTCCCATTGTTCAAAATTTACCTTTCAAGGCTAAAATGTTTCTTGTTTGGACAACAAAACAAAAAATGTTTTAGTCTATATCTAGCTAAACTTTTTTTAAATAGGTTGAGGAAGAGTTTTTTTCCTGACTTTGTCACCATTGGGGTGATTCACGCTCTGGTGACCATTATTACTAAATAGGAAATACAAAGTTTTAGGGTATTGTATTTTAGTGGAGACCCCTGTTCTGATGCTAACTGTGTGGAAGAACATTTCCCTTTATATCCTGATGCAAAGGAAAAGCTAGTGATAGATTTTTTACTGATATGCTGTTTTAATGAAGTGAACTAGTCCACTGAAGTTCATTGAGAAACTGACATTTCCAATGGAGTGTCAATGTCCTATGTCCCGCACTGCCAAGGGAAACATGGGAGAGTAATCCTTCACATTCTTACCAGACTATAGGTAAGGCCCTGGCCTGGTGACAATCCCAGAATCTGTTCACCTGTAGTTGAGTCAGGAGGCTAGATGTACTGTCTTTGCACTTGGTTGCCCTCCAGGACTTGTGTGTGCAAGAAATGTCATCTGGGGTCACAAGGACTGTCAGGAGGACATGCCCTAAAGGAGCAAGACAGTAGCAAGTCTAAAAATAGAACCAAATTAAGTCCACAAATGAAGCAAAGACAGCTGGGTGGATTAGACAGCAGTAAGTTCATAAACAAAGTCAAGGGTCATATTTGGAGGTCAGTCAACTGAACGGTGAATCCAATGGTCAAGAGAGTTCACAGTTAGAAGGTAAGACAGGAGTCAGTCTAGGCAGCAGACAATAAAAGTTCAGACAGGAGGCCAGCAACAGGAAAATACGAACAGAACTTGAATAGCTAAGAAATTTAATGGTATCATGAGCAGTGTGGCCATGTCTAAGTGCAGCTTTATACAGCTACAGGCCAAATAAATGCCCAAAGGTTTGGTGGTAGTCTGACTGACAGGTCTCATGGGCTGTGCAAGGCAGGGAGGAGACAACTCTCTGCATCTAGAGACCATGATTCACTGCACATGTATAAAGTGTAGGAGCGCACATGTGTAAAGTTCTGCAGTACATTGTACTTTCACAGATGCACTTTCCTGGACCGTCTAGTGAGGAACGCCAAGGATACGGACAACGGTGAGTGTGGTGAGTGGTGACACCTTTGGCAGTGTGGGTAATGGGAAAGGTATGTATTTACTATCTTCTTTAGCTAGGTATTCTTTTATGCTAATTTGATATAATGACAGGGTTACATTAACATTTTTATATGGATCATTCTGATATTTAATTTATTTAACCTGAAATCAAAGTGTGAAAAACAGCATGAGGAATATAAATATATAATCATGATAACACATGAAAAAAAATCTTTGTAACTACCTGTCTGGCAAGTAAGTGCATGCACATACCTGCAACCTGCTGTATTCCGTTGATGTTTGTTGCTCTTCAATGAATTTCAGAATGTATAGGATCTTCTTTATTTGTTTCCTAATTATATTATTTTATATATATTATATATTGTAGTTTATTAATGTTGTAGACACACAGGCCAGTACAGAATGCATTTATCAAGAAGTAAATATGTAATACATATAAACTTTTATTTATGAAAACACTTTGGCACATAAGTGTTTCTCAGTTTGTATGCATTATGAGTTGTAATGAGCTGAAAAGAGCAATTAAATTCTCTAAATAGGACCATAGGACCTGATGATTTAAGTAGCGTGTATGATTAATATAGACATAATTAGAACGTTTGTAATGACATGTTTCCAGTACTATAACAGCATGGAAGGGTTTGAAAAATTATTCTTCATAAACAACGCACATGAAAAAAAAAAAAAATGTGCATTCTGCTTATATCTTGCCGTTTTTTTTAATTTGTTTTAAAAGTCTAAAAATACATTTATATATAATATAAATGAATAAACATACAGTCGAATATGTTTGTGGAACACATGAAGTCATTGCAGTAGGGTAGGAAGTTACTACTGATGACATCAATGATTTCCAAACTCAAATTAATAGTTTGTTTTTAGTGAAAATAGGCAAACCTGGATGTTAAAAAACAAAACTGTAAAAAATAATATTCAGTTAACAGATGACAATAATGTAAAATTTGAGAAATGTACATAGTAGTAGGTTTCAGAAAACAAAACAAGGCATAAAACAATAACAAAATAATTTCATCTTGCCTAGTAAAAATGAGCCTTGCAGTGTAATGGGCAACTTAACTGCCTCTGGGCTTCATCAGTTTACAGTCTAAACCAGGTAATTCTAAGCAGCTTAAAAAAATAGAACACCCTCAAGAGTGTCCAATAATATATGATCTAAAACCCAAAAATCTGGAGTATGCAACATGAATTATTTTTAATTAGAACAAAAAAACTATATCACCACATGTTTTTTCTCTAACAAAAAGGCTTGACCTGAATCTCACTGAATTGCAGTGACATCATATGAAGCAGCCTGTTGAAGAAAGATATCTAAAAAATATACATGGACTGGAATAGTTGTGTGTACAAGGGTCCCAATAAATCATTACAGTTTTGCAGGACAGATCAAAAAATATTTGAATTTAGAGTAATACAGAAAGGAAGTTCTGCAAGTAATATCAAGTAAAGTGTCGGATTATGGCACATCTGGCTTGCTTCATTTTAATGTATGTACTTTACTTTGGTTATTCCTTAGAAAGTTATTTTTTACTGATTGTAGCATCAATAAATGTTCATTTAAACTTTAACTTAATAACATAATTTTGAAACTTGGTTTACTATATTTAAATATGCAGCTTACATTAAAAAATATATTAAAGTTAGCAGTTAAGCAAGTTTGATTCACAGTTGTCACCACCAGGAAGCTAATCCATAGCAAGGCTATGCATGCAGACAGAACGTCTTGAGATACAAAAAGGTGAAAGCAGTATTTTATGTAAAACAAATATGGCAACTGTTTTTGTTACACCAAGTTTTAGTAAAGTAAATCCAATCCAGTTAAGGCTTAGGTCTAATATAACAATGTCAGGAGTTTTCTCTAAAGAGTGTAATCAGCCTTAAAAAAAATAAACATTCAAAGCCTTCTTTTATTTTTGGCACCAGTAGCTCATATCCCTGTTTTTTTTTACTTTGACACAACTAGACATTAAAAGCTGGATTGTAGCTATTATTGACAATGATTCTGGAGACACATATGGTAAAGATTCTATTTTGCTAATTCCTCACAGTCCTAATCCTAGGCCAGTATTTATCTCTCACCTCCTAATCACCTTAATCATCATTAGGATGGCAGCAAAATAGGCTGGTGATGGACAAGTCCCACCTTAAGAAGATAACTTACTGGGAGAAGTTATAGATTGTGTTTTACAAAGCTACAATTAATCACCTCTCCAGTCTAATGCCATACTTAAAAGAAATGTCATGATATCTCATGTTGTATGTAATGAATAAAGATCTGGTAAATGAACAGTGAGTGTGAAAACCACAAACAAGATAATACTACTATTACTGAACCTACTGTCCACTTTATTCTGGCCTGCTATAGACAAATGGCACAAATACACTATGGGTCTGATTTATTACATGTATTTATGTATTATTTGCCCGATCAACCAAGGTTACCCATGATAATCTCAATTCTCCAGTCTTTGATAGATCACGCCCAATATATCCTAGGAAAGGCAATGGGAGGAGCTCAAGATGTAATATTTTGCCCTTGGCAGAAGGATCGTTCTCTTGAAGGCATTGCTGGACTGAATGGACACATTGCCCCTGATTCATCAAACAAAATCGGATTATCGGTCGCGCATTCGTATTAGCGATCCGGAATCGCGCGCGATCGCGCTATTCAACAACCGGAAAAGCTCGCGCACGGAGCTGCGCTTATCCGACAGCTTTTTACTGGCGATGCACTCGAGTCCCGGACCGCGGTAATCCGCGATCGCGGGTTGCGCGTATTATCGCGCTTCCCGCGATCGCGGATTTCAATGATGAATCAGGGGCATTGTCTGTGTGTGCCTAAAATGTATTATATTCTTTAGATGGTCCACACATGAGAAAGGAAGATCTGGTCATTTTTTATTCTTTCTAGGAAAAGAGAAAGATCAGCAACGTGGAACAGAGGTTTTCAGACCTGGTTTGTTAATGCCTCCTAGGAGTATTACTTTGTAGTCTGGTCCCTGCTGGAAGTTTTATTCACATTTTTTTTGTGCCTTGTGAGAACGTTATATTGAACTCTGAAATTAGCTAAAACCTAAATTGAATGTTTACTAATTCAACAGTTATTATAATTGCTGACATTGCATTAAATTGCAAATTTCTCACATTATTAATATTAATTAATATTCCTATTATGAGTACAGTTTATAAAATAATAGCTGTAAAGTTTATTTTTTAACATTGTGTTTTAACCTCCCTTGCAGTTCATTTCTTTCCGGTTTTATATGTCTAAAAGCGGTACATTGTTTTTCATGAAAATTTATTTTACAGTATAATGTAATTGTATGAGTATCATAAAGTTTGAAACACAAAATCATGTAAAAACAATAAATTGAATAAATTAAAAATCTATAACATTTTTTAATTTTTTTTTAAATTTAAAAAAATAAAAATACATATTATACTCATACTATTATATATACTGTAAAATAAATGTTCTTGAAAACAATGTACTGCTTTTACACATAAAAATCCAATGTATTGCATTCAATACAGTTATTTTGTATTGAATGCAATACAAATGGATTTTGAATTTCCCATCCCGCCAGCCAGGAACGTACACACGCACCAACGTCACCGGGAACTTCCCGGTGACTCATTGTGTGCAGAAGCAGAAAGAAGGAAGACGGAGATCACAGCGCTGGACGGCACGGGACGCGGACACATCAGGTAAGCGCTCTATTTACTAACCTTTCCATAGGTTTATATATGAGTGTGACTCGGGGTTACCACTTTTAGCAACTTTTTTCTACGCCGAGTCACACTCGGGGTTACCTCTAGGGAGGTTAAGTTAATGCTGTTGTCTTCCCATTTTTTTAATTTTAAAGGAGTGGATAGTCAAAGAACATGTAATCATTCATACAAAACCTCATGAATTTGTTACTTAAAACATAACATTGAAAAGAAAGGATTTAGGCATTAATATCAATATCTGAGTGAGCCTAAAATGTGTAGATTGGCATGAATCACAGTAAGCAGCACCAAATACTTTACACAACTTTTTTTTTTTCATTACATGATATTCTCAACTCAGCCTACTAATGCCAATAGTAAAAAGGTTTGGTACCTATGATGAAAGAGACTCTACAACTGCAGTAAATATAGCATGGTAGAGGTTATATAACAGAAAGGTAATTTGAAGGTGGGATGCACTAGACAAAATAATACAGTTATGATGATGTTTAAAAAGAATTTCAACATTGGTTCACATAGACATTGAAGAATCTGAGCTATGTTGCAGAATGAGATGTTACAAGCTTTAGCTGGTTTAAAGGTGTTCTAAAAAGAAAAACACTGGACAAGATGAATCTAATGAATGTTGGCCTTTCTAGGTATTCTTTTGTCCACAGTATTTTACTGTTAACGAGGCCAACTAAAAGAGGACCTTTCAAACTCAGCTACCTATGCTGTGTTTATTAGAAATGTAAGTTTTAGACTTATTGAGGTTTCTGATTAACAATGTTCTCCTACCTAAGGATTTCATTGTTTTTGCTTGTGCCTCTCGCCTTTTGATTTTTTGTAACATATATATATATAAAGCTTCTAGGTAGTTTATAAAGGTTTAATATAAGTTTTTGTCACAGTCATGACTGCATTTCATAAACTGATTTTTAGATTGGTGAAAGCTGAGGATTCTGGATTTCTTCAGTGTTCCATCCCTATACCATTCCCTACAAACTACATTCATAGCACTTGAGCCATGTGACATGATTGGGATGCAGTGATCTAAGGGCCACCAGAGCAAGGGGTGCATTTCAGAGCTAAAAGATGGCTACCCACTTCTCATGCAGATGGTCGTGTAGGATAAGAGGTGAGAATATTAATGGTGAATAGGCAATGTTGGTAAAGCACATGGAAATGAAAGAAAGTATTTTCTGTATGTCTTGTGTTTCAATATTGTTGTTTTTTTTCATACAAGCTGTAGTTGCTTTTTAAAACATAAAAAGGGTATACTTTTCACAAACAAATGCTGTACCAACTGAAACATGAGATGCAACTCTCTATTAATCTCCTTACTGTGACTTGTATAGATTTCCTTCATAAAGAATTATGGGAAATGCCACCTTTGCCACCACCTCCTGGACTATCATTCCAATTCTGAATTCTGACTTAGTGAGTAACTGACCTAGAAAAAGCTTGCAATCAGGGATGTCTAAATTTGGAACTCCCATCCATGTCCAAGTCAACTTTGAAGCTATCAGCCTTGGAACCAACATTTTTCATATAGATTGGTATGACATATATAGCCTGACTTGTAGAAAATGCAGATTACATGACAAGGTTTATTTGTACTTTTATTCATACCTATTGAACCATTGTCTTTTAATTATTTACATTGAACTATTGTCCTTGTTGTAATGTCTTGGTATTATACCTACTTTGATTCTATCAAAAAAAACTTTTTTTATTATTATTATTATTATTATTATTATTATTATTAATAAACAGGATTATTATAGCATCAACATATTTTGCAATGCTGTACATTAAATAGAGGTTGCAAATGACAGACAGATATGGACAGTGACACAGGAGGGGGGAGGACCCTGCCCCGAAGTGCTTACAATCTAAGAGGTGGGGGAAGCAGCACCCACTAAGAAGGGGGATTACCACTTCACAAAAAATATTTACTAACTGTATCACTGCATTGATACATGCACATATGTATGCTTCCAAGCTATGCCAATGGCATCTTGCTCTTCAGCTTCTAGAGATTTATTTACCCAAACTTTAAATATGTGGTATTCTACATAAAGCAAACACTAGGAACAATTCATATATTAAATGATAAAGTGGACTAGTTAGGGTTGATGTAAATTACCATTAGTCCTAAAAGCAAGTAAAACAAGTCTAGTCTAGCAAACTTTCTGATGCTTTCATAGAAACATGGAAACTCTGAGATGCATGTTATCATAAATTCATGTTGCATTATCATTGACTTGCATAGCGGAATAATGAGACATATGAAATAAGTGAACACTGTTCCTTATTTAAAAATGCAAACCATGTGTTAAGATATGTAATATTGTGTATGCTCCTATACAGTTTTATCTCTCATACTGGACGTTTGTCATGTGACAATATTGTCTGTTATTGAGAATGTGTTTAAATAAAGTTTAACTCAGTTGTTCTTCTAAGAGAGAGACTTCCCAACGGAAGAGAAGCATGATGTCTGTGTGCAGTTTCTACTCCAAGGAAATCAGGAGTTCACAAGATAGGATCAGAGAACATTATTATAGCGGTTATCCCATCTCTTATTATAATGGCAACAGGTTATGGGGCCCAGGAGAGAAGAAGGAAACCGATGGAACAGCCTGCTATTTGATGGAGATGATGAAAGAATTATGAACTATGGGAAACAAAGTTCTTAGGACACCTGCGCCTGATGAATCGTAAAGAAACCATCCTGCATGAACCTTCAGATGAAGCAGACTTAGATGAGAACAGAAATAAGCAAGAGGAAGCCTATGCTGAGTTAATTCAATCCCTAGATGACAAAAGTCTGTCTCTGATTATGAGGGAAGCAGCGGATAATGGAAGAAAAAGCATTGAAGATTCTGAGAAATCACTATGCTGGCAAAGGAAAGCCACGAATAATTAGCTTATACACAGTTAACATCACTTCAGAAAGCTGTATCTGTCACAGACTAACTCATACGTGCAGAAACAGCCATTACAGCTTCGAGGAATGCTGGAGAGACTATGAGTGATGGTCTGCTGATTGCTAGGATTCTAAAAGGCTTGCCTGAGACATTCACACCCTTTGCCATACATGTAAGAAAAGGTGATGGAACAATGACCTTTTCTAACTTTTAAACACAGTTAAGAAGTTTTGAAGATACTTAAAAAATACTGGGTCAGCCCAAGTACTGATAATGTAATGAAAACAAGTACCCCTGTTACAACAGCAAGGAAGAAAGACATTATTCTTGTCTGCTACAATTGTGATCAAAAGGGCCATAAAGCTAAAGTCTGACACTCAAGCAAAACACCCACTTGAACTAGTACACACTGACTTAGCAGGCCCTATAGACCCAAAAACAAAGGATGGATTTAGATATGCCATTGCATTCACTGATGAATATTCTGGTGCGGTATTTGGGTTCTTTCTGAAAAGTAAGAGTGACAGTGTTGGCCACAGAGAAGTTCATTGCAGATACAGACCCCTATGGGACTAATAAATGTATAAGCTCTGACAATGGTACTGAATTTATATCAAAAGATTAACAGTCATTGCTCAGAAAGAAGGGCATAAGACATGAGACTTCACCACCTTACTCATCCCATCAAAATGTTAGAGAAGCCATAGAATCACCCGAGTTACAGGCTTGGTTAAATGCAATAAAAGATGAGACGGATTCACTAAAGGAGAATGAAACTTTTACATTGACCACCCTACCAGAAGGTAAAAATTCAATAGGAGGTAGATGGGTGTATGCAATAAAAGACAATGCAGATGGATCTGAAGTATACAAAGCTAGGTATGTAGCAAAAGGTTACAGTCAAATAAATGGAGTAGATTATATGGAGAACTTTTCTCCAACTGCAAATTTTACCTCACATTTTAATGCAACTGGCAGTACAATATGACTTGGTCCTACATCAAATGGATGTGAAAACAGCTTTTTTACATGCCCCAATTGATTGTGAAATTTATTTGAATCAACCAGAAGGTTTTGAGATAAAAACTGAAACAAATGATAGGTTAGTTCTCAAGCTAAACAATTCACTGTATGGTCTTGGAGTCGAATTGGAATTGAATGCTACATGACCACTTATGCTCAAATGGATTTGTACAGAACTCTGTATACCATTGTGTGTAAATCAAACGATCAGGAAATGAGATAGCAATACTATTGATATGGGTTGATGATCTTATCATTGCTGCCAGCAATGTAACAAAACTTAATGATGTGAAGTCAATGCTTGCAATAAGGTTCAAACTGAAAGATCTTGGAAAACTCACATATTTTCTAGGTATTAGCTTTGAACATACTGGTGAGGCAATAAAGATAAGTCAGAAGAAATATATATCAAAAATGCTTGAAAAATGTAATATGTCAGATTGTAAAACAAGATTGACTCCTTGTGAACAAAAGCTGGATTTTAATGACAATAATGATTTTGTAGATGCAAAAAGGTATCGGGAGATAGTGGGCAGTTTGATTTATTTGACCACATGTACAAGACCAGACTTATGTTGGGTAGTTAGCAAACTGTCACAACACTTTTCAAGACCAAATTACCAACACTTGGTCACAGGTAAACATGTAATACAATACTTGAAAGGCATAGAAAAGTATACAGAAAATGTAACAAGGATCTGAAACTTGAGGCATATAGTGATGCCAGTTGGGCCTCAGACCAAAATGATAGGAAAAGCACAACTGGATATTGTTTTAGCCTTGGAAGTCAAACAACCTACGATTGCACTGTCTTCATGTGAAGCTGAATATATAGAGTTGGCTGCTACAACACAGGAGAGTTTATATTTTGTACAGTTATTTAAAGAGTTTTAGACTTACTTAAAGAGTTAGACAGTAAATGTCAGTATGAGCGAGTTAACATTTTTGAAGACAACCAAAGTGCAATAGCTCTCACAAAGAATTCAGTTTGTCTTCAAATATGCAAACATATTAATATCAAATATCATTTTCTTAGATCTGCTCTAAATGAGGGCAAAGTTGCTCTTGAGTTTTGTTCTACAAATGACATGGTAGCTGATTTTTGGCGTATAAACCGGTGTACAGTAATGATTGTACCAAAATTATAACTTTCCAGAAGAATAAGAACAAGAGGGGGTGTTAAGATATGTAGTATTGTGTATTCTATTATACAATTTTATCTCTCCACAATGCATTTCTAAACCTTCAAAAATACATGGTAATATTAAAGCATAAACAACATTGTTGCCTTTACCCAAAGCAAGCATTTTATGGGCCTTTTTTACTGTTACTGACGAAAAACAAAAGTTCAATGAATGGCCACTTTAATTAGTATGAAAGTACGTAACAATTTGTAATTTGCTGATGTTATCTGTGTTGTATATTCTTGTATTTACTTTTAATCTGTTTATTACTATTCTCTAGCACTCTACATGTTTCTGTAATTTATTGTGTAGACTTTTTGCATCTAAAATCATCATGTAACATAATCCCAGCATATGTTTGCAAACACAGAAATCCATTGGAGTTGATTTACTAAATGATTGGAGGCTGATCCCTTACCAAAGACTTTATTGCAATTGAATTTTCATTTAGCTTTGGTTAGGCTTCTTCTAGATTTCCTTATACTTGATTCTTTGCAAAGTGAACTTTCAACTTATTCACTATGCAAAACAATTTTTTGTAAGACAATAATTCTCTTTGCTGAGTGAACAGCCAAAATTCCTTTAGTAAATCAACCCAGTCTAAAATTGAAATGTACAGGTGAAATACATATATGAAAACAGCCATATTCATTTGTTTTCTTTCTTTCTGTTTGGAGTTCACCTTAAAGATTTCTGTACCCAAATTCTAATTTAATTCAAAATATTGTAATGAAAAATATAAATTGATTTTTACTGACATTAAACTTGAACATCAGGAACTGTTTGATTTGTATGCTGATTAGCTCAGCCAAAACTTCCCTGTCAGAGAATTTTAGAATTTGTTTCCTTGACCAGGGTAACCCAGACCCCTCTTTTCCCTACCCCTTCAAACCCTGTACCAAAACCCCCACCCTTCCCCCACTTGCCAACCAACCCTCTCCCATTCCCCAGGAATTCATCAAATGTGGTGTGTTACCATTTAACCCCCCTAGCGGTATTCTGGAGTGTGACTCGGGGTGGAATTTACGTGCCAAAAGAGGTAACCCCAAGTCACACTCGGGGTAGCTTTAAGCTAAGAAAAACCCCACTTACCTTCCTCCGTTGTCATCTCCCGTCGTCCTTCTTGTCCCCGCAGGTCCTGGGGACACGTCTTCTCTCTCCGATACCCAGCCGCGAAGATGAGAGCCGAGATCTACGGGGTTCCCCGTGACGTCGGTGTGGGCGCCTGTTCGTGCGAGCAGAGCGGTGGGAAATTCAAATCATTTTGTATTGGATTCAAAACAAAATAGCTGTATGAGTCCAATAGAAAGAATTCTTCATATAATATATAATTATAATATATAAATATATATATATATATATATATATATATNATATATATATATATATATATATATATATATTATATATGCTACTGTACAGTTATATTACATTTTTAACAATTTTTTTTAAGTTTATTATTGTTTATTATGGACATGTTTTGAGGAGTTATGCCTAAGAATTATAGCCTACAATGTAAAATAAATTTCCATGCAAAAAATTTTAACGCTTTTTGCATGGAAATTTGGACAGAATTAGAACGCTAGAGAGGTTAAATAGTTTTCTATAATTAGCTGTCAAGTGGCCAGCATTCCAGAAACACCTTGCGGTTGGTTGACCTTATAGTTTATTTTGTTTCAGTATGTAAACTGTTTGGATTAAGAGATGCAAAATGGTTATCATTCAGTGCTATCTACAAAGATAAAAAAAAGCACCTTAAGGTACAGGGGGAAATTTAAGTAAAAATGATTAACAAGAATAATAGCCTGCTTCATGAATGTCTGAAAAAACTCACAAATGGTAAAGGTGACAGACATTTAGGTGATACAAGATAAGGTATCAGGAACTGTAAACTAAGGGACCTTTAGTATGACAACAATATTAAAGAATAAGGAAACAACTTTCTTTTAGATTTGGTTAGAGTGCTGAGGAACTGGAACCTCTGTCATATTGTAACATCTTACAGCATATGTATGTCTCTAACCTTGATGATTCATATTAACTTTTACAGAAATTATTTACTTCTAATGTTTCAGAAATGAAACTCTTCTATAATAGAATGAGCTAATGATCCTCCACAGTGATGCAAACAATTAATATTGAATTCTTGACAGTCTCTATAGCTCACCATGTCATCCCAAAAGACCTTCAGAAATAAGAGGTTTCTTGTCAAGAAGCAGAAACCAAACATACCATTTCAACAGTGGACCAGAATGAAACTTGGTAATAAGATTAGGTACAACTCCAAGGGGCACTGGAGATGGACCAAGCTTGGCTTATAAGAAGCTGAGTCCATGAAAGCCATGCATCCTGAAGGTTACTTACCAAGACCCATCAACATGTTGTTATACAGCTCTTTTGTAGCAGTATCTGCTGTTTCCAGTGCAAACTACAAAATAATAATGAATTCTAAAAAACTTTGAAATACATCTACTTCAGCTATTGATGGCATAATCAGATGTCAAAGTGTATCTAAATCCAAGACAAATAAATTAGTTTTTATTACCCAGCCTTTTTTTTTTCCCTCTTGCAAAAACTTCCAACAACTTACTGTCTTAGGAAGTATGTAAGAATGGAAGAACACCTCCCCATTTCTTGTTCTCTATCACATATTGGTATGTGTTCTGTATACCAGGGAAAAAATCAGGGCTGACAATGCTTGTGAGAGGTAAAACATGGAAAAAGGAGAATGCATTGCAGCAATGTACTAAATCTATCTTTTTGTCTTGACATATACTGGTATTATAAGCAAATGTTTACCTTTCCACATGTCAGTTGTTAGATGATTTTGTTAATACATTAAAAGACATGACTTAAAAAATATGGTAGTTATTTACTCAAGTGTCCTTTATCTAATTTTCAGTTTTGGCTGAAGAACTAAATACGCTCAGAGTCAAAAGTTAAAATTAATAGAAAACATTTTCTGTTCACATTTTTTGAATTGTCCAGCAGCTTCTCATTTCAATCACTTATATTCAAGATCCAAGCGGCCCACATGATTTACAATGTTCCATTATTAATGTTTGTACTGGGAACAGTTTATAGCACTATTATTCGGATGGTGCAGATAAGGAGTGCTTGGCTCTGTTTTATTAAATTATTCTAACCTTGACCTATCAAATCCACAGATTTGTGCAACATGGGGAATTCAGAATGGTGTACCTGTAGTTATTTCCCAACATAAAATAAAATATATCCTAGCATATTGCCTTCATTTGTATAATTTAAGGAGATTCTGCAGTGTTTGCAATTGTTTAAATGATTTAGAGTGCCCTGCTATTTTTAATTAAATTTACATCAACATTATAATTAATTGGTATTTTCTCTAATTATACATTTGCAGCATCTAGAAACGATTTTATTTGTACACTGACATTATTTGACATGTCAGAATAATTGCATGTACTATTACTGACAACAAAGAACGGCAAATGTCATCATTAATTTGGCATGTAAATTGGAAATGGAATTTAGTGAAAGTATAAACTGCATCTTTCTTTAATTATTTGTGCTTTCTTCTGCCATAGAATATATGGATACAAGAGACACTGTCAAAGCTCAGATGCTAGGTAGTATTAAAAATGTTCAATATAGGTGGATTAGCCATTTATGGATCAAACGTTGAAATTCATTTGGGGGGGGCATTTTACCATTTTAAATCAAGATTGCCCTTTACCCCCTCTACTTGAATTGGGAACCTTTTCTGCAATCGAATTTCTCCTACCAGATATGGTGGGATTTCACATTAACAGATTAGGCCTGATTTATTAAAGCTCTCTAAGGCTGGAGAGGATACACTTTCATCAGTAAATCTGGGTGATCCAACAAACCTGAAATGGATCTGGTCCAGGATTAAAAACATTTGCTAACAATAGCAAATGACTTTTAGGAAATCCATTTCAGGTTTGCTGGATCACCCAGTTTAACTGATGAAAATGTATCCTCTCCAGCTCAGAAAGTTTAACTGATGAAAATGTATCCTCTCCAGCCTCGGAAAGCTTTAATAAATCAGCTCCATTGCATCAGAAGGTTTTCAACTATGCAGATGATCCTCTGTTTGTGCACTCAAAACCAGGCATCTCCCTACTCAACCTTCAACCATAAATTTTAAGATCAACTATTCCAAATTTGAGGCCCTAAATGTGTCACTCCCACAGGTTAGCCAGAGACAGCTTTTGCAATTCAATTCCATCAAGTGAGCTGATGGTAATATTTATCTAGGAACTCTACTGCTTTACTTTAGGAACTATACTTCTCATTCAGTAAATACAGCTTTACCTACCCCAGCTGAGTCAGTGACAACTGCTTAGAATATGAGCAATTCTTAGAGTATATGAGATGACCTTTTTGTTATACATGCAACCTTGCATCAGCACTTGCCTTTAAAGGAGAACTTACAAACGTTTGGTGATACATAAAATAAATTACCAGTAGGTTTTTTAGTTGTGGAAGAATGGAGTACAGAAAGGAACCCTATTTAAAAAGAGAACACAAAAACAATACAGGACTTAAAACTGCGTGGAAAAAATGCACTCCTGGACACTAAGTCACATAGCTGACCATTTTTTTACTTTATAACCTGGAAAACAGTTTTGCACAGTGCCTGTAAAGTCTAGTGAGTGGCCATTAAACTGAGTATGGATAGAATTGTAGTTTGCACACAAGGCACTTACTGTATGTGATTGCAAATGGATTGTGTCCCCGCTATCTGGGGGGAAAAAAAAATTATTGGCTGCATAGGCTGCATATTCATGATACAAATCTCCTGTTCCAACACATCCCAAAGATGCTCTATTGGATTGGGATCTAGTGACTGAGGAATTCATTTAAGTACAGGGAAGTCAATGTCATTTCAAGAAGCCAGTTTAAGATGATTTAGCTTTTTGACATTATTGTGCATTATTCTGCCTGTAGTAGCCATCAGAAGATGGACACACTGCAGTCATAAATGGATGAACATATTCTGCAAGGTAATAAGGTAGGCTTTGGCATTTAACTGAAACTCATTTGACACTAGGAGGCCCAAAGTGTGCCAAGAAAACTTCCCCCACACCATTACACCACTCCAGCAAGGTGATACAGGGTAGGATGGATACATACTTTCATGTTGTTGATACTAAACTCTGACCTTACCATTCAAATGTTTTATCAGAAATAAAAACTCATCAGACAAGGCAATGTTTTTCCAGCCTTCTCTTGGCCAGTTTGGTGAACCTGTATGAACTGTAGCCTCAAGTGTCTGTTCCGAGCTGACAGGAGTTGCATTTAGTGGAGTCACTTGCTGCTGTAGCCTAAAAAATAGAAATGAAAATAGCTCAGAATTTTTTACATACAATAGTTAGCTTTCAAAATATATTCTGCTAATCTTTAACTCTAAATTCTTCATAAAACTCTCATTAATTTATATGTTACACTGTCCCTGCAGCTAAATACATTGCTATTCGTAGTGGGCCATACTAAGCTGGACCTACTTTGTAATGTTCAAGATGTTTGGCTGCTTATTTAAACAGCAGAATAGCTGTCTGGATAATCAGAGAAATATCTTCACTATTATGGAATAACTCCAGTAGAATGTGTCCAACTACTACTAGCTATGCCATGACCTGGATAAATAAGAACCTTCTCAGACTTAAATGTGTGTTTTACTAAAAAGAAAATCCATTTGAAGCAGAAATTCTATTTTGGTATAAAGCCCATTTATGACTCTAGTCCACATATATGCACTGCAGCTACACTGTTATGGCCTATTTGTCCCTTTTAATACACTAAAGCACATGTATTTGAATGCATGACTTTATGTTAATAGAATTTTTTTGGGTATTTGTGGATTGTCTACAACTTCTATGAAAGTGACAGATTACAGCATTTATTAAAAGTGAATAAATAAAAACAGGACATGTACACAGTAAATTTGTGCAGTAACTATAAACTTGGAATCCTAAACAAAGGATAATTCATTGTTTTTCAAATGAGACAGGTCAAATTAAGAACTTTACTCAAGTTGACATAATTGTTTTCCAATTTTGAAAGTTTGTACATTACCATTGCAACTTTTCACAAATTATAGAAACTATAACCAGATAAGGTATAATATGAGGGACTTAAAGGAGCCAAAAAGTTCTTCAAAACCTTTGAGAAACAGCACAGATTTTTTTCATGACAAAACCAAAGATAAAGAGTGGTTCCTCATTTATGTAACCATTCAAATAATCTATTTATGTTCTAGGCTCATTATTCCAAACAGCATGTTTTTTATACCTGTTCAACTCTAAAAAAGTCTGTGGTTTCCATACATTGCTCTCTTGATGACCAAAAATATATATGTAGGTAGGTTTAAAACAAATGTCTAACTGTCCGTGCTATATAAAAGTAGTTTAAGTTGCACATTTAACCCCAGGGTATACAGAATATAGAAATAATTTAATAGCCTTATCCACGATCCAGAAGAAGGAAATATACTTATTTTTGTGATTATTTGTCTTGGGTACAGCTAAGGATACGTTTTGTTTCATTCCTGAGATTTTGTTACTATATCGCACAACTGGGAAACTACAAAAAGTTTGTATTTAAACTATTATACCCCATTATGTCCTGACAGAGAATGTGCTTTTCCCAATTGATCTGGGGTCTCATTCAAGGATGACCTGAACAGAACACATGGTAGACTGAAGATTCTGTTTTACAAAATAAAAGAAACAAAAGTAAACTGATCTTAACACAAAGTTTATTGTTTTTTGGAGTGTATTTGTTGTCTTTAATACACAATGGTTGTGGTCTAACTACAGAAATAATAATGCTTCAACAGCTATAAAATAAAATATATAAATTATGTATACAACTTCTAAGACTTTTAGATTTAAAAGGACAATGAGCCTGGTGCTACAACCAAGGAGCAAAAAAGTCATATAAAAAAGGTAAACATACTGTATGCTGTAATTATTTGGAGTGAGCTTATCTGCTCTCTGTCAATTTTAGGAATGAATGCCACATACATACCTAAAACGTGTTAGCATCATATCAACAGTGTACTTGTTGGTTGCTCTTCCTGTTCATTTAAGTGTATGTAAAGCCATTTTATGCTTTGTTTTGGATAGAGTAAGGAAAGGATTAAAACCCCTGGTTTACAGTTAGGTCCAAAAATATTTGGACAGAGACAACTTTTTTCTAATTTTGGTTCTGTACATTACCACAATTCATTTGAAATGAAACTACTCAGATGCAGTTGAACTGCAGACTTTCAGCTTTAATTCAGTGGGTTGAACAAAATGAGGACACAGACAACAATCACACTTACCCTTTCCAACTCTAACAAATAACAGTTTAGCTTAGACATTATTTTACACAAATTTCTCCCAGTATTTAATTAGGAAATAGATTTATTTAGACTAATGTTTCAATACCAAATATGATTTGTGTAAATCTTGTGTGAAAACATTTATAAACAGGCCCCTAGGTAAATGGTGTGTTGTAAAATCATATCCTCCTCAGCCAGAGATGCCTGTGTTTCTGCAAAAGACCAGCAAACCAATTTGTAACAGCATATTAGGCTATTGGAATTAATTTCAATAAAAAAAATCCAAAATTAAAATTCAAAACATCATTATGATTTGGTTGCTAAACCTAAACTTCAATCTAAACATTCTGACCATAGATTTCATTTCATCTTGAAATAAATTGAAAACCTTTTTTTTTTCCTTTGTCATTTCACCTTTGACACCAACAATGATTGTATTTCTAAAGTGTGGTAATAGAGAGGTTCTCCAGCTGGCGACATCAGTTCAGATAATAACACAATTATCCACTTTTGGAACTTGGCTGCAGTCCATAGCCTTCATTCTGCACATTTTTGCTTCATTATCTGTAAATTACTCATTTCTAAAATGTGCTTTGTCTTAACAAACATTTCATTACACCAGCGTTTCCTGCATTCTGTTTATCTAATGCTTTGATTTACCCTTGAAAGTGTATCTTTATTATGCACCGTACATCTCCAGTCCTAACTGCTTCAATATTGATCTACAGTTATAGGACTAGAACTAGTAATGACAATGGCATCAGATTGTGATGTATCATGGTCATACACTACTATGGCAGATCAATAAAGAGAACTTTTAGCATGAGTATGTTTAGTACATTTTAACAATTATTATGCTGCTTGCAGCAGCTTTCTATGCCCATGCTATACATTAAAACTGAGCCAATTAGGTTGAGCAAAGCTTTGGCACTTCCTCAAAGCTTGCCTGCTCCATTTAGCCTCCATATATTTCTACCGACTCAGCAGGTGTGTGATGGCAATTCTAGTAACTGTACAGGCTGGAGTATACCTTTACATAAAATCTCACAAAACGTAAATGCTATTCATCAAAGTAAAAAGAATAGTAAGATCCCCAACCAAAGTGGTTATAGAAAATACAAGGATTTGTTTGTTAACTTAAATTTAAAGGTGGTTGTAGTTTTAATGGTAAACATAAAGGGGGGTTAAAAGAGTTAACAACTGTATTCTTGACTTTATATAAAATTGCATATTGGGTTGCCATTAATTGCCATTCCTACTTTTTTTTACAAGATAAATTGGATTTATAAACATACTTTCTCATGCCTTTGCAAACAGCATTACACCATGCTTATTTTTTTGTCATACCAACCTACACTCATACTCAATATGTCATAAAATGACATATTTTACATGACAATGTTGAATACCAATGGAATTTGAAATATGTAACATACTTTTAAATAGACAAATTGTTACATAAACAGGAAATAGCTGACACAAATTACTGACCCCTAAAATGTTACTGTAGAGAGCTATTTTTTCTATGAGCTCATACCTTAAAACCAGTAACAGGGTAGCTTTATGGTATGAGGAACAAGATGTGGTGGGTTGGATTAGAATTAAACTGATTTGGTTTAATCCTGTGTAATTGTTTTGTTGCCTTCCATTTTGTTTTCTCTGTTTCTTCTTGTATCACATCTGGTATTTCTTTCCAGTTTCTCTTGTCTTGAATCTGGTCATACGAAACATGGAAGTAGATCCTTGCTGGCATGGTTTCTGTGCTGCTGCTTTGGGGGTAAAAGACACTGCGCCTATATTGAATCTTAAATAGTCATTTTACAACTATGGTCACCCCCATGTCCTGCATTGAATGAAACCTGCACCCAGTGCAACGCACACAAATTACACATTTCCCTGTTGTGACATCAACACATTACAAGCCCATTGCACATGCAACCATTTTCAGCACCCCCAACCCATCTTTTAAGGGAGGAACGATGGAAGAGAACTGTGTGGTCATGTGAATGCAGCATGATTGGGGCATAAATAGGTTAAAGTAGCAGTCCCAATATTTTTTCTATGCCAGGTTTCCTATTAATAAATAAGCAGCATGAAACTGCATCCCAAGTACTGTGTATCATAAACATGTTTTTTCTTAGTTCTTCTGATATTCTTCACATTTTTAGACACCTATCTACACATGCTTTTGCCAGCATTTGCAAGCTTTTGCCAGCATTGTGTGAAGTCTCCATCAGGAGCACACACAATCCATGGGCACAGTTGGGAGGCAACATATGCATATTTTATTTGAAGCAAATTTAATTTTCTTTATTGCCATATCCCTCTATGCCTTTATTCTGTATTCATTAGGCTTCTAAAAAGAAAGGTTGGATGTGCAGTTATGACTATAATGACTGAGTTTTGTTTGCATAATGATATAATTACACGTATGTCACAACATATGCACATTAAGAAGGTTCTAATTTAATTTAAAAATTTGGAACTGCAACAGCTCCCCTTGAAAACATAAAAACCTAAAAAAAAAGTAAATATGATATTAAATAAAGTACTTTAAAGTAGAATAAAGGAAAGCAAAGATCAAGAAATGTATATAAACGAAGTATATGACTCAACTAGGGGCCCCCGAATCTGGGTTGCAGCCTGGCCACAATATTAGGAACCTCAGAAGTATAGCAGTAAAAACTAATGTGGTTATAAACATGACCGTTCTATATGGTATGTATACCAAACTATTTCTTTACATGTGCTTTCAATAAACATGGCTAGCTAAATTAAAACATTACTGCAACGTTTAATTGTAGTGATGCTTAATCCTTCCTATTTCTTAGTTCAAAAGGGAAATTAATTCAATATCGTTGTGTTATTTTTTTGGTCTTTTGTCTACCATTTTCTAATGGAAACAGATGGATAAGATTCAGTGAAAGATTATGGGTTAGGCTGGATGCATTTGTTTGTTAGAAGAAAAGTTACAATGAGTGGAATCAGCGCATACATTCTTGCCGTGAGGACTTGTTGTCTGTTTTTAAGTCCACACACGACAGATGTTCCGACTTTGTAAACATTATACAATGGAATAATCTCTTTTAATTCCTTAGGTATTCACTGTGATAACATAAATCATAATGAACTGATGGCATGCATATGTGTCATGGACAATTTCTAAGGAATTCTATCTCAATTCAGCAAAAATTGGTAGAAACCCATGGAATGCTTTGCTTTTAATAAGCCATGTGCAAAATAAACTCTTCTATCCTAAAGTCAAACACACCATTCACGTGCAATTTTTCCATAGCTATGGAAAATGTATGCAGTAATGTAATATGAATTGTAGTTTTAAGTTTTAGTAAATACCTTGTTTCTGCCTTAGGTCTTTACTGAAATCCATGCCAAATATATGATCAAGCAGAAATTTCTAGCTTTGATTACTCCTATTATTTCACTATAAACTAAATGGAGTTCATACCTTATCAAAAACTTAGTAAAACATATTGAAAAGGTCACTTAACGAGAACAAAGTGATGATGTGTTTCCACATGGTCTCCTGTTGCCCGGGAGGGGGCCTAGTTCTAGTGAGAGGGGAGCCTATTACTTACCTATTACCAGATGTATTTTTCTGTTGGCCATTAGGCAGGTTTGGCACTATGGCATTTTAAAAAAGATACATACTTGGAGAAAAGGAGGTTCAGAGATCCCAGAGAAAATTAAGACATAGTGGTTTAGGCAAGTGGGGCTGGTTGGCAATGGCCTACCCTGGCCTGATTTAGCTAAAAATATTGCTGGGAGGATGAAAAAGATCCTAGGCAGTTTGAAAGCCATTGGATATTATGAGGAGGCTACTGGAGAGGGAAACATCAGAATGTGCATGAATTTGATTCGGGACTGTCACTAAAAATTGTAGCCATTTTCATAGGATTGAGTGTCTTCTAATTTGACAAAGGTGCTAGCCTGTTTTAAGGCCTGGGAGCACAAGAAGCTGAGAATCTATTACTACTTACGATGCACCCCACATTCCCAAACCCTTTATTTAGTAAAGCCGAACTAAACCATAAAAAAAAATCACACTTACCTTTAATCCCACAGATCCCTCAATCGCTGCAGTGATCAAGACAGAAACAGGAGGTGCTTCATTTTTGACTTTGTAAATCGCTGCATAATATGTCTGCACTATACAAGCTAATAACAATGATCTCAGGTGCTTCTCATGTGATTCTGCCACAATAATTATTTTCTAACACTATTTGTCCACATATGAATTAAATGCTATTATGTCCAAAAGACTAAAGACATGTAGTAAATGCAGGGCATCACAGACATGCTTCCAGAAGGAGTATAGCCATGGCCCCTGAACTCACATACTAGGATGCAGGAAGCAGCCCTGCCATCATTAAGTAATACCACTCGCTGCCTTATTGAGAAACATCTATCACCAGAGAAGAGGAGAGATATCTGAAAATAAATATGAGCCAGGGGAGGAGATATACTGGGAGCTCCATTTCAATAAAACGTTTTTTAAGTTTTTTTTTTCATGTTTTTAGGAGAGTGTTTTTATGTCACATATAATGAAATGCACTGGCCCTTCAGTATTTTAGGCAGTTAATCATGTCAATATCATCGTTCTGCTGAATACTGAATATACAATTTAAAAATCCAGCTTCTAAACACTAAAAATGTTTGGAATGTGAGAAGTTATTAAATGATACGGTACAATTTATTGGAACATAAAACAGTTATGGTTATTTATGTATTTAATTTTTAGCAATGCATACAGTACATGTCTAACAATCTTCTTCCTCAGACTTGTGCAATCAGATATGAAACCTAAAGAATTTGTCTAGCTTCCTGCCTTGAACTTGCTTTGTCATCTTCTATTTCACACACCTGGACATGACCAGCAATGTTACTAGAACACTCCTCCTAAAAGAATGAAGCTGCATGCTAAAACGAATCACACCTTTACAAGTGTTTCATCACATCTGCATGGTCATTACACATATGCAGTATATATACATATGCACACCAATCAGCCAAAAGGTTAAGTGAATAACTAATTTTCTCCTTACAATGGTACCTGTCAAGAGGTGTGATATATTAGGCAGCAGGTGAACAGTCACCAATGGCCTGGTCTGATGAATCACATTTTCTTATAAAGCATGTCAGTTGTCAGGTGTGTGCGTCGTTTACCTGAGAAAAAAAATTCACTATGTGAAGAAAGCAGGCTGGATAAGCAACGTAATTTAAAGAACCTGATGCCAATATATTAGTACCAGATATCATAAAGCCCAAAGGCAACCTACACAATATTAGGAGGGAGGTTTTAATGTGCATGTATACAGTATATGAGCTATCAGCACCTTTACTGGCACGAGGCACCCTGTGGACCCCCTGGCATCCTAAGCTGTGCAAATATTTTATTATCAAAGTTAGAAGAGCAAAGCAGATTTCTATTTTTGCCTTACTGCAGAGATCTGCAAGTGAAAGGAATTAACATGATACATATTTGTGTTTAGATGGGTATATGCAGTATTATACTATACTACTTTGTGACTATGTATTTGGCAGCTTTGAGTTACCCTTCCTAATTGACATTATAGTACAGGTAGTCCCTGGGTTACATACGAGATAGGGACTGTAGGTTTGTCCTTAAGTTGAATTTGTAGGTAAGTCGGAACAGGTACATTATTTTAATAAATGCAGTTAGGACAGATGTTTGTCTCAGCATATTATTAGGCAGCGGGGTGTCTGTTTCTTTTATAAAATCCTCACTGTACGTTCATCACAAACAAAGCAAAAAAAACAAATAAAAAAAACTTTATGGACAATAGACATTCTTTACCGTCTGGAGCAAGTTGTGCTTTGATATGCAAAAAGAAACAACTGCAGAGTTTGTCTTGGTCATTAAAAAGTTACACGATGTTGAAGAAGAGCTCACCCCCTAAGATCACCCACAACCTCAGCTTTGTTTAGCAAAAGATTTCTTCTGCAAGTCATGCAAACCGCCCCTCCCTCCAGCCTTCCTCCTGCACAGGAGAAAGCAAGGAAGCCCGTTCGTTCGTATCTAGGAGTCGTCCATATGTTGGATGGCCTTAACTTGGGGTCTACCAGTATATGCAAACCCTAATCATTTACTTCTCCTATTTGCTACTTTTTGGTCTTCTAAATATACATTTGAAAATGTTATTTATATACTGTATATTGCACACACTGAATGTTTTATGAATGGTTGTTACATGTCCTGTGTCTTTGATTTATTATTCCTGGGG
Source organism: Pyxicephalus adspersus (assembly GCF_032062135.1). NCBI lineage: Eukaryota > Metazoa > Chordata > Amphibia > Anura > Pyxicephalidae > Pyxicephalus > Pyxicephalus adspersus. The sequence continues at coordinate 61,768,044 of NC_092862.1, read as the reverse complement.
TTTGTAGATAACTGTGTGAGTGACCTTTTCCAGATCATTGTTTTTGTGCAGCATTTAGGGCAATATTGTGTTATACTGTATGCTTACAGTATATACAGAAATTCATAATATTAATAAACAGGATTTTTAATAGCACCAACATATTACAGAGCACTATACATTAAATAGCAGTTGCAAATGACAGATACCGACAATGCCACAGGAAGAGGAGAGGACCCTGCCCCGAAGAGCTTACAATCTAGAAGATTGCTGTAAGTGACTTGCAGCAAAAGCTTTGCTAGATACCAGCTCAGGTTAAATTCATAAACTTAACTCACTGGCACTGTATTTGGTGGTGGGAGCAGAAAGAAATACCCTGTCCTTTCAAGCATGGAGGAGGAAGTGACTTATAGGTGACAGACCTGGGTCAATCAACACTCTCACAGGAGAGTCCATAACCCTATCTGACCTCAGAATCTGGCAATGCAGAATTCACACACAGATTTACTTTCATTTCAACAGAACAAAGCAACAGGGGAGTGAATAGAAGCCTTTTTTTGCAATATGGTATAATGTGGTTTGTTGCTTTAGTGGCAGCAATACATGTTGATGATTTATGAATATATAATGTAAAGTAAAAAAAAGTTGTAAAAAGGTGAAGTCACACATCCCAAAAACATACAGTTATGTTAAATGGCTTCCCCCAAAACTGGTCCTAGCCTCTGGTAATGACATATGAGTATGGTGGTGACATTATACTGTGAGCTCCTTTCAGGGACAGTTATTGAAATGACTATGGACTGTGTAAAGCGCTGCATAATATGTTGGTGCTATAAAAATACAAGTTAAAAAAAACAATTATTACACATAGTAGAGATGTGTGCATCAATTAAGAATCATACAAGCACATTACAGCACATATTCTTTTACACAAAATGTATCATTTGTATGTAGCACTCCGCTCAGTACAATCACCCATGTCTACCTAATACTGTACTCAAGGACAATAAATTACCTTTCAAGCACATCTCAATTAACACAGAATGAATAATTAAGCATTTCATTAAACAGCTCCACTGTGTAAATATTTTATATATAAACCTCATATGATGTTAATGTTAAAGTGGAACGTAAAAAAAAATACCAACTTAACTGGTGAAGCGCTCTCAATCCCCCCACAAACTGAGCCTGGTGATTCCTGCACTGTCCCGGATTCTCTCCTCTTTCCAGCATGGACGGAACAGCAGGGGCAGCCATTTTCTTTATTCTTTTTCTGGGTTTTTTACTTTTTAGTATTACCAAATAAAACTAGTGTATTGGATTAAAAAATGAATGGAGGAATGGGAATAGTTGTTTCAGTCTGGCAGGTTTTGTTTACAGAAGCCTTCTATATTATACTGAATATATGCCAACAACACACGCTTGCTCCAAGCTAAAACAAGAATGGAAACTGAAATGTTGTTATGGAGATGAGAGGTTCTTATAAACTAATACTGCATGTTTAGTAATGCTTAGTCATTTATGTTATTGAGTTGTATAATGTGCCTAAATAAAAAAAATACCAAGAATGCAGCTGCTAACCCCTATGCTTATTATTGGAAGAGAAAGGGTTGTGAAGGACCAGCATCATTTTGTTCAGAAACCTTACAACTATACATGAGTAAAAAAAATAATAATAATTCTGTCTTAAAACGTTCCTTTTCCTGAAATGTGACAAATGAGGCAACATGTCTACAAGAAAAGAACCACGTAGAGATGATGAGGGGTGCAGGCACCTGTTTATTTAGTAAAAACACAATATTAGAAAAACACAGTCAACTATCTATATGTTATCTATGAATGATCTTGATGTCTTCTTTCCTTGAAGTAAAAGAAAAGCAGATAAAAGAGATACTGAAATCTGATAACAACTTATTAAAACAAAATGGTGCACATTACTATTATCCCTCTATACAGTATGCACATCTTCATTCAGAAACCACCAGCTACACAGCCTCTGCTGACACCATCCTGAACTGCTTGTCTCACTGCGCTGCCCAAACTATCCTTTTGAATTTCATTTATACATTTCTACACCTGGAACCCCAGTCTCACTATGATATCTACTACAGTTGCTGCTCACATGGACTTCTGTTTTCCATATTGTTTACTGTTCCAGTGATTTACCATTGTCTGTTACAATGTATCCTTTTCACTGGTCTGGCACAGCTGAGCCTGTTCCCTAGCTTCCTACCAAATTTGTTACCTCTCTGTCTTTACTGCTGCACCTTCCTTCTCTACTGATGCTTGCTGGTGACATCTCACCAAACCCTGGAAATGCCCCCCTCAATTACCCAACTCACAAATTCTCACCCCCTATATACATAGTCTATGGAATGCCAGATCTGTCTGCAACAAGCTAACTTCTGTCCGCAACCTTCTCCTATCTAAATCTCTGAACTCCTTGCTCTCACTGAAACTTGGCTTTCTCCCTTTGACTCTGCACCCTCCGATGGAGACCTGTACTACATAAACCTAAATCTAGCAACAGAGCAGGCAGTGGTTTGGAGTCAGAGCCCTTCCTACCCCACCCTCACTCATGTCCATCTTATTTGAAGAGTTTTCTATCCGTTTAATTGTTGCTGATGACTACCGCCCCCTTGGCCCAATCTCAGAATTTTTGGACAACTTGGCTCTCACATTTACATTCCTATGACCTACCCATCCTCATCCTTGATGACTTTAATGTTTCAGTGGACCTCAACCACCCCCCAACCATAGTTAAAATTTGCAACTGATGCACATAATTTTCACCCAAATCAATGCATTAATCCTAAATATAAATCAGGGATTAGAATGAGGTCATGAGTTAATGGTAATTTCCTATTACACATTTTTTGTTCAGGAATATTTCTTGCCTGGACTTAATTTTAGCACCAAAACACAACATACAAAACAAAAACATTACCAAGCATTAGTCCATGTTATCAGTACTATAAACAATACAAACAGATGTGCCCTTAAAATGTATTTTAGTATTTTTTCAGAAAGCACAAACATCCATTGACAGCATGAAGTGATTTTTGTAGACCCATACTTAAACAGAGTTGTTCTAAAAATAAGGGCAGATAAAAATAGGGGTTTGCTGCATTCTAAACTGTTGATCTATCATAACAAAAGCCATAAAGCCGTGTACTGCATGCTCTGAAAAAAAAAACAGCAAATATAATTTCTGTAATAATAGGAAAAAAAACAAGATGGTTTGAAGTTGGTAAATAATTAAAGATGATCTCTGTGAATGTGTAAAAAGCTAAAGTGGAGCCCATGATCTAAATTCATCATTGGTTCATTTTTGTAGTGGATTGGAATAAGCACAATATTTACCTTTTTTCAGGCTCTCCAAGTAGATAGTGCTGTTAACTATTGGCCCTACATTGCACATGATGGCATTGGAGGTGCAGTGACTGTTAAGCAAAGATGAGGATTGCCTTGGTGGGATTACTCATACAACTAGGAGAAAGCCTGCAACAGTGATTAATACAAAAGGAAAACTTGCTCCTTGTATTAGGTGCTGGGGGAGGAGCAAGTTTACAGCAAGTTAATTTATTAAAGATACCAGAAATATAGCTTTAATTTGAAAATATTTTTTCTGTTATCAATGCACAATGCACCAGCACCACCAGATGTGAATATTGTGTGCAAATGATAATAAAAAATATCATAAACTCTGAAATGTTCACATACTCATGGCCCATGCTTTCTATTGCTTAAGAGGCTCTATTTTGGTGGAAATCAGGACTGTGGTGCATTCTCCTCCTACTCCTCCATACTCCTTAATAATGTAATTACATTAGTAACAATGAAGGCCAGAATGTGCTACTGGAGACGGCATATGGTCTTGTATGATATTCTTATTTACAGATGTTTAATATTGATACATACAATAAAACAAGAGATGGTTTCATATTTCTTGAACTCCAATGAGTCACCTGACTCTTCATATCCTCTCTCTTATAATCTCCTATATTAATAATATCATTAGACAAATGATAAAAGTTTGTTCGTTCTTGAGCTTTCTGCTGCTTACCTTATCTGTAAACACTGGCCTACAATATGATAGATAGAACCCTAAAGAAAATCACTTTTGGGCTCTTGGGCCCAAGTAAGTTTTCCATATTTCACTTAGGTTTGGTCCGATTTTTACCGTACATAGAGGCCCTATGATTATAGGATAATCTTTCATCTCTACACCTCCTAAACATCTATTTTCTTGCACTGGTCATACAAATGAGTACAGCAAAGCTATCTCAATTTATTTATGTTTCAGAAAATAATCCTAAAAATTGGAAAACAACGGGTGTAACTCCATGAAAATGACCAACCAGTCATAGGAATATGTGCTCCAAGCTGCATACTAACTAATTTCCCACTGTAGATTTTTTGTTTTTCGACACAAGTATTTTCCCTAGGGTCTTCCAAAGACTCACCTAAAACACATTTAAAGATGTGCCCTGACTTGAACACAATAAAGCTTGTAAAGGAAATCACGTATATTATTGCAATACAATGTATGTTTTGAAGCTAGCAAATGTTATTAATATTACCACATATTCTGTATATTACTGTAGAAAGCATTCACACACATACTTTGCCATTGCTACATACTTGTGGCAAACACACATGCACATCTATAGACAGACAGTATATAAAGATTTTTATTATATGGTAGATTATAAAGGCCAACCCATTGACAGCTCATGCAATGCTCACATTTTATGCTCCTAGTTACATACACAGTGTGAAGTGCCTTTGTACTTCTTCAGTAACCTTCCAATGCCCTGCTTACTCACAGTCTTATTCCATGCAAGGTGAGATGATTCCATGCAAGAAAAGGTGTGTACCTGACACCTACTTGTCTGAAAATGTCCAGTCAAACTTTGCCGATATTTCATATTTTAGGAAAATACTCCTTTACCTTCCTCTATCTTCTTTTCTACTTATTGGTCCATGCAGAAAACGTCTATAAACGTGCAAATTTAACAATTTTGTGCATACTTGCCAATGTTTTAGAGATCCTGCTGTTACTGCGGCCATGAGCTGAGGTCAGTGGAAAGTAAGTGGTTCCTTTTACTGTTATCTGTTTGTGATTGCTTCTGGTGTATTTAACTTATTATACTCAATAAAAATTCAGTTACACAAAAAAAGAAAGAAACCCAGTACCTATGTGTACTATAGTTTGTAATTATACATAATGGCAGTAACCATATTTGTTCACTATATTTACACTGCTACACAGTGGTAGTCTTTATTGCTCCAATAGTGTAATCTAGGAGTCAACAGACTTGAGAATATACTGTTGCTCATATCTTATCTAAATAATTATTATTTGAGTGGGAAAATTATTGCACTGATCCAGTGACAGCTAAATTTGGTGTTTAATCTACAAATTGTATGTAATTATTCATTACATTAGTATTGATAACGAATATCATTTCTTTTTCCAATGAACTGATTTTAATATTTATCTGTCAAAAGCATTAGTTTCTATATATGTGGACACTGGTTGGACAAAAAAAAAGGGGACCTTATCATTATTTCACTTTATAAAAAAGTATTTTTTCCTATTGTGTTTCTATGTGTAATGGGTTATTTTTTTATTTACATTATTTTTGATGCACCTTATTATTGCCTTTATCTCAGTCTAAAACAATTTGCAGTTCAGAAGAGAAAGAGTCCTTGCCTCCTTGCCCAGCATAATTAAACTGCAAACACTGACCCCAAAAGTTTCCCAAAATCTTTCCACTGTACATATCCTGTTTTATTTCTGATCTAAAGCAGGGGAATACAACCCACTGTCCCTAATTTTTTCAAAAGTATTCAAAATATAGATTTTGCATATGAAATTAGAACAAATTACCCAGCATCAGACAGTGGAGGAACAAATAAACAAGCAGCAAACAGAAATAGACAAGACATGCTTTATATTTCAAAAAAGTAAAATGTTTTATCTGAGATACAATAGAAACACATACAGTATTGTTTAGTGTCTAGAAAGTACATGAGCATCTTAGTTAACATTTAATGTAGGAAGGAGATATAAAACAGATTTTCTCAGATTTCTTCAAAGTCTTTGCTATTTGCTAGCAAATGAGTAAATGTTTTGAATCCTGGATCAGATCCATTTGAGGTTTTCTAGATCACAAATGAGAGTGTATCCTCTCCAGCCTTGGAGAGCTTTAATAAATCAGGTCTATGTACTTTATCATCCATATTTCTGTGTGTTTGCTACTTTAAATATGGCTGCTAAAAACACACTCTTTTATAGAGAGGCCCTTCTACACCAGCTGACATAAGTTCAAAGGTCAGGCAAAGCGTTATGTTTACTATGGCTAAACTCTACATCATTTCCCCTCTATGAATCTTGAACAAAAGGAATCCGCCATAAACCTAGAGTGGCTCCAAACCTGAATCCCATCCCTGGTGGGGAGTACATTTCTTTCACTTAGTACAGAGATGCTGTGTGAAATAGAGAAGTGTTTGTATTTGTTGTCATTAATAAATACCTATATAAAAACTAAATCACTGTTCAAGTGACAATGAAAGTCTTTGCACTTTGCCAAACTGTGGGCACAGTGAGTAGGAATACCAGAAACATTATTAAGTGTGCCTGACAATAGTGATACTTACCATGGGAATTTCAGCATTCTGTTCAGATGTACGACAGGAAACCACTTCACTAAAATAATTTTTGAACAAAAGCAAAATGAATGGGAAAATAATGTTTTCTTTTGACATAGTTTAGCTTTAATGTAACAATATATCTTGCGTTCTTCTGAAGCCAATAATGAGAAAAATGTAGTAAGGCATTAAACATTAGCTGTGGTATTCTTTGAAACATTTATCCCATCTCAGTTATTCCTACAAGAAACCGCATGTTCAGTAGTGGAAATAATTATTGGCAGCATCCTAAAGCAATCTGTCTCTTAAATCTAAAACTTTAAAATATATGTAATATTTTCTTAGTAACCTAATATATTTTTTACATGCAGCCATTCTTAACAGGGGTTCCATGGAATCCTAGGGTTCCTTCAAAGGTTGCTGGGGTTCCTTAAGCACTGGCTGGCTGACCCCCATATTCAATACCTACATACTTATGGGGCCACTGTCACTTGGAAGAGCCAGTGGCAGGAAACCAATGATTATTTGAGCTGATTTTAAGGAGGGTATCCTTAAAGCTAACCACAATGTAAGATGCACAAACCCCAAATAAATTGGTTTTAGTAGGGGTTCATCAAGAATCAAAAACAATTTCAAGGCTTCCTTGGGGGTAAGCAGTTTGAGAAAGGATGCTCTATAGCCTATATGGGAACAGTAATAAGGGTGCTCTTGCTTACATAAATAAGTGATAACTCCCTACTGTAATGTTGATCACTGATCATGACAAAACTTTATTCCAAAAATACCTCTTCTTGTGCATGACACAGCGGAATCATTTTAGTTACCTTTTTCCTGCAATAGGAGATTATTGTCCTTAGCCACGTGACATCACAAATCATCATAAAACCTATCAATGACAGGCTGAATTGCAAGCCACCCATAAATACATTTCTTAAAAACCCAATGCCTACACACAGCCTATGGCCAGCCTTTTGGATCTCTATCCAGTGTAGGGCAGAGCTGGGTGGGAAGAGGTGCAGTTAAATACATGTTGGTATCAGTGTTGCCTGAATAAAACTACAAGAAAGCATTGATTTGACCTGTCATTGAATGCAGAGAGAACCAGTTGGGGTGTCCAGTCCTGTACACAGGAAATGCATTCATTGGCACACATTGAAGGCTGGAATTGTAAGGACTGCAAGTTAATGAGACAAGCTAGAAAGGAAAATAAATTGTGTAAGCTCACTGGTGCATTTCAGTACCACTTTGTATGCGCCTATAGATGAGACTGAAAATAGACTATTCTCAAATAGTAATATAATAAAGAAAAACCTTGCTAAACCTAAAACATAGGTGGATACCTCCTAATACTTAAATTGTTCAGTTTTAAATGTAGTATGTCAAGTTAATCAAAAGAGAAAATAAGTGTAGAAGAAAAGAGAGTTATTTTTAGGCAAATATTTACATCTTCAATAAGTAGTAACAACTGTGATACAATAGGTAAGATAAAATATTATAGTCTCTAAGCATACAGCCAAGGCAAATCCAGCAGCCAGATGAATTTATAAATAATGAACATAAATATAAGAAAAAATAAAATAACATAACAGAATAAGTTTCATATAAACATTATATCAAAAAATAGTGGTAGCAGCAAAATTTAATAATATGACTAGAGGTGGCAGACCTTGTGATATATTTCTATAGATAATTCCTTATTGATGTTATGCAAAAGAATAAACATAATAAATCAAAAACTTTTTTGAAAAGGTCTGAAAAAGTAGCTTAGTAAAACTCCATAGAAATAAATAAGTAAGAGCTTCAGGAGCCAACAAAATCTACACTGCTGAAAGTGTTGGTATTCCAGTAGACTGTGGAGACTGATTTCTAATGATTGGAGCAGTGTTTAGTGGTGCAGGTGGCAGGAGAAGTAACCATTCAATTCCCCATCTACATTTATGGCCATATTTAAAAAACAAGAAATATGTGACAGAGTCACTTTAGGGCACATGTCATATGTATAGGGTACACATTTTCCTGCTGGAAAATACATTCTCATATTTCATTTCTTATAAAATCATTTATTAGATTTTTCCTGCCAATGGCAGAGCCTAAACTAGATACTGATGTAAAAGTCGGACAACATTATACCATAATACTCATAAGTAAAAATATATTAAATACATAAATACTAGTATAAACTCCAGATGAAAAATGTTGGAATGAGTGAAAAGGTTAAAATTCAGCATGCAAAATCACATACAGTTTAAATACATGTATCTGGTTTAAAGTTAAATAAATCTATGTAGCAAAAATGAATAAATAAAAAACTTATTTTTTAGTGTCTTTCTGTGTCTAGACATTCTAGTCTAACTTCAAAGAAAAGCTGGCTTAAATGAAATTTGTTTTCTCTATGTCCTCAGTTTAAGTTAAATACATGAAAGAAATCCTGTATTGTTATAATGTGATTTGGCATCTGGCGTGCTAAACATTTTGCACCATCCATAGTATTACCATTCCTGAAACATACTATGCAGAAATAAAGCTAAAAGCCATGGAGTGCTTCAGTGTAACTCAGTCTAGGTCCCTTATGTAGATAAGCTAACTACTTGTAGTATCCTGTTGTTTTAATAAATGTTGTAAATGCTTATCCATGTAAAATATAATATTGGCTCATACAGAGATGTAAAAATTGAAGGCTCAAAGAAAAAACTACTATATAGCACTATATATATAATCATACTAAATGGAACAAAAGGGTGAATAAGAGTGATTAGCACTGCTTTCCTTTCGTATATCCCATTTACTTTGAGAAAGTTATTTCAATACATAGTATTGTGTAGTGATTTACAGTTTGTCCAAAGGCATTGGTACTATATATTGCATATCTGTGTAGCTTTCTGGATAACTCATTACAAAGATACCTAACAGCAGAATAGAAACAAGGCAGCTGAGGTGAATAAATTGCACAGGCAGAAGTAAAGGATTTTTTTGCTATAAATCAAGTGAAGCTAGCAGCTAGTTTATATATATATATATATATATATATATATATATATATATATTTGCTTGAACTCAAAGACAAATATTTGCTAGTTTGTAAGGTTTAAATATCAATAATAATGGTGCACAATCGACACTAAAATATAGGTTTTTCCAGAATTTCTTCTAAAAAAAAAAGGGCAATCTACCTAGTATGCAAGTCTAGGAACATACCTAGGCTAGTGGGCAACATGGTGGCTCAGTGGTTAGCCCTCTGACCTTTGCAGCACTAGGTCCCAGGTTCGAATCTCAGCCAGGACACTATCTGCATGGAGTTTGCAGGTTGTGTCTGTGTAGGTTTCCTCCGGGTAATCCGGTTTCACATTCCAAAAACATGCAGTTAGGTTAATTGGCTTCTCCCCAAAAAAATGACCTTAGATTATATTAAAGACATATGACTATGGTAGGAACATTAGATTGTAAGCCCCTTTGAGGGACAGCTAGTGATATGAGTATGGACTTTGTAATATGTTGGTGCTATATAAATTCTGTAAAATAATAGTGCTCCAGTGAGATGGCAACATACTTGATTGCACATACGGTTCATTGGCCCTGATTTATCAAAGCTCTCCAAGCCTGGAGAGAATACACTTTCTTCAGTGAATTTGGGTGATCCAGGAAACCTGGAATGTATCTGGCCCAGAATCAAAAAGAAGCAAATACCTTTTAAGAAATCCATTCTAGGTTTGCTGGGTCACCCAGCTTCACTGATAAAAGTGTATTCCCCCCAGCCTTGGAGAGCTTTAATAAATCAGGCCCATTGCATCTTGTGTGGAAAGGGGAGGCTAGACAATCCTACAGAACAGCACACATTTCTGAAAGAAGTCATGCTGACTATGGGAGAAAAGTATTAACCCCAGTAATACCCACCACTGAAAGTGCCTACAAAGGGTACATAAGTGTCAGTATTGGATTATGCAGCAATGAATGAAGGTGGTCTTGTCTAATGAATTGCATTTTCTTTTAGATGATGTTGATGCCTACGTGCATGAGCTTCTGGGCTGGGCAGAGTAGTTTAAAGAATTTGCCGCTAACAATATAATAAAGCTTTGGCAAAAAAAATGTTGAAAATTCGTTTACCAAATAACATAATTGGTTGAATGTTCTATAATGGTTTTCATTGGGAAATCCTTCCCATATTCTTGTGTTCTCTATGTAATGTTTACCAATAGGGATGGTGAGCTGCAGGTGCTTCTGGCAGATGGTGGTTTGACTGGCTTGGAGCGTTGTGTGCTAGAGTGACAGGTAAATCCCAGGAAGCCATCTTGAATTCTTATATTACTAAACTGGTGCTTGGGATACCTCTCTAAAATGTGCCTCTCGTGAGTCTACAGACAACAATATCAAGTAAATATTTGCCTAATGTCAGAAATAGAATTCATGCCATTTTATCTATTGTACTTTTGAAACCTCTGACGTATATGTAAGCCTGGACTTCATCATATGGTGTTGACTCAACAAATAATTCTTCAGATATTTATTTTCACACTAAGCAATGCAAATTTCAGAAATATTTCTTCTTTTGCTCAACCGTATTGCCTTATGGCCTGGAGTATTGTCATTGTCTGTGGTGAGAAAAAAAATACAATTGGCTGTGTTACATTTACTACCTTTGTTACAAAACTGAAATGACTTTATGTGTTCAGTCTATTTTTACTTTATTGCACTAAACATTAAAGAAGGTACACACCCAGCAATTAAATATATGTGCTAATTAGTAATTTATGCTCAGTAATCTTTTAAGTTTACACCCAGTGACACATTTGGAAAACACATTTATCTTGTAAGTGCAATGTACTTTCAGAAAAAAAGCAGACAGCATGTTATTTAACTGGAAACAGTCTGAAACGCTGCTGTATAGTACTAGTTACTGGGTTGTGTTTCATGAAAAACTAGTACCAGCAAGATAGCACCATTAATCAGTTTGCTTTCTGATAACATATACGTAAACATTGCAATGATTATCAAAATGTCTAAAGCACAGCTTTCAGTTGCAAGACTTAAGCAGGACTGTCAAACCTGGCAATGTCATTATTCTGTATTCAGTAATGTAATTGTGTATTATGTTTACCGTCTGCTGTAATCAGTTCTAGCTTTCTGGAATACATATGCGAATTGTTTGCTCAAATCCAGCAAGGAGTAGACAGCCAATCACATTTGGTCTCTCGAGCAAGTTCAGAAGGAGGAGTATTATTGAAAGTGTGTTCTATATTATGTAACCAACGACAATCTTCAAAAACAATTTTCCAAAGTGAATCTCAATAACGATTTGGTGGGGATTTCCAGTCTAATCACCCTATAATAAAAGTCCTTAACATTTCTTTATATCTCAGCACTTTCTTCTTGTCACAGCCTCAGGCATTAAAATCTCAGACAAATCCTAGCTTTGACCTTCCATTTCTCCCTCTAATATCTTTTTAAACCTATTTCTCTTTATTACTGACTTAGCCAGAAAATGTTTTTTTTTGTCTTTTAATTTTTATAGCAGAAGTAAATTCTTGTAACATCTCCTTCTTGCTTCTTTTTTTGGTAATCTTTCTTTATTTCCTAGAATATATCCTTGAGTTATGTTCCAAATAAAGCACAGCTCCTTATTCTTGTGCCCAGAAAGTTCTCTATACTAGATTGCATTTTGGCAGCCATTCCATAGAGTCTTCGATTAACATGAGGAAGTCACTATTGACTAGACGGACAAAATAGGCAGAGGCACACTATGGTATGTTTGTAGCTGCGCTCCTTAGAATTATATATTAAATAAATGACAAAACTGTTTTTAATCCTGGTTTATCGTTTATCTGGTATTCATACTACAAATGTAATATTTACAAATTAGCATAAGGAAGTAAAGACTATTAAACTTTCTCTTTGAAAAATGGGCTTACTACATCCTGCTATTTGCCATACAGAGCATTAACCTCAATATCCTAATGCTTGTCTTCTAACACTTTCAGCGTTTGCAAACAATACATGGTCTTCCTGCACCTATGTTGTTGTGGCTGTCCCCCTGAAGCTCTTTTCCTATCTGTCTACACTCTCTCTCTCCTTTATTTCCCACTCACCACTTCAGGTTTCAAATGTCATCTCTGCACTGATGACATACTAATGTGTTTGTTTTCATCAGCTATCATTACACCTGCATCCCTGAAAATAGGTATTTGAGTACCTCTCCACTTTGAGCTCTGTAACAAACATGACATATGGTAAGAAGCTAAATGTTGACTATTACTATTAACTATTGCACCAAATTTCTCCGGAAAAGTCCACTAATAATGTAATTGTTCTGCTCATGTATATACTGTAAAGTTTATGATTACTGTTCTAGGATTCTGTTCTTACCTGTGACTATGAAGTTTGTAAGCTTTTACAGATTTTTTCCAAGTATTTGTTCTTCCACAATTAAAAATGTACTCACAGTTTAATTAATCTCTGATCTTTATAGTTACTTTTAAATCCATCTCAATGTACTGTCCTTTACAGAGGATCTGACATTTTCATGTCCTAATCCTTTTGAGTGGACATGCATGGAAGGTCCCTGTAGATGTGGTTTCATATTGGAAATTTATCAGGTTTTAGCCAAATAGGGAGTGTCTCAAACACCCAGTCACCCATATATGCACAAGTGGAAGACTTCCCTGGGCAGGACCATACCAATTGTTTTCTGGAAAGTGATCTGGAGCCAGGAACGGAAAAGCTCAATATGTACCCTGTATAAGAACAACATATATAAATAATGATGCACTATATACCTTGGAAAAGTTGCATGCATCTTTCTGGCAGTATCTAATTTATGCTGGAAATGTGGTACAATTGTGGGCTCCCCTATACATATACTATGGTCCTTCCTTGGTATTGTACTATTCTGGAAGGAGAAGAACCAGCTTATAACCAACTTGGTTTCCAGCCCTATAAGGTTGGACCCCTTAACTCATTACTTGGGCCTTCCAATCTGAGTCATTCCTAAGATGTAGGCTAAATTGATCACTCATGTCTCATCCCCATAAAGTGAAAGTAATCAGTTACAGTTTTTGATCTACATCATCGGTTTTAAAAGATGTCAATTTGAAGGAACTTTTAACAGCCAGTCTGAATAATAAGCTAGGGAAACATCAGGAGATTTTGTCCTCCTGGGATCAATATTTGCTTCTAAACTCCCATGTATGATTCAACTAATCTCTATTTTTATGCTGTGTTTTATTTTGGTCTTCTCCCATTGAAGTGTTCAAAGATCACCACCTGTGTTTGGGAACTGTTGGACATAAACCTACTGGGCTTCTTCTTTCTTTCTTTCTTTCTTTCTTTTCTGTTCTCTCTTATCTTACGTGTTCCTTTGTCTTAACCCTTCACCCTTAAGATACAGATAATGTAACCCTTCTCTTTTTAGGTCTCGTATTTTTGAAATATGGTGTGTTAGGCTGTGTGTATGCCTCATTTCAGTATTTTGTAAGTATTATAAATAGTAATGTATACGGTTACTAAACTGCTGTATTGCATTCCTCTTTTTTTAATTGTTTCTTTTATTGTATTTTTATTTTCTTATCTTTTTTTGGTAATACTTTTGTATTCTCCCCTGTAAACATCCTTATAACTGCAACGTAAAGCTGTGGATCCCTGAATAGCTCAGGGTGATAGGTATCTTTGCATCTTTGTTTGTATATCTGCTATGAATTATTATTAAGTTATTGATCAGTTAATCACTAATCATCCGTTATTAATAGGAAAAGGAAATGCCTTGTATTCCATGAAATCTGGGAACAAAATATGAAATTTGAAAATTTTAGGTCAGGAGGACCAAATACAAGGCTTGTCGGAGTATCTACATGTAATTAGAATATTAGAATATATTGTTTGATATCAAAATGTGTCTTTCCATGGAAAAAAAAAGTATAGTGAAAAAACCTCATGAGGATAGCTTTTGTTCAGAGCTGCCCCCAGACACTTTGATGTACAATATTATCTATAAAGAAGCATTTCATTTTCTACAGCTAAGTAACTATACACATATGGATCCACCACTGCTACTAGTTGCATTTCTACTTTTACACCTTACAGAATTGATGGACAAGACTGCAAAACCCTTTTGTGCCTACAGGAAGACCACTGTATGCTGTGTGTGAGTATGGATAACTTTTCATTGGCTTTCACTTTGAAATCATACCAGTTTTACAAAAACAAATTAGTATATAGACAATCCAAAATAAGGCTTAAAAAGTCAGGAGTCAGGAGCAGAACCAGAATGCTGGGCCTGCACAGAAATCTCAGTGTCAGGCTTGGGCTAAAGTTAAACTTTTATATGAATCCAAAAACTTCTACAGGTGTAAAAGTTTTCTGAGCATACTCATAGACAAAAGCGGAGAAAGTAAGATAGACATCAAAGGCTACTTCTAAAATACACATAACACACAAGGCATGATTTTTAAACAAATATGCTCAAAATTTACAACCCATGTTTGTCTATAAAACCACTACAATACCTCTCTTTGAAGCCTCAATTAAACAGCTAAATTCCACTATTATGCATCCAAAGGGCTTAAAAAGTAGAGTAAAGTTTGTTTTCTCACTGACTCTGCCACTGAATTAAACAGGTCTTAACATTTGACCTTGCTGGGCAAAACAAACCTGCTATTACCAAAGGAAAACTAAGCAAGCCTAGCTAATTAACTGATCCTGGGCTGGCTTTTCCTTACATGACTGAACTCCAGGAATGCACCGCTTTGCAGCTTTTTACAAACAGGAGGTATTCAGACCTCCCATGATAGAAAGGGTGGCTATAATTTTCATCTTAAGTCTAAAAATGGTGAATTCACACCCTTGTTTTTATATTTGTTTTTATTGCAATCATATAAAGCATCTTTAGAATGTTAAAAATTTAAGGTTTATAATATTACAATGCCCACATATGGATCGGGAAGATTGTGAATTATGAGTGATCTGCCTATCAAAGTCCCAATCACATATCAACTGAAGACTTAGACAGTGCCTACCAATAGTAAACTTGGACTAAAAATGTGTTCACATATTCCTATGGTAATCTGGTTGAAAATATTTGCAATGCCCAGTTATTGAAATCTTGATTCAAAATGGCTGTAAATATAGGGCAATACATGAATAGCCTTAAAGGTCATCTCCAGGTTCTATTCCTCCCACTGTCCCCCTGTCTGTTTTTTCTTACTTTGATCAGTGTTTAATTGAAAAAATATACTGTAGATAAAAGTATACATTGTATTCTATAGTGTGTTGTTTCCTAAATTAATACTTATAATTGATGATTCTGACACAAAGCATTTTAATGTAATTTACAAATGCAAAGCGTTCTCCCAATTTTGCCCTTTCTTAATGCAAAAACAAACAAAAAAAAATAACAAACAAAAAAAATGAACAATGGGAAAATCAATGTACTTTTGTAAGAAAAAACACATATTAATATTGTAAATACAAATGGTTTACAAGTAATGTTTTAACGTAATGTTAAAATTACTTTTCTATTTTAGTTTAGTTTCAGTCATTGTAATTTTTTAAACTGTTCAAATAATTAAAGCAAATATGGCAACATGGAGATATTTCATACAGACACCTATTTTCCCACATGTGTGATTATTTCATGGATTTTCCCAGATTTTCATTACACAAATTAGTACTGGTCAGATGAGTTACACACCATGGGATGGTTGGATGCACCATCATCTCTCTAAAACTGTAAATGTGTTTCATGGGTATCCAATCTATGTCTTTAGCATTCACTACCTGGGGGTGGCCTTAGGATAACTCTGAAGAACTCTGAAATGGGAAATCCATCATGTACAAATACATCATGGTCTCCATGGTCTTCAGCTTAGGAGAGTGGTGATTATCGGGGTGGTTGAAGCTCACTTACCAATTTGGTCCCCATCAATTGGTAGACTGTGGGTGGAAGTAGGCTGTAGCTGACATGGTGAATTTTCTTTCTTGGTGACAGCACACAAACTAGTTAGCATAATTAATAGAGGCATAACCTTTCATAATTTGAAGAGGAACAATACAAATACAAAACAATCATTTAATATGAATATTTCAGGGATTCAGATTTTGCAGCTTTCTCCATTAGTGCATGGAAAGTGCACCAGCTGTCTATAATGAACTAGACACTCCCATTCAGGCTTTATTTGCAAAGAACAAACTTCTTCACTCTGAACAGTGTCTATAAACACTGTCAGAGTGTCTATATTATTCTGTATTCACAGCCTCACACTGTCATTTGGCAGCAGTAGAGCAAAAGGAGAGACAGTACTTCAATGCTCTATTTTCTGTGCATTTGTAGCATGCCCAATGTCTTGGATAGCAGCCCTGTATGTATCAAACAACTATCGCTGATAACAATTACAGATTTGAAGCAGTTAAATGCCTTCACCACACAACCAATTTGTTTGGAGGAGTCACAAAGCCTTCTGTTTTGAGGTGACTTCCTATCTGAAAGCAGTTTATATTGAAGGAGCTTTCTATACAATCCTTACACTTTAAATTGACAAGAAAGTGGAAAACTTTAATATTAGGGAATTTTTCCTCCTTTTTTGTGAAAGGGACAGAACAAAGGAGAAGTCTTTCCAAATAGAACATGCAAAAGTGATAACCATTCAGGTTCAAAATCCAAGTTTTGGATAGAGTTGCACTTTATTTATTTTTTACAGCTGCTACCATGTATAGTTTGGTTGTACAGCAGTAAAGCCTGCATTAAAAAGTACAAAAGTGCC
This sequence comes from Pyxicephalus adspersus, assembly GCF_032062135.1. Taxonomy (NCBI): domain Eukaryota; kingdom Metazoa; phylum Chordata; class Amphibia; order Anura; family Pyxicephalidae; genus Pyxicephalus; species Pyxicephalus adspersus. The sequence goes on along the minus strand of NC_092862.1, from coordinate 61,750,663 downwards.
TGAGGCAGTAGGAATGTGAAATAAAACCCTGATCTGATGTGCATATATATTTGTAAATGCAATTTGGCCCATAAAGAATGATAAAATTCAAGTTTTAGCATGTACATACTGATCCACCTTTATTCCTGTAAGGTCATTAATGAACAAGGGTTAAGCTGGTAGGGAAAGGGATATTGTTAGGATTAAGTTAAAAGTAAAGTTTGGGAATAATGGTAAAGGTCAGACATGTGAACTCCTGAGGCTATATGCATTTTGTTGGAGGATATTTCAAGGTTAAGAACATCTGCCCTAAACCCTCTAAGGATATCCACTACTAACACCTTATTGTCTTATATAATCCTCTTTTTAATACCATCTGAGCACTTCCTAGTAATTTAAAATATATAAACGCCTATAGCACAATATAAAGTTTTTGGTACACTCCTATACTAATTTTTGAAAGTTTACATTTGCTATATATCATTGTTATGTATTGCTTTTTTACAAAGTATTGACTTTATGACAAATATATTTGGAGATCTGTAAAGGTCAGTGTCTGTTGTTAAGCACCCCAAAGACTTGTATTCCTCGGGTGTTCTGACATGCAAATAACAACTTCCTCACTAAAGTTGGCACTTGTCCCTATACCTATCAGCACTTCCTGTCTGGCCCATCCAATCTGAAAGGTAGTTTTACTTTATTTACTGTTCTGCAGGCTCTATATGAGTTGAAAAGTCTTAGCATCCTTGGCAGGATAGTGATTTGAATATACAGCAGATCTCTTCTTGCTCCTTGTGGGAATCAAAACAAAAGATATCTATAAGACACAGGATAATGGTCAGCCATGCAATTATAGTTCTAACACTCTGACACATCTTACAAAATTGTGCTCCAAAACAGAAGTGTTTACATAAGCAAAAGATTTTGTTTATATCAAAATAAGGGGAGACAATAGATTCTCCATGTGTGACTGATGTGCCTTTGCGTGGGAGCACTGCGATCCCTGTGAGATATAAGGCTACATACACATGTCAGATGATTCTCATGCAAAAATTGTTTCAGGGCTAGTATCGGACAAGAATCTGGCATGTGTACAGTGGCTATCCGATGTTGTTCATAAAACCATCCTGGCGGATCCACAAACAATTGTATTACAAGTGAAGGGGGAAGAGTGCAGCGGGGTGCTGCTCGCTCGTTCTCCCCCCTCCCCTCTCCATAGAGCAGAATGGTGCTGTATGTAAAGGGCTCGATCATGCATCTTTCAGTCTTTTGTCGCTGGAGAGGATTTTGAAAGATCCTTTCCAAATACAAAAGTCTAGCGTGTACGTAGCCTAAATCTGTGTAAGTGCATTACTTAAAATGTAAAAAAAAAAATGAATGCATGGTCCACTTTAGGTATGGGGTAATTAATTCTTACTATTTTGGCTAACTGGATATGAGAGTTATATGGCTCTATTTTGGAAGTGTTAAATTCAAGTCTGCTATTAATTTAATAAATTAAATTCTTTTAGGTGTTTTTAATGAAAAAAAATAAAATAAATAAAGATGAAAAAGTGGGAATGAGTAGGACATTATTGAACTGCAAAGATTTCATACATGGTCATTTTTTCTTCTTAGAAGTTAAGAATCACCATTGTACTGGTCCCATATGCTTTACAGTTATATAACCAAAAATTCAGCATTGCCTCAGCATTCATGAGAAAAACCCCAAACTGTGCCCATGAAGGGTACAGCATTTCTGGTCAGCAAATTTTATTACAGTGAAAAGCAAAAACTAAGAATTTGCGTTATCTTGGTTTGGATGTCAAAGGAAATGCCTGATCCTCTTAAAGGTGCGTACACACTTCCAATTTTTATCGTTCCAATCGAACGACGAACGATCGATTGGGCAAAAAATCGTTCGTAAAAAAGTAACCAACGACGCCGACGAACGAGGAAAGTCGCTGGAAACGAACGACCGGACCGACGGATCGGATTGGGCGACGATCGTTGAACATCGTTCGTGTGTACGGTCGTTCGTTGATCGTCCATGTTCAGAGCATGCGTGATGAACGAACGTCCGTTCACTTTCCTGTCGTGCACATAGTTCCTCTATCGCTCAAACGATCGTATCTATTGTGTGTACAATATCTACGAACGATCGTGTTGTTAACTCTATGTGCAGGATCGGTGCTATACGATCGTTCATATATATCGTGCATGAACGTTCGTCGTTCGTTTTCCAACGATAATAATTGGAAGTGTGTATGTAGCTTAACTTAGCATCCAGCCTTACCACTTGGAAGATTATACAATGTATCATCATTATGCTAATGCAGGGATTATTCGTTCAATTAGAAATCTGCATGCAGCAATTTTCAACGTAGGCTTTATAATTAAATTGCAGACTTAAACAGCTCCATCTAACCCTGCATTTCTTTCTGAAGATGATGACCAGATGTGTGAGCAAAAAAATAAAAAAAGGGATGTAACTATATGTGTACATAATGACAGACATATTTTGTTATTAATTATTTAGGTAAAAGTTTTTGCTTAGTTGTGCAGCATAGTGATTGTACCAGTTTTAAAACAGAGATATTTTTCTGGGCTAAAAAAAAAACAATCTTAACAAAAAGTCTTTAAAAGATCTTGGAATAATTTTGAATAGGGGAACATTCAAAAAACATGTAAAGAATAAAGAGTATGCAACAAAAGTTTAAAACAATATATAGAAAAAGTTCAACATTATATTGGCAGGTATTGTTGTCAATACATAGGAGGGAGTTCTAAATTAAAATGATTAAAGGAAAGAGATATCCTAAAACATTTGTACTGGCTGCACCATTATACGATTTGGGAATCCAAAACTTTACAATAAAAGCACCATCTAGCACATAAATGTTAAACTTTAATCAGCAAACACTTTAAATGATTGCCCTCACAGACACATCAATATTTTACTGCCTGACACAACATTGCCTTGGGCTTAAGAAATGGAACAATTCCTGAAAAGCATTGCCAAGCAATTGACACCCAGCTATCCTTAACCTGGAAGTGTTTGAGTCACTGCACGGTACTTCCATTGTTGAGCAGTTCCTTGTATTTGCTGTAAAACAGATAAACAGGATACAGAATCTGCTGGCCATGGGATCCTAGAAGTGTCAACATGTATGGCTCAACACAATGCTTGACTTTACTTTGTAAGTCCAATAAATTTTAGTACTGGGCTTTCTTAATAAAAATCCAAACCTGCTCTTTACACATAGAGATTGATTTACTAAAGGGGCTGTTCACTAGACAAAATAGAGGATAATTATGAAAAGTGTTAACAAAAGCTAACTTTGTAAAAGAAAAGTTAGTAAGGTGAATCTGTATGCTCTTTAAATACCTGAATATATGTGAAGGACATAAAAAATTGTCTTTTTGTTTGCACAAAATGTATTATGCAAATTCAACATGTTCCAAGGAGCTTGTAAAACCACATTGATTTATTTGGTGATTTGTAGTATATTATATATATTTATATAGTCATTAACATTAAGGAACATAAAATTCACCTTTACCATTTGAGGTTTCATTTAGGTAAAAATAATGTCTCCCTTGTAACATTATGCTGGTGTAAATTGTTTGATGCAATTCCCAAAATTTTATTGTTACTCAATCATCTATTGTTCCTAAAGTCGTAATAGCGGGACGTAATTCCCCCGATACTGGGTACAAGGTGTTTGTTTAAATAGTGGGTTAGAAAAACAATTCTATTTTCCTAGACATGTTCTTCCCCTTTGTGAATTAATGGTTGGCAGGCTTTTTAGTGACAAAAGGTTGTGTTAGCTAACTGCAAAAGCCAGGCATAATTCCAAAGCATAGAAATGAAAAGAACTTTACAAAAGGGATTCCAGAAGCATATATGGGCAAAGTATTATGTTAACCCTTGCCACACATTTGTTAATGAACACATTGCTTACTAATGTTCTTGTCTATTACATAACACTCTCTCACTCAGAAGTCTACAACGACTTACCTCCAGTGGGTTTATATTTTAAAGTGGATGGTAGTGGTAGCCGCCTCTGGAACTACATAATTTGGACCTTCCATACAGATCTGGTGGGCCAGGATATCTCAAACAAAAATAATATATAAAACAGCTTAATCAGTCTTTAGGTATTTAAAGCTCCTAGCACAAAAAAAAAAAAACATAAATACATACAATAATAGATTCTAAGGATTCTGTTTATAAAACTGAATCAGACGTTGCCTCAAACATTCCCTCGTGGGAATCTTACAGGCCCATGTGTTTAATGGCAGTAATTGATTCCCACCAAGGAATGTCTATGTTTTATAAAACAAAAAGTATATTTCCAGTTAAAACCTTCAGTTGGGATGGAGTAGAGAAAGGTTAAAAACCCTTGTACAGTTTCCATTGCTGTATGCAAGGTTTAAAGGCGAAAAAAATATTTCCATTGAGGCTGATGGTATAACATGGTTTTAAAAGGTGGAGGAAGAAAATAAAAAAGAGAACATATGGAGTAGAGTCTATAGCAGTGTTTGTCAACCAGGGTTCGTCCACATGTTGCAAGGGATCCCTTGAGCAATAAAAAGTTTGTGACTCTCAGGTCAGTTTATTAGATATCAATGATTTTGGTATAACTTTTTGGCTGTGGATATAATATTTATAGCAGGGGTTCCCTGAAGACCTCAAAGTTATTTAAAGGAGTTTCCCAATGCTGAGGTAGAGAAACACTGATCTAGGAAAAATTATTTCATCAAATTATGTCTTTGTAAGAACAAAGTTCTCTATATGTGTCTTGGTGACAAACATCAGTAGAACAGATGGTCCACTAATGGGAAATTAAAGTTTTTTTTCTGGTCTAAGAGATTTTCCTTCTCTGTGCAGAGTTTTTCTTTCACTTTCTGTTGTGTCTGCAGGACAAGAAGGGAAATCTTTCCAATGGGGCAGTTTTAGCTTTACAAACACATTAAAGATTTGATCTGCAACTGTACTGTACTTAGTAGAAACTGGTTACAATTAAAAAAAATAAAAAAAATTATTGATAATAATTTCATGACTAGGGGTTTAAGCTGTGGGATGCCAGATAAAGATTACATGAACATATATTACATGAACATAATGATTACATTATATAAGGTGGATTCTGGGAATGCAAGATGTATAAAGTCCATGAAATAATGACTTATAAAGTAAATGATCTGGAGGCAAAATACTACACTAAGTTTCTTTTCATCCACAGGTGCAGGTCAAAAGAATGAAAATATCTAGACAACAGAGATAATGTTAACCTAGAGCATAAACATCACTATAAATCAACCATCCTTCAATTACCTGTACCTTTAAGTCCCTGTACAGAAGGTTATTATTACACTGCTTGAACCACTTATTATAGGATTTATTAGAATTAACAGAAGTCTCCTAACTAAGTTGATGAGTTGGGGAATCCAGAAGATAATATTTGCAAGGTATTGTTTTTTTAATTATGACCTGACTGTCTAATTCTTGCATATGACAGCTAGAACTAAAGACTAAATATAGTATGTAAATACAGTGTACCTATGGATCTAGTATGTTTAATTGAAATCTCATGTAAAATGAATACAATTTTTAGTCCATACACCTTTGTATTGATTAGGGGTGACACAGTACTAGTGTTCTTTTTTTGCAGCTTCCCTTACAACAAGAATAGTCGAATAGTAGTGATAATAATAAATAATTTCCAGAGTGATAGTACCCTGGAAAATGTATAGACCTGACCTGACTGTATTCTGCATTATATTTTTTTCCAGTTTAGCAAAGAAAATAAACAGTACAATTTGCATTTGTGAAAACAGCATCATTTCAATATGGCTATTTTAATTTCCTATGTGTGAATAATGGCTTGCTAACCCAAACTGATAATAATGATACCCCATAAAGCTTATGCCTCTCAAACACTTTAGTACTGTGCTAAACTATACTGGTTAAGTCTCAAAATGTTTTACACGGTTCCTATTAAAAAGGCAGGTCCATGCCATTAAGCAAATATCAACAGCTAGCCTAAAAAATAATTTTTCATATTCATGGATGCTGCTTGCTAGAATGTAGACTAGAAGAATTTGGCACAAACAGCAGAAAAGCAGATATGTATGTGGAGCTGTCATTGCCAATGCGGAGCCATTCTAGGAAATATTTGTTCATTCTTCCCTTAGCAGGTGACGGTTTGGGGCTGGCGATTTGCTAATCAGGTCTATACACGGATACATGTGAGGAAGGTCACATTCCAGAAGATACACTCTATTATAGAAACATAAAAAGGGCTCTGATGACAGGCAATGAATAGGCTAAGTGAATGTGTCTCTAATGACAATATCTTAATGTTAGTTAAACGCATGCACATTCATTAAATCAGCACAATGCAGCCAAAATTAGAAGTCAGTAATAAAAAGTTTACTGGAACATAGGTTAACACAGATTTTCTGTCTTAAAGTGTAAAGCTACCGTCTCGCACACAAAGATGGACAGGACCATTTTCCAAGACTAATATGGACACAATAAATATGGAGTTTTACATACAAGATCTGTACACAAAATTGCCCCACATCCATAAAAAATTACATTTAACAGTGCAACATATACATATAGAATTTTATAATTTAATTATTTTACTCAACATGAGATCTGTACGTACATACTAAACACAAGCAACTACCTTGTATTATGTACATTTATCATATTTATAAGTATTTATATTGGATTCACTGATATATACATATTCTACACATAAAGTTCCGAAAGGCACAAGTGTCTATACAACATGTACAAAAATGGCGGGAGCAAACAACAACAGAGAGAAACAGAGAAAAAAAATTATTGGTCAAGAATTTATGATTGCACAAATGTAAGTCATGTATAAGAAAAGTGTGCTTTTAAAGATAAGAAAGGGTTTTGTTTGTTTGTTTTTTTGACTAAACCTTGAAAAGTCTATTATAATCCAGATTTCCAACAAAAAAAAAAAAAAATATATAAAAGAAATTCTGGAACTAAAATGAAAATGGTAAGAGTCTAGGTTGCTATAATCAGTCTGCCTTCATCATCATCACTGCTGGAATCACTATAGTGCACAGTCATCTGTCTTGAGATCAGCTCTGTTCTCCTCTGGTGCCGAAGGGGTGGAAGAGACTGACCTGCAAGAGATCTGTTTAAACCTTCAGACTGAACCTTCAAGTAATGACCTAGTTTGGCAGTTTTTAATTGACTGGTAACAATGCTAGTACTCTCCTTTAGTTGGCTTTCTTGGTCAGTGTTCTTATTGCAAATTGTGCCTTTCTTCTCTGTGGCAATAGCATCACTTGATGTCTTAGAAGTTTCACGTATCTGGGATGACACTTGCGTACAATCAGGCTGCTTGATATTTTTGGCATCTACCCCAGAAAGGTTTTTTGGACTCTGGCCAGGTGCTGTGCTACATAAAGATTTATCGGGACCGCCCTGGCCGTCGACAGACAAAGGGCTAATAGATGGGATTAAAGTGGGTAAAGCTATGTTAAGAATTTGAAGGCCTGGAATGTGAGTTTGTGGACTGGGAGTGCTCTGGGGAGCAGGATTTGTCGTTAAAACTTGCAAACCAACAGCATTTAGAGTAAGTCCCGAAGGGTGAATCTGAGGTGCAACACTTGGGTTTGAAAGACCTAATATGTTTACAGTTTCCATGCTTAATGGCTGAATGGGTTGAAGGTTTGATGCACTAAGAGCAGGCATGTTTACTTGACCAATTGGAATACATGGTACTACACCATTCACTTCAGCCACACCTATAGGACTTGGTGTGTTTGGAACTTCTGCAGGTTTGTCCCCAGGAGCACTTGCAGTTCTGTGAATCACTCCCACAGCAGGTATGGTAAGTTGCACTTGGCCAGCTGGAAACGGAACAAATGTGGAATATGCGGTTAGACCAGCTGGGACAAGTTGAATTCCACCTACTGGAATCATGCTGTAAGGTGATCTTACAGGCTGTTGAGAATGCAAAGGCAAATGGCTAAAGAGATGTGTTGGAGCAGTGGACACTTGACTGGGCTGCTGAGTAGAGTTGTCAGATGTTTGTTGTTGGTCATCACAGTAGGATACAGATGAATCCATTGTCTGTGTGCTCCGGTCAACAGGAGAAGATGGCATGTTCACAGATGATGAATCCTGCAATAACCATAAAACAATTGATAAAATGAAGATGAGAAATTTTTAATGCACTATTACAAAACGACCTACATTTTCTGGCTAACATTAAAAGCATAACTAAACCTAAAACAAAAAGTTTCAGAAAACCAGCAAACCTGGAATGGATTTCTTTAAAGTCATTTGCTATTTGCTAGCAATGTTTCGAATTTTGGAACACATCCATTCCAGGTTTGCTGGATCACCCAGCTTCACTGATGAAAGTGTATCCTCTCTATTGGGTTGTGAAAGATTGATACCAACACCCCAGGTACTTGTCTTGCATTCAAAAAATACATTAACTAGTGTAATAATGAACACAGAGCTGGGTTCATTTATAACCTATATGTGAAGAAGGTAGGAGAGGTATCTTAAAGCTGGAGAGAGCAACTACAGAAATAGAAAATTTCTAGCCACTTAGTGCATAAATTGTAATATTTCTATTACTACTAAAAATAATTCTATTCTTAAAAGGATGGATATAAGGCAAGTTTTCAAAGAACCCAAATGCAATCTTTCCAATTAGCTATTATTAACATAGGCTTGCAATTAATAGAAACAAGGAAGTCATAGCAAATATCTAGGAGTGGGAAATCCCAAAACTGTACTTTTTTATAACTCTGCTTTTTTCTATTCTACAACTCTAGCAAAGTGCAATAATGAGGTTTGGCAGTATTTCAGTGTCTGTTCGGTTAACTTTTTACTTGTCTATACATTTTGGAGAGCAATAAAACCATATCTTCTAAAAATTAGTGTCAAGAGCCTTTTCTAATATTTTGTGTAGCTAAACGCTATGCCGGAAAAAGGGAAATGGCAGTAAACATTCCCAGTAGGAATATAGCATAAATAATCATTCATAAGTTATAAGCAGAGAATTTCTCAACAGTGACTTATTCAAAGTCTCGAAAAGCTTTGCTTATTTTCTCCACATGGGTACATTACCATTTCAATAAAAAGCACATTACTTAACAACTAATCATACAGCCTTTTATGGAAAAGGTTTTCTGTCATCAGGTAACCTTACTAAACTCGGGGAATATGCAGCCTCAGTGCCCTTCAGAATTGTACTGGTATGACTTGACTGTTTTATTGTGTAAGCTGCCTATACACAAACAGATGTATTAATATTTAGAAATGACCGCCTAAGGATTGTCTGTTCTTGTGAAAGTCACAAAGTTGAAATCTTGACTTGAACAAAATATTCTTCCTGGACGCTAGTTTGCTAAAAGATGACAGACCAAGACTTTCTGAAAGGTATTTGAACAGACATAAGCTACCTAGGTATTAAAAACAATGCTAAAAGAGAGCACCCCACTAGTGAAACTGCACATGTACAGGCATAGGACACCTCTAATATTGTATTATATGTAATGTCATATATAATAATGCAGGAATTCTTGTAGAAAGAATGATTTGCTAGGTTTTGGACTATTTTTTATTTTTTTAAAACAGTCTAAATTACCTGTGATACAGATGGTTTCTTTGTTTCTGTGGTGCCACCCTCTTCTTCACCATCTGGATAATCCACAGACATCTGATGACATGGGGATTTAGGGGAGGATACTTCACTTTGAGGAGGTATGGTCTTTTGTACTGAAACTTCATCATTCTTCTTCTCTTGACTTTCTGGCTTGCAAATAGTCGGTGTAGTCAGTGCAGTCATCCTAGTAATCAATGCTTTAGGAAGAACATCCATTGAGCTTGTCTGACCAAAGCTATGTGGAATTCGAGAATCCTCATCAGCACTGGATGTGTCTTGCTGGCTGTTTCGGAATGGATAGTGCTGAGGGCTTGCTGTAACTGATGGGGTAGCTGACAGCCCAGACTCTGCTTGACTATCTTCATCTTCATCTTCATTATCATTGTCTTCATCCTCAGCAACATCAGAGTCTTCTCCATCAAAGCCCACACGCTCATTGGTGTATCTTTGCCTCTCACCTGAAAAATGGAAAGAAAGGTTTACTAAGGTCTACAACAAATCATTTTTCCAGCAATTTTAGATAAACACCCATTTCATACCCTTTTACATAGTTTTTGTGCAAAATACTGATGCAAATTACTTATTTGTACAGGTCTGCATGGATTGCTAATGATGTAATGAAGACTGATTACAGGAAACCTGTATTAACGGAAGCAAGAAGGCAGCAGCTAATGATGATCACTACTTTATAATTAAGTTTTAGTAGCATTTTGATTTTGACTCTACATGTCACATAGTTCTTTTAGAAAAAAAAAACATATTTGTCTGGGTTTCTTTTGTGCACTTGCAGAATGACCAAAAACATTGGTAAATTGTGTCACATCAATTTTTGAGATATCCAGCCTATGACTATACCACTTGTATTTTATTGTTTTGGATTCATGGATATTACAAAATTAGTTCTGAAGTTTAAAATCTAGCTGCTCATAAGAGCTACAACAGGGACAACAGCACCCACAGGCTTCCAGTGGATAAGTGTGTGTGTGTGGGGGGGGGGGTACTGCAAAATACCGGAAGCAATGGCTGTTGCAATGTACTTGATGCTACAGCACTTTGACATCACACAAGTCATATTACAATAACAGGATAGCTTGTTTTGTGTCTCTCTACATCATTCAACATAAGATTAATAGATAATTAGCAATTCATCATTCCTTGCCCATATTGTCATAAAACAAAAATATGTGACTTTGTATTACTATGCTACAAAGTTTTCTTTTCTAATTATCTATTAGTATTCCATGAGTGTTCTAAACAGTCAAAAAAACTATTTTACATATTCTTGATTTGACCGTGTATGTAATAAGTATATACATTAGTTACATTTCCTATAAAAGAAAAAACATTTTGACTACAGTGGGGAAATAGGTCTGTTTTGTGCAATCAACCCTACCCAGCCCCTATTACCTTAGTGATGTCTTCCTCTTACTGCTCTCACCACCACCCTGCTAGTCATTCCAGTCATTAAAGCCCCATTCCTGTTTAAACCACCACTGTTCAAATGCACCTCAAGACGCTGTACTACCAGAACTATTTCATCCATCCTTCTACTCTTACAACCACCCATGCCGCCCTCTTCTTACCACCAATGCACTAGCCCCCTTCCACTCAACACCAACACACCAGCCGCCACCCTCCCATATCCCACCACCATGACAAACACTCTACTCCCCACTCCTGAGCCTCGAATTGTCCCAACCAAACACCAGCCAACCCCACTCTCTCTCCATAAATCACCAAGCCCACCATTGCACCTACCCCCTTCCCATAATTCCTCCATACTTCTTCTGAACATAATTCTTGTTGTGAAATTCACACACCCCTGTGACACTCAAAACTCACTCCTACCATTTCAAGCCCCTTGGACACGTTTTTCACCTACCACTAAACAAGCCACTCCTTTTACTCTATCCACCTATCACCATGTCAGCCACTGCAGCTACTACAGCTCCATAATCCAACCCATGGTTCTACCCTATACCACCTTGCCCATACCCCCCCCCTCACATGGGAAAGGGAAGGACACCATGTACTGTGTATGTACCCTTCCCACATTGCCAACCTAATGTCAGGTATGGGAAGAGGAGTTACAAGACTCAGCATCCATGTAATTTGTTTTCGGCAGGCTTTTGTCAATTTGTGAAGTCCCATGGATACTGCCTGCAGCAGGCAGTATCCAGTTTATATAAGAGTATTCTTATTTTTATTGGTGACATTAGCCAGGATGAAAAAACACAGGATTGTATATTCTCTAATTAAGTGGACATTAAGTGGACATAAACTGCAATTCTGATTCTGTGTTCTGATGCCTCTATTCACGTGCGTATTCCTGAATTTATTTAAAGGTTAATTGAGATCTAAAAATTACTCCTCCTACTATATCCTAAAAAATGTTTAATGGGAAGTTCTTTTATCTACCAGTCTTAGCAAAACATGACATTACAGGCTTCAGGCAATTTGTTTGTCATTAGTTAAAAAATGTCTCTTTTATTGTTAACTTGTAACATGAGAAATTGGTTTGCAGGCAACAAGGTAATATGTGACTTAAAGAGGTAGTGTCTTTTCATTTTTAACTTTTCATGCTTGATTCACCGAAGGAAGCAAGTCCTTTCCCTGAGAGATTGAAGCCTGAGATGACAGGGAATATGTACAATCTGAAAGCTGACTTGAAAGAGATGTGCACCAAGCTTCTGTCTGCTGCCAGTCACCCAGAACCAAAGGCCTATTTAGTTTTACTCTGTGCTGTGGATCAAAGAGGGAGTTGTTTTGTAAGATTAGTTTTGTCCACAAACATAGGCAGCTGCGCTGCTTCAGGGAAGCAGAAGGAATTGGGAGGGCAGAATTTGTCAAAGGTGATTTCCTTAGTTCTATTCTGTATATGTAACTTAAACATGTAGCCAGTTTAAAAAAAAATCATATCATACAATTATTATATATGAAAGAGTGAGAAAATATGATTTGTATAGTTGTATAAAGTTATATAACATTGTAGTTGTGAAAAGTAATTAGTAGACATGATTTCATTTCCGTAACCTGTCAAATTTTATCTTTTAGAATAAAGGATAGTCTTAGTATATGCAAAATTAAGTCAGTGGTGTTCCAAAGTTGTAATACTTCATTGCAGTTTATGGATTCTGCATTGTCAATTTTCAAAGGTTACACATTGGGCCTGCAAGAGGCCCCACATTGGGCTGGAGAGGATACACTTTCATCCGTGAGGCTGGGTGATCCTGCAAACCTGGACTGGATTTCCTAAAAGTCATTTGTTATTTGTTAGCAAAGGTTTTCAATCTTTGACCAGATCTGTTCCAGGTTTGCTGGATCACCCAGTTTCACTGATGAAAGTGTATCTTCTCCATCCTTGGAATGCTTTAATTAATCAGGCCCATTATGAGGGAACTAATTGAATATCATTGCTGACCTGTTTCATTGGCTCCGAGTATGCCAATAAAACTGTTCACTCCATTTTACTTTCTCAGCATACTTTTTAGCATTTCAAAATAATAGTAATGGGTATAACAGCCAGATATTTAGCAATTTTGGATTAAATTTATGCTGCCCAGTACTGTATGAATACATTTGTTCTGGATTAGTTGGTGGGCACTCCATATGGTCATTGTCGAGCAAGCACCCTAATGGTCTTGAAAGGGGATGGGAGTTGGTTTTGATTAGTAGTTTAGGAAAAAAACTAAAGTAGAAAATAAATATAACACAAATGTGCAGTTATCTTAAAGATTTGAAGCTATGGGTGGGACCAGTTTTAGGTCATGTTCCATATAGATTTTTTTATTATCCATTGATGATGGCTCCATCATAATCCTGTAGTCAGACATCCCTTATAGTATTGAGTCATCTCTAAATGAAAGTTTAAACTAGTTACACTATAGTGATTTTTTTTGCACTTCCTGACTTTCTTTTACCCATTTTGTTTTACTCAAAAACCATGGAAAAGAGGCGATCTTTGTACTGACGTTCTCATTTCTCTTAAAGAGGTGATCTTTCTAAAGCTACGTACACACGGCAGATTTTTATCACCCGATAATCGGCATCGGCCAATTATCGTGCGAAAATCTTCAGTGTGTACAGTCGGTGTCGTCCATCGTCCGGACGACCGACCTGCCGGATCCACGGACGATGGACGACAGCCGATCGTAATGAAAGGGAAGGGGAGAGCGCGCAGCAGGGTGCCGCTCCGTCGCTCTCCCCCCTCCCCTCTCCATAGAGCATGAACGGTGCTGTATGTACAGCATCGTTCATGCATCTTGCAGCCCCTTGTCGTTGGAAAGGATCGTGAAAGATCCTTTCCAACGACAAAAATTGCAAGTGTGTACGCAGCTTAATACTAGCCCACATAAAATGTCCTACATGCTGTAATGTCTTTACAGCCTGAGAACGAAAATATCCTAAACATGGGAAAATGACAAATCAACCATTACCTATCAATAGCCAAGTAAAACACAAATTACTCATTAGGCTTTCCATCACCATCCCAAAACCTTCCTTGTTATGTTCTTTTAATGTAAGAAAAGTGTTAATCTTATGTGTAGTCTGGGTTGTCATTTTGCTCCTGTGTAAACTGCCCTCTATTGTTTGCTTTCTTTTAACTTATTCAGCTTAAGTGACCTCATTCCACTCTTTAGCAAACAAAGGCATGGCCTCTGACCCTTTGGAAGCCCATTGGTACTAATTACAGCCTAATCTCCCTAAACTCACAGTACATTCAGAGGTGAAATGCCTCTTGCCAATGACAATGACAAAAAGACTCTGCTCCTGCATTTGACTCTAAAAGTTAGAAAAAAAAACCCAAATATTCATGAAAGTGTTCTAAAATTAAAAAGCCATTGATCTGGCAAGGTTAATTCTACTGGAATTCTTTCTGCAAATGAGAATTCCCCAGACCTCTTAGGTCCCTTGCAATTTGCTTTTGTGAGATTCTATACAGAACACATCTTTGCTGTGCCAATTGAGAAACTGCAAGAATAAAAAAAATCACATTACACTACTGGTGCTTACATTGCAGTTACCACATGACAGATTTGGTGTATAGGACCCACAACAATCTAATTTTCCAGTCACATCCCATTAGTTTGCAATGCAAACCATGTTACACACATACACCAATTTCAAATTGCTTGACATAGTGGGGTTGGACCAGTGTGTGTTTGGGGCCACTTTAACCAGCCCAGTTGACTGTTCTAATGGTGTATACATAGGAGAAGGTTTTGACGTGCAGGGAGGGAGGAGGATGTCTTAGAAATGGGCTCTCATGGAGACCCTGAAAAATGTTTTCTTCATCTAAAATGCACATCTTAGATCTAATTATTGTGCCTTTAAAAATGGTTTATCAGCACAAAAGATGGAACACAGTTGGGGAAGCTATCCCTCTCTATTTCTTGCAACAGTCTCCTCAGGTTCACACACTGGATCCCTACCATTGCTGTTTTATAACTATAAAAAAAAAAAAAAACTGCTCATACGTAGGTCTAGTTTAAAGATAAACTCCAAAAACTGCTAAGTATACGTATAAAATAATTAGTGAAAGCAGTATGCAAAAAGGATTTGTGCTGAAATTTGCAGCACAACACAACCCTGACTGCAGTTCAGTTACAGTCTGTGTTTGGATAGTGAAAATTGAAGCAACAGGCTGATGAGCATTTCTCTCTTGTCACTAAAGCTTTCCTCCTATTAGAATTCCTCACTTTAGAAAAAAGAAGCACAGCTGACTGGCTCATTGTGCTACTTTTTCTTCCATCTATCTGAGAAGATTGTCACAAAGAATGTAAGTGGCTGATCTGTAGCCAAATTCAATACAATACATCCTCAGCTTGCATGAAAAAAGTATTTAGTAAAAAAGTATTTATGAATTTAGAGCTGCATATGGGATTTGTACAGGGGACATGGTCCATGGCTCTGGCCGGTGCGGCCTCCCAGCGGGGTCCTCCTGACCCACTCAGGGGGGCACCAGCCAGAGTCGCTGACCACGCAGACTGCAGATCTACTTCAGCAGAGCCACTGAAGTAGAGAAAGAGTTCATCAGGCCAGATACAAAAGCCGGGCTGTATATGGCCCAGGGGCCGTAGTTTGCCCATGCCTGGTTTAAAGTATTAGGAGCAATTTTAAAAATTTAGGGATGAACTAAAATGCTACAAAATGTTATTTAATCAAAGCTGCTACAGTTACTGAATCCCTCTATTACTTTCAGAAAAGTCTTTTGTTCTTTGTGTGAAATTTGTGTAGGAGTATTTTTTGAGAATTTGTTGTTGTCAACTCAACCTACACAAAACATTTGTGGTTTCAGGTGTTTTTTAAGCACAAAAAGGCTAACTGTCAACAATATGCGGATGCAAACACATTGAAGTGGCAAGTCTAAGATGAGGAGATCAATGTATTACATTACCAACTATATTAGAAAAGTATAGGAATTTGCTTGGTATAAAAGGATATACATCTAAATGTCAGCAATTTTTATTCGTATCACAATCTCTCTAGGATCATTAGACACCTGACCTCTCCAGCTGCAATCACTATGAATTAACTCATCACTAAAGACTAAAACAAATAATGAGGTTTTAGTAAATTCTAACAGATTACAGCATATGTAGCTTCTAGATCACTGATGTTACTAGGATGGCAGGCTGCCAAGTCTCTGCCAGAAAAAAATGAAGAAAAGTAAAGTAAGAAACTTAAAAAAAAATAAAAAAATAAAATTATAGTAAAAAGGAGGAGAGAGAGAGCACAGGCCTTTACTCAATACAAGCAGTTCCTAAGAA
The DNA here is from genome assembly GCF_032062135.1 of Pyxicephalus adspersus. Classification (NCBI taxonomy): domain Eukaryota; kingdom Metazoa; phylum Chordata; class Amphibia; order Anura; family Pyxicephalidae; genus Pyxicephalus; species Pyxicephalus adspersus. The sequence continues at coordinate 61,734,255 of NC_092862.1, read as the reverse complement.
CAAACATCTTCTTTAATACTTTTGAAGCCTTTAATCTTCAATCCTATTTATTGATCATCAATTATATTCATGGTCTATACCACTTCTGAGTCTTTTGAATTCATTGATCCATAAATTCATAATTTGGGGTATAGTTACGATGACACTTGACAGATGCTTTTACTCTCACCTTTACATAGTCGTTTGATACATATGGTTATCTCAACCAAATCCTCTGATGAAGCCTAACCGCGAAACACGTTGGGATTTTGAGATTTGACTGTACTATATATATTGAATGTAACCACTTATAATGTTAAAATACCACTAAAACTCATTTAGTATTTGTTATGCAATAGTGTTCAGTTGGACTCTGTTAGAAGCTAATTTTTGAACACAAAATAATAAAACTAATTTATTGTACCTTGCCTTCAAAAAGCCTGTGCTCTCTCTCTCTTCCTTTTTACTATATTCTTGAATATAACAGGCTTGGCAACTACTTAAACACAGTTTAGGCTCTCCTGGGATCCCTCAATCTTTGGCTCAAGATTAAAAAATATCTAAAAGGCTGACAAACATCAAAATCCTAAATTACAGTTTTAATTAAAAAGGTCAGTAAGCTCTTTAAAAACATAATTGTATTCTGTGCTCGCTGAAATGCACATTGGCTGCCTTCTTTTGAACCTGATCACCAAAAACCAAATCATCTTACCTGCCCTAACAAAAAAGCAAAACCAGCACAAAAATGTCAGGATTGCTGAATGGCAAAATGCCTACAACATCAAGTGTTTCATAAGATTTCTACAACACTGTTATTCAGTAAGGCTAAGTTCTGACTGAAAGTTGAAAACTACCACTCCTGGGCACCAATTGGCAACTGTTTGGTGCCTGAGAGTTGTAAATCAGGAGGTGACGGCAGGTTTTTGTCAGATATTTGCAGATGCTTACTTATGTGGTTGTGATTCACTACTAGTTTAAACTGTCATCTGGAAAGAGACTTCAATCTACCAAAGTTTTGGTGCACTTACAATCAAAATCACTCTACCTCAATGATCCCAAGTCTGGATCACCTCTCTATGAGAGTTTTCACACAAAAGTAGCATAATTTCCCTGAAATGCTATTTGATCCTAAATAGAAGATTATACTGTAGTGATGATTTTACAAATTTTAAGATTTATACTCATCAAAAAACAAGTAACAATATTCTAGGATAACAAAACTAGATTCACTAACAATTTGGATATTCACCACATTCCTTACAATATTTGCTTAAAAAGTGCCTGCAGGGGAGAAAGAAAAGCCTTTGAAGCACACACATACATTTTTGATCTGACAAAGTTCAAAAAAGCACATAGCAGCATTTGATCAAAATTCAAAAAGTGGAAATCCAACCTGACAGTAGGGATGACATGTTTTATTAGGACTGAGCATTTAAGCCCAAGCCTCAATTTTAAAATATAAACACGCTATGAGCGATTCAATGGATCATTCTGTTATGCACTTGTGTTGTACAGAAAGACTTTCAATGATCAAACAGGCTTTCCATTACATATCAGGTACTGCCGATGAGTTAGTTCATCTACGTTTCATTATTATTCATAGCACACACTTCTTCTGTGGATATATATATTTTTTTAATTTAAAAAACTAACCATACAATCTAATGAACATCTGTCGCCGGGCACCAGTTTAGAGTCTCCCAAATGAAGTGCCCTGGTAATGATTTTCTGCTAATTCATCAGTAATAATGCTTTGTTGCTTTCTATAAAGCTACAAAGCCAAGCTCTAGCAATACACACAGCTAACCACAGATAATTATGTTATATAGAGCCACTGTAATGCTTTAAAATCAAAACACTAAAACATGTATATCAAATAATCAGCTAATGTATTTAAACAACTTTTCCAGTTGAACATGGTCTGCAACTGCAAGCTAAAATTCTTCAATTGTTTTTTTTTTTTTTAAAAATTCATAAAATAAAAGCCAGAAATGTCTGTGCATATTACGGTGATCTATTTGCATTTGTGGTTAATGGTGCCACCTGCTGGGAGTATATAAAAAAAGTGAAGGGATCATTCTGTATCAAAGGAAGAAACCAAAATACAGACTACCACAACCAACGTCCCGTATAAAAAATGAATCAACTATAGTATATATTATTATACTTTTCAATACAAATTGTTAGATAATTCTATTTACAGCTTACAACAGTTATGATAAAGCAACAGTGAGCAAGACTGGACTAATATGTAAAAGTCATCTGTAACAAACCAATTTATTGAACTGAATCATGACTGACATTCAAGTGACTTGCAGCCAAAGGTAAGTTTGTTAGGTTTGTTTTTTGTCATGGGACTTTTCGGACTGGAATTTAAGTCATTGATTTTTTCTCTTTATTTACCTCTGTACATTATGATTTTTTTCTTGAAAATGCCTTCAACTATAGTATAGGCAGCAACAAAAAATAATAATTCAGCCACAAATTCCATAAAGGTAATTCCATTTTTAATATAGTCAGCATAGGCACTTGAGACTTATTGGTGTCAGCTTTTGTAATTTCTTACACACAGTCAATCAGACTGGGAAAGGGAAGGACAGCCCTAGTAGCCGATCAATCTCTGTTGCACACAAATGCTGACAGGAGGAGAGCGAATTAGCCCAGTTGAAAACTTCAGTGTTGCCGATTCTTCATCATCTAGCTAGCAGGTTGGAAGTGTGTAGGTGAGACCGATGTCATTGGAGGTGTACGAAAAACAAAAGGAGACGGAGGATGTTTGCAACTATCAGGAAAAACTGTTTAGGTATTTGTATCTGTATCTTAACATCGTATGTAGCATTGAAACATTAGGTCACATCCCTCATCATTACTTTCCTCATTCTTATAGCATGAAGGAGAAGTGTGTATGATCAAGTCTGTCAGATTACAGAGTGCACTGGGCAGCACAGTCACAGATGCCAATCAAAAAGAAAGTTGATCTAATACTAAAAAATTAATGTTGTTTGATGTCTATAAAGTATGCTAAAATTCAAAGTAACTTGCTACAGGAGGGAGTATGCAATATATGTGAAAAAAAAAAGCAAAATGCAAACTCTGGACTAAAGATTCACAGTTGCTTTCACTTAAAAATCTAAAACAAATTTTTACAGAGATCAACGTTTAGATGTGATTAGCTGGCAAAAATCTGACATGCTGTTAGGATCTAGTCACTTGGCAAATGAGACTGGGGTGCACATCATGAAACAGGATATCCACAGTTGCATTTTGTCATGCTAAATGGTTCACCTGGCCTGACAGTTTAACTCCAGTATTAACATTCCTCACATTGCAACCTTGTATTTTGGTGACACAAGTGTTAGATGTCCAGCCATGGGGATGAATCTGAACACAAAAGGTGAGAGCACAAAACTATTTACTAATGCCTTAATGATGACAACGTCAAACAAAAAGAACATGGTAAGAACAGCCAGGTTACTGAGCTCCAGAACACACATACATCCATGAAAAAAACGGATGCACACAAATGGATCATTTTGTGTATTTTCAATAGGCACATATTGTGAGTTACTGCAGATTTACTTTTTGTGCAATTTATATTTTATTCATGCTTGAAAATGTTACACTGTAAATAAACCTTCCTCTTTTTCAAGTACACCCCAAACAAAACGAATCCTAATTATTATTACTATTGTCATGTCGTTCAAAAACATACCCCAATACTACACAGTTCTTTACAGTCTATAGTCATGTAACTACCAGTCCCTCCTAGGAGCTCACAATCGAATGTTCCTTAATATAGGCACAGTTTAATGTCCATAACATACTTTTTTTGTAGACAATTTTGTGAGGGAAGCAAGTTACCCTCCATGAATGTTTTTGGAATGTAGAAGGAAACCCAGGTAGTCAGAACACTATACATGTCCTAGAGGATCAAACACTTAAGAGGATATACTACCGTGTTTCCCCGAAAGTAAGACCTACCCCGAAAATAAGACCTAGCACTTTCCCCCCCAACCTGCCCTAATATAAGACCTACCCTGAAAATAAGACCTAGTATTAAAATAAAAAAAAAAATAAAAAAATAAAAGCAAACATAAATTAAAACAGTACTCACCGAGCGGGAGACAGCGGGCTACACACAGCGGGCTAACACACAGCCGCACAAGCCGATGCTTTCCTTGTAGTTCCGGCTCCTGTCACAGGCGGAGTGATATTACATGCACTTCGCCTGTCAGAAGCTGAAGTGCATGTAACCAGGCTAGTTCTAGTGAGCCCTTAAAAATGTGTTAAAAAAAAAAATTAAAATAATATACTCACCTGATACGCGATCCTGCATGTGTCTCTGGCTGCAGCATGTCTCTCTTCTCTCCTCTGCCAGCATCGTGTTTTCTCCTGTCTGTAAAGCAAAGCGAAAGAAGCCGGCACAGCGCCACCTGCTGTTCCATATCCTAACTGCCGAACAGTGGAAAAAAAGCACAGAGTGATCAGAAGGGGAATTTGTAAGGGGAATTTGGGAATATGGTGTTTTTTTTCATTAAAAAAAAGTATATAAGACCTACCCTGAAAATAAGACCTAGTGTGTTTTTGGAAGCCCAAAAAAATATAAGACAGTGTCTTATTTTCGGGGAAACACGGTATAATAAATAAATATGTAAGCTGCCATTTCAGACCTGCTTCAAAAAATACATCTTTCTTGGTTGGTATTCTAATCTTCTGTCTTTAAAATACCTTCTGAATCACTGACCCAGAATCAGTATGCAGTTCAAGTGTTCAGAGGCAGTTATCTGCATGCTTGTTTCTGCTGTGCGACTAAAATTATATAAAGCAAATAGCATTCTTACATTATCTCCCTGTACAGGTCCTCTTTATAACCATGTGACTTTAGTTACATGGAGCAGAATATGTCAAATGTCTTAAAGGAAAGATATACTGAGAGAAATATAGGGGTTAATTTGTTTACATGTCTTTTCTATACAATCAGTCACTTACCCAGTTATCCGGTCTGTTTACTTGACCTAAAGCGTCAATTTTGCTGTTTAACAAGAAAGTTCATTTCCAATCTTTATAAATTGGAAGACAAATCTTCAAAAAAAAATTATTTATAACTGAATTAAATGTACCTATTTATATAATTTTGGTTAGCTTGCAGTTACATCCTACACCCTAAACTTTGTACAATATAACCGCTGTGGGGCAGTTGAACATTTACATTAACCAATGTTTACAATGTACAGGTACAAATATGATGAGATTACAGAACAAGCCTATAATCTGTATGACACCGAATGACCATTGCAGCTGCCAGTTGTAATGTTTTTTTAGAGAGCTGACCTGACTTGCTCTTGTTTACAGGCAGATTTTTCAGTTGTATGCAAATGTAATCCCTTTCCACACAGGTAATGGATCAATAAACAAAATAGACACCTTGTCACCAAATTAAAAAATTGCCACTAAAAAGAAAGAAATATTAAGTAGTTCAAAACTTACCCGACACATTTTTCTTTTTCATAAACAATTTTTTTTTGAACTGTAAAGTGTCTTGAAAATTGCAAAAAAAAAAAAATGGTCCTACCAACTTTAGAAGTCAATTACCTAGCTTCCTCCTTGAATGTCACAATCCTCTTTACTCCTGAATGATTACTGTCTATGCTGACCAAGTATCTCCTCACCACTCTAAGTAACCTTTAAAGTTAGGATGCTAGAGAGAAGCAAGATGGAATATTAGAGACTGTGATTTCACTGACAGCTCTGTATCTGCTGACACCACATTCAAGATGGTGGTGGCTTAACGGCGGATTTCCTTCATGTGCCTACATAGTGGAGGCTGTTACAGGTAAATATTATGCCTAAAATACTTTAAATTACACATATAAAGTTCCAGGAAGACTGTTGTTGAAATAGTCTGGTGATAGTCTTTTTAATTTGAAGATATTGTAGATGTCTTGGTTAAAGTTTAAACTTTAATTGGATCATATAAAATAGGCACTTTCCCAAAACTGTTTTACATGAGCATGTCATAAAGTGCATACATACACAATTTATCAGTACTCTCACCAAAAATGTCAGATATATGACCTTCACAAGTTCATCTTCTGCTCATACAGATTCATGCATACAACTTAGTACTTATAGGATACCCATGCTAAGACAAATGTGAGGACAATTTTAGAAGCAAAGGTCATAGAGGGCTTCCTTCAGCTGTCTTTTTTTCAAACTCAAAAACAAAAAATTCCAAGCGGAAATGCGACAGTGTGCAGATTTTTGATTCTTTACTATAGCCAGGACTAAAGAAAAAAATAAAAGTTAAAATGAAATATTACATGTATTATGTAGTTTTCTGTCCAGCCAGCAAGTGGTGCTGTAGCCCCTAGTTTTCAATGACTTGGAGCAGTATCAATGTAATCTGTCGTACAAATACCTGCTTGAGTCATCATGGCTGGAATTTGTGTCCCATATGAGTACCAGCTATACATTTTAGAGAAGATGTGAACTTTGCTGCTGGACCTTGGGGTTTCGCCATAAGATGCAAATAAGCGCTGCCAAAGTGTCCCTCCAGCATTGTGATATCCTTTGTCTCTCCGACTGACATTTAAAATATTTTTTCAGGGTTTAGGTCTTAAAGTTTAAGTTAAGGTTCTTTATAAAATGGGTTGGGGGTGACATAACTAATGTATATAGAAGCTACTTCATGAGCTGGAAATGTGTGGTTCACTGTACCAAATAAAAATAAATAAAAGGGGAGGTGGCTGACTGTAATTTTTGTGAAGCAAACTTCTGCTTCACACACACATATAAAGACAAAGGGAGCTGCAAAGCAAGTTGCTCTGCACTATTCCTTATAGGATAACCCATTTAATTTCCTTTTTTTATATTATTATATTTAAAAACAGTTATGAGACAGTAAAGCATTATATAACCTATCTACCCATCACTTTGTATTTTTCTCCTCTTTTCACTGCTTAGCACAGTCCTCATTTTTTGTTATTTTGATATTGTTAATTATTTCACACTGAGTAATTTCACTGTGCCTTTCCATTAAAATGAACATGTTAAATTTTCGAATAAGAAAAAAATTGTGCTATATATAAAATTCAACATAATTATGTCACTATCTTCCTAATCTGTTTCTCAGACTGTTTTTTATCCTTAATAGTGTGAAGTAATGAGTCATGTAGAAGAAGAGGGAATTAATAATTCATTGATAGGATTTTGGCCCAATGTTTTGTTTTTATCAATGAAAAGATGTCGGTTTGTTCACTATCTGTTAGAATTTAACAAGCAAAATGTGCTTCAGGGTATTTCAAGAAAAAATAAATAAATGACTTACCAGAATCATCTGTATCTTGATCCTCTACTGAGCTAACTACTATTCCCATATCCATACACTTCTTGCTGTGAGCCTTGGATTTCATGTGTTTAGTCAGATTGCCTGAAAAACACATAGAATTATTTTAAGCAAATAGAATCAAAGGACAATTGTACCCCCCCCCCCCCCCCATATCCATACAGCTCCTTTTAAGTCCCTTAAGTCTAGCAGTGCCTGCAAAATGAAGCCATATAGACTTCTAAAGAGTATACATGCTTCAGAGAAATCTACGAAGCTTCCTTGTGTGAAAGCACTGCTAAGTGTAAACAGAGGAGAGGTGCCACAGATTATGGGATCTTGGTAAGTATAAATATGTGGAGGGGGAAGAGAGGTTACTTTAGGTTAGGAGATGGAAGGTAAACAGTAAAACTATATAGTTTTTTAAATATCACACTTTAAAAAAGTAATAGGTTTACGTCAGATGAGAGACTCTGTCTTCTGTTACCTCTATGGAACCACTTCTTGCTTTGACACAGTTGAATCTTAATTACTAGTCATGGATCAGCAAAGGAGAAACCTACTGCTGGCACCACTAGCAAGTTAGCGATTTTATAGAGACTATCAGGAGGTTTCTTAGCACTCTTAAAGCTGTTGATTTAATCTCCATATAACATGGTCATTAGTAAATGTGCATTTGTTTTACTGTACATAGATAGAGTAAGTGAGAGTAATGGTTACCAAAAAGCAGTAAGCACAGAGGGTGTGGATTGCATACCTTTTGTTTTAAAGGAGAAATTACAGTAATTGCAGTGGTAGGGCCTGAGGTCTGTGTGTGTACGAATGTGTTTCTTTAACATGCTGGGCTTCTTGCATCTAATTCCACATTCTTCACAAATATATTTTCCTCTTCCTCTGCCTCGCACATACACATATTCTTCATTTGATTTGTACCTATTGGTAAAAATGACACTGCAATTAAAAACTAGTCGCTAAATCGATACAGTGGCCTTGATTTACTAAAGCTCTCCAAGGCTGGAGAGAATACACTTTTCATCATTGAAGCTTGGTGATCCAGCCAACCTGGAATGGATTTCCTAAAAGTCATTAGCTAGTTGTTAGCAAATGTTTTCAATTCTGGACCAGATCCATTCCAGATCTGCTGGATCACCCAGCTTCACTGAGGAAAATGTATTCTCTCCCGCCTTGGAGAGCTTTCATAAATCAGGGCCATTGAGTTTTCTTCAAGCTTACATGCAACCAATTTAAAAATTGTTTTGAAAGGGGTAAAAAAGGTAACAGTTTAAAGCAGTGCCTCCTTCTGTGATGTGACCACAGCAAATCTAAAAGTTGTAGGGTTGTTTTGTAATTCTATGGGAGTAAAAGACAAGTTTTACAAGTCTCATAACAATTAAAAAGATGCTACATTTTAAACACAATAAACATAGTACTATATTACATTTTAACTTCGAAACATACCTAAACACCCAGGTGTAGATTTGCTTTAGGCAATATGATTCATGGTCACATAGTCTAATGTACCAGTAAATTAAAATATTGCTAATGTGTACCAAAATAATGTCATTTTTGTGAGGGGAAAAGAAAACCTTTTTGGTTCATTTATGTAACAAATAAAAGTCATCCCCTCGTCTCAGCTCATAAAATAAATAATCTTCTCACAAGAGATGGATCAGATCCTGGTGCAAAGAAAAACATATCATTTTCATCCTAACTCAGACTGCATCCAAAGTATGATGCAGTATTACAATAATACAATTTTATAGGTAACTAATAATTATCACTAATTAGTAAAATGCAGCAGCAGTGTCATCCACTGTGCTTAAATTCCAAGATCTCAAAGTACTTGATTAGCCTATGAGCTTCTTGTTACAGTATATATTCTTTGCATTTACTCTTTTTTGAACAAGCTTACAGGAACCTATTGTACAAAAACGGGGTACCACTCCTGTACTCTGTCTGAAAATGACATTTGCTTATTATGATGAATCAAAAAACCATGCCAATTTTGCAGAGTTCTGATTTCACTCTGACTTGTGGCATGCTTGCTGTGGATTAAACATTTGGACCATAATAAAGCAAACAGAGCCAAGCAACACACATTTTTTGCAGCCCACTTATTGTTCTTCTGACATTTGTGCTGTATCAGTAACGCAGGCACTCCCTTATCACTTAAAGTGATTGCTTTAGGAAGTTGTATCACAAGTAATGACCTAAAAAACAGTCAAAATGAAAATAGAAGAATTCTTGAATTCAAAGAGTATTGAAAACTACTTGCCCTCCATCAAATATCTTCACTCTTCTTGGCTCATTTCTATTTTGGAAAACTTCCTTCTCCTGTTCATTACTTGCTTCCACGGTTTTTTGACCTTCAAGTTGGTTTACTGAAGACTGGCATTGAGAGGACTAATATAGGAAGAAAAAACTGTTAAAAACTGTTGGCACGGGGTTTGCATACACTTAGTGAACAAACACACAGGTTAGAAAATAGCAATTCAGTTGTGAACTAGTAGGTGTTCATATATAAATTTTCATGTTATGCTTGAAAAGGGAAAACATCTGTTTATTTCAAAGATTGGACTAGAACGTTTTTTTTTCATGTATCTTCAATAACTTTAGTTGCCTGTTGGTGGTGCTGTGTGTATTTCAACACATAGAAGGCTTGACAATAAAATTTTCTGTATTTTAAGTGCCAACTATAAGGAAAGGTTTAATAAAAGTACTGAAATTAAAAATACACCCAACAATAATTATTGCTATGGTAAATAAAGTACTTTTAATCAATCTTCTTGAAATATTTTCAGTCATTGCTAATTGCACACTAATAAAATATAATTAGAGTCTTAACAATTAAATAACTGATTTCCATGGAAAATGCTAAACTAGCTGATCATTTGAAAAACACTGGAAAGCCATATGAATTTTTTGATAAGGGAAAAGCCTTCATAACAGTAAAATTTTACTAACAGTACAGGGTTTGGGGAAAAAAAATGTATAAACAGTACCGGCGAATCATAGTTGAGAGACATAATACAAATAACAAATTCTAATCCATTTCCACTGAGATTAATCTAGTCAAACATAAGAAAAGTGATTTAACCAATAGTGTCATCCTTTCTATAAATAGTGTACCATCAGTATTGCAAGAATTTACCATGGGCCAGGATTGTAGATGGTTCTAGGTCCTAGATAGAAACTGCTTTCATTGTGAAAATCTTTTTTTTTACTATTTTTTTTTTAAATAAACCAATTTGCAAAAAAAGGTACATTTACATTGTTGACTTTCCAATGTAATTGCAAAGCCCATAAATGTAGTATTGTGACCAAAACTCTAAACTCAAAAATCTAAAGAAACGTTTCCAAAACTTGTGCCTCATCATTTTTTTATTTTTTCCTATAAATAGGTGATCCACCCCATGCAGAGATAGTTAGTAGCCCTAAAGTGGTAATGGGCTCACAGTCTAATAAAGAGAACCACTGTACCAAGAGTACAGTTGTTATACCTCTGAAACTTGATATCCTTCAGAGTAGGAATTATAGGGGCATTATTGTAGGAATATAGTGGTACTTGGAGGTATAACAAGCAAAGGGTCAAATTTAAAACTAAGATGAAAAAAAAGTCAACAATACCATATTATTACCTAAATGTGACGCAAAACAAATAAAAACACAACTCAATAGAAGTTGAAATGCAAAATGTATGACCAGGACCTTAAGAATCCCTCACTATCCTGCATTTCTCCTAATGAAATATTTTATATTAGTTAGTAAGTAATTGTATTATTACCTCTTTTGAATTTCTTTTCCATTTGCTTGAATACACCAAGATGTCATGTCGGGAGTGAGAGGTCTTCACTAAAGTAAACATGTACTTCTCACACTTCTGTTTTGAATTCAACAGAGACAGAGCAACTTTGGTGGGTAATCCAATTGGGTTTGGATTATTAGAAGCAATAGTCCAGGAAGCATAAGCAGATGTCTTTTGGTCATTCTGTGGAAGATGGATTGGCTTCCTCTTCAGCAGGTAACACCATGTAAAACTTGTCGAGGTTTTCAAGCTTGGAAAAGACAGCCTATGCATATCACCTGCATTTACCACTGATATTGCAGCACCAAGTTTTATTTGGCCTTGAATATTAACTGCTTTAGTATTACCAGGTGATCTTTCTTGACTACTATATGCAGGCTTTGAAGAGCATGCCTGAGTGCTGGGAGAAGGTTCTGGTGACATTCTTACACTGGGACCAGAAAGTTCGGATTTATTTTTTTCACTTTCTACGGTTTCATTTACATCAGAGATGGGCTTTGCAGAGGAATGGAAGCTGCTGATGTGTGAACCTAAAGATCGATCTTGAGAACTATACTTCCCAGGAGTAGCATCCTGATCTAAGCTTTCACCTGGGTCTGTAGTGCAAAACTGTCTTACTAGCATCGGCTTTCTTTGTTTACCAGGCTCTACTGCATTCATGCTCAAATGCACTTGTTGACCACTAGTATTACTTGCAGCCCCACTTTCATCCTTTACACGCTTTTGCTGTTTTTCCATGGCAATATCAAGGCTGTTGGCTGGTGAAAGCATTCGCTTACTTGAGGCAGAGGTCTCTTGCTGAGGAACTAGGCCAGCTACTGAAGATTTATGAGGTGCAGATCGTGGAAGACAACTTTCTAAATTTTTGGGAGAGTTTACAGGTTTGCTAGGCTCCTCATTAGGCTTTGGCATCTGTATTGGTTCTCTATTATCTGTCACAGTACCTGAACTGGTCTTACAGACTATTTGATTGCCATGGTCTTGTGTCACTAAAATCTCAGGGAGAGAAGCAGTTGCAGGAAACCCGTAATACAGAGAATTGCTGTAGTTATGAACTGGAACAACTACTGAATGTGCATTTTGTAAATTACAATATATTTTGCCCTGCTTTTGCATGGCCATACTTATACTGGATCTACTGTCTGTAGTATCAGACTTAAAATTCCAAGATGTTCTTCCAAGTATAGTGTCTTCAGAGGAGCTATTTGGCAAAATAATTGCAGTTGGTTTAGTAGAACAAAACTTGTTTTCTTGGTTTTTCTGACATTCAAGTTGATATTTTGGAGCAAAATTCATTTTAGTTTCATTCTTATTGTCAGACAAATATTTCTCTTTTCCTTCACCTCGCATCATGTTTTGCATTCCTGTAGGAAAATCCTTTTTAGGTAAGTTGGTATTAGTTGAGTTTATTGAAACATTAATGTCAGTGTGTGGAGAAAGCTTTGAGTTTTCGGTTGACAAATGTTGGTCAGCACCAAATTTTTGCTTTGAGGATTCTTTTGGGCACACTGTAAATTCCACTAATAATCTGCTCACTGTATGTATACTTTGCTGCGACAAAGGTATTTCTGACTGATGGACTTTAGATTTAGAGGAGGAAACACCAGTTTCTGAAATATTTAAAGATATCTGCTTTACAAGAGGACCTCTTCTTCTTTCTAAAAGGGGAATATGTCCAGTATTTGTTCTACACACAAATGACGATCTTGAAGTCATAAGATTAGTTGGTGACATAGATCTTGATCTAGACATGCTTCCACAGTCAAATGATTTACTTCTGTAATCTGACACTTCCATAGAAGGTTGTGTGCAATTTATTTGTTCAGATGCAGCTCTCCTCATTTCCCTGGGGACGCCAAATGCATTTAAACCTGTTGGAATTGTTAGAAACTCTGAAGATTTGTTTATGCTATCAGTTTTTGAGGTTTCTTCTTTGTCAAACGAAGCTGAAAAACTTGAAGTACGAGATAAACTGCTCTCCCGGCTCAGGCTTCTTGAATAGGTGGACTCAAAACTTGATTCAGCAGATGAGTTATCAAGGTCAGCCAACCGAATTCTTTTCTTTTTGGGAGGCAGTTTTTCGGTAGGCAAACTGGAGAGACTTCCACTGCGTTGGGGCCAACTACATTTTTCTTGAGGTTCTTGCTCATTTCCCTGTACTTCTGGATCTTTATCTGGTTCTTCTGTAACCAATATCTCCGGAACCTGAATGTTATGTTGGCGGACCAAACGAGATTGAGGAGCTAGAGCGTTTTTTTCTGTAAGTGCACTTTGTTGGCTTTCATGGACCTCTGTTTTTAATGCATCGACTAAACCACCCAAGGGGTTGTGAGAAGCATGTGTTTTTTCTTCTTGAATAATACCAACTGTATTCATGGGATTCTTTGAATTACTTGTTTGATGTTCATAAAGTGGTACAGGTGAAACTCTTTCAACAGATTCTGATTTATCAAATGAATTGGGTCTGCTCAATGAATTTGTGTGCTGAATTACAGAAATACCAGTTCCCTGACATTTAAGTTCCACTTTTTCTTTTAAAAGAAAGTTTGTGTTTTTGTCAACTGCAAGCATCTTTATATCAGTATTTGTTTCTGTGTTTCTTGCCACCAACTGTATTTGAGAACTTGAAACTGTACACGATTGTGAACCTAAAACTGTAATAGTGGAAGAGGTTTTTGTGCTGGGTAAATTTTTCTGAGGTTCTATATTTTCGGGAATCGGGTGACATTCACTTTGCTGGGGTTCATCATCATCACCTACGCTTTTCATCTTTCTTCGTTTCCTGATGAGCAGTGGTTGTTCCAAAGTTCCAGTTGTCGTAGCAACTCTATAATGAAGAATTTGAGGCTGAGAAATAGTTGAAGTTGTGCTATGCTCAGTTTCTCGAGCTACTGCTTTGCTCTTTGGTCCATGTAACTCGGAACAGTAAAACTTCTTATGATTTTCAAAATTCTCTAATTTTCTGTACCTATTTCTACATGTTTCACATTCAAACATTGTACCACGACCCTGATGTGTTTTTTTAATTTTGTCTAAACTAGACCCTTGCACAAAAGATTTACTTCTAGGCAGCAAGACATCTTGAACTGATTTACTTGAAGCATAACTTTCATCAACAGAACGGGCAGGCCCCAGTCCACAGAGTTCAGTGGTCGACGAGTCTTCAACAGCAGCCTGTCTAACAAGTGTGCGAGGGTGAACAGTTTGCTGTGGCATAGGTGGCCCTGAAACAAACACATCGTCATAAAGAGTACCTATTTTGTCATCAAATGACTGGCTTCCTCTGAGAGGATGGGAAGCTGGAATTACAGGGGGGATAGTTGAATACCCTGTTGTGGGCATTGAATTGCTTCTTGTAATTGGTAAACAGTCAATAGAAGGGTACTGTGAAGGAACTGAAAGAAAGAAAACTTGCTTGGATTTGTCAGTGGGTGTGAAAGGAGACTTTGGTATGTCAGAACTAGAGCTTGTACGCCTTCCTGGAGGTTTTAGATCAAACTGGAAGGAATCTTTAAATATGTAAGACTTTGGGGAATCAATGCTGCCTCTTCTCGACAAGGAAGTTCTTCTTGGCTTCACACTGTCTAGTTGTTTGTCATCAACCAATGCTTCGTTGTCTGAAATCAACTTTGAAATGCGTTCTTCAAGGGTTTTTGATCCCAAAGGAGGCCGCATTATTCCTATTGCAGAAGGTGGTTTCTCAACACATATTGGTTGTACCACAACAGTCCCTTGAACAGCTGGGTGTGCCAAAGCATTTACATTTTTTGTCAGATCTTTTTCAATTGAGGGCAAAAATTTTATGAAAGGTGATGGGGAAACCATAGCTTGATCTGCACTTTCTGACCGAGAGAAATAACCAGAGTCTGTGCTTCCTAAGCTTCTAGGACTTAAAAGACATTTGCTCTCCTGGGAACAATCTGTAGCTTGCTGTCTCTGCAGCTGCGCATGAGGAGTTATATTTGTTGGCTGTTTGCTTTCATTTTGAACTAGTTCACACATTTTATGAGGCGATTGCTCCAATTCGCCTAATGAGCATGTTCGCAAAACATTTAATGTCCTATTCTTTGTTTTTAATTCTGGCATTTGTGCTACAAATTGTTCAGAAGTAGATTCTAAAACTTTTGGGCTATCAGCTCTCAAAGGAGAAATGCTGACTGGATAAACAACAACTTTAGGTAATTCTGTCAGTTTTGTCTCTATTCGGTTGTCAGAATTGTCTTGCAACATTGCAACAGGGCTGTTTGAGGAAGACCTTCCTTCTTTTTGTGCAATGCTGTCAGTTGCAGATGGCATTTTTACATTTTCTGGAAATTCCATACTTGACACAGTTTGATCTTCCTGCCTTTCCTCTGAAGTATATTCCTCATCACTTTCTCCACTTTCATCTGGATCCGAACTAATAAAAAGTGCTTTTTCAGAATCCTGTGAAAGAAGCATGCCACCAGAATCTGTCCGAAGGCCTAGTCCAAGTTTAATTGCATGCGCATGGGACTTTTTGTGCTTGTACAAATTGCTTTTTGTTTTGAAAGAAAATCCACATGTCACACATGGGTATGGGCGTTCTCCAGTATGTGATCGAATGTGCTTAAGGAGAACACTAGGTTTTGCACATGCCCGGTTACAATATTCACATATGTATTTACCTTGTTTCTTAGGTTTTTGATCCTTCAAAACTATATTGCACATTTGCTCCCCAGTGATAAGTGAAGCGACTTGGGTTACACTGTATGTAGAGTTTAAAGAAAGATTTGAAGGATTAGATAAAGGGTTTACTGGCAGTGAAAGAACCTGAGTTACGGTAGAAGTTGAAGAACTAACTAAGGAAGATGTTACAGCTACATGATAAACTTGTTGATGTTTGATTATGTCCGTAGCACTGGAGTAACCTGAACAGGCAGCAGGTAGTTGCTTCTGACACCGTTCTGCATTAAGACCTAAATGGTCCTGGGTATGTGGAGAGTCTTTTTTTGACATGCACGGCTGACCACTCTGAGGTTTGGGATGATAGTGTAAATATTTAGCCTTTAATTCCCTTTGTGAAGAGGAGGATGGACTTGAAGTTATATATGTTACTGAAGGTGCTGGACTGGTATTATGCCCCTGCTTTTCTGTTTCAGTGCCACAAGGTGCCCGGGACTGATTCAAAGTGTTAAGTTCAGGCTCCATGGCTTTTAATAAAACATCAAAGGCTGAATTTGCACATGAATACTGCTTATTGGTGTTTTCTAAGTTGCTATTTGCACTTTTCTGACTGATTGGTAATGCACTAGAAGTGCTATGTTGTTTTATTAAAGTCATTTTGCCACCAAAATTAAAGCCTTGCGTTCTCCCGTTGCATAAGTCTGGTGGAACAGACAGTTTTTTAGCCTGCATTGACACCCCAGACTTGGTAGGCTGTCTAGTTAACTCAGAATTTAAACCTTTGCTTTGTCTGATACTCTGTTTTTGTAGTTCTACCAACAAAAGCTCCTTTTCTTTTGAGTGACCAGATTCTGAAGGAGCCGGGCTGGATGATGCGCAAGAGTCTAGATCATGCCTTTGCTTCTCCTTGGTGACATTCCTTAATGGGGACTTCGGTATTTTTTTCAGGTGGTTTTCTGTTACTATTTTCTTCCTCTTCACACCTTTAACAGTATCAAAGCAACTTCGGGAACCAAAAGCAACTATTTCTAAAACATAAAGAAAAATAAAGTGAGTAGATAAAATCCTAAAAAATGAAAGGCCAGGATATTGGATTTTTTTTTACAAAAAAGGGAAAAAATAAACTAGCACTAATCTTCTGTCTTTTCTCCAAATAATTTACCCAGAACAACCTGCAAAAGTTCATTTGAAAGGCCTAATATGCATACCTGTTCAGGGCCAGTGACTCACAGTGTCAGATTGCTATGACAGAAAACCACAACACTCTGGACAGGTTTACTAGTATTAATTGTTTTACAATAATCCTATCATACCTGGATACATACTACCCATTAAAAAATAATCAAATTATGGCAAAACAGTAATTAGTATTATCAATACTATATACCACTTTAATAAGAAAAAAACTAAAATAAATCAAATTTCTTATTTTCCATAGTAAATGCCTCACAAGCAAATCAAATACATGTATCTAATAATTACAGATTTAAATGTTACAAAATATCATGCAGTATATAAGAACACATATTATATTTTTGTATTTTTGTTTTAAATACCCTAAATAAAATTTAATATTATACATTTTAAAGGCTGATCTAGGACACACAAATACATATCAAATTATCATATTTAAATATTAAAATAAAAATTTTACAAAAAAGCAGATAACCAACTAGTATCTACATATACCTAATAATCAATTATTATGTTTCTAATATAATAAGGAAATTTCTGTTAACACATCACTGGATGGAATCAATGCTATTGTCTGACAGGAGTATACAGCAGTTAGTACAACTGAACTAACCTAACCAAAAAGCAACTTCAGGCAGCAAGGTAAAGCAGTGAACTTTATTTGCTAGCCAGCAAAAACTGTAACAATACTTAGGAGTTCAATTATTCTCCATCAGGGAGCTTTTCAGTAAATTACGGATTCACTGCTTTATAAACAGAAGTTTTGTAAAATAGGCAAATCTTAATGTGGAACGCTTGATCCTGCTTACTCCACTTCTGGCTCTTTAAGGTAATGGGTGTCCACACTGACCAGTATAGACGGTTAAGAGTCCAAGTGGACAGAATAAACCATAGCTTTTAAAGGAAAAGCAGGCATATTTTATGTGAGCATTGTTCTGACCTGGTGAATTTCCTGGGGCGTTTACTACTTGGAAGATCGACAACTGTCTTGAATGTTTTTCACTTTTGAATAATTTTTCTCACTGTTGCATCTTTTCTCAGTGATGGACTTTAAATTGTTTGGAAAACACCTAATAACTCATCGCATGTCCATGGGCAGCAACAGTTGCTTCTCAATACGGATGTTCTTCTTGCTTGGCACACAACTGAATGCTCCAGATGAGCAGACTGCCTAAACTTCTTTTTTAGTGGTGATCACACTTGCTTATGATCAATTAATCAAGTGCATTTGTTCAGCAGCACTTGGATGCTACCTACACTCCTAATTTCTTTGAAAGTTGTAAGGGTTCACTTAATTTTACACACATTGCTTGTGCATTCTGCCTTTCTTAAGGAAAGAAAGCATTTTGTAGTCTGCAAAGACTGCATTTTATAATCTTTGTGAAATAAATAATGGAACAGTGTAATATGTCATGTGTTGTGGTTTACCTCAACACATGACATATTACACTGTTGTAATATGTCATGTGTTGAGGTAAACAATGTAATATGTAAAAACAACCTCAAAAGGTTGTTTTTACGTGTTTAACTTGCTAAAAAAACAGATGATTTTTTTTAGGTTTTGATACAATAAAAAAATTGTAATGTCTTTTTCCAATGCTAAATTTGTTACACAGTTTAGTGTACACAGAAAAAGTACCTCACAACCCAGCTCGGTCAGTAGGTTAAAACAGTTTAACTAGAAAACCAATCTACTTCTTAATTATCAGGTGGGAATTCAAATTAGATGGCTGAGACACATTTATTATGATAAAGCCAATATCCTGAATAAACAACTCTGGGGGTGATGAACTGCTTTTCTATGATGGTAACATTTCGGCTAACCCCTCTACTATCACAAATCACTTTAAACCCATGAAATTGCAACTGTACTGTAGGCCCTTAAATTATCCCCCATCCAAACCAATGCATTGATATATAATGTTCCTCTTTCTACCCCATCCCCAAAAAGGACAGAAACAATGGCAGTTGAAATTGTTATCCTGGAAATATTTCAAGCTATTAAATCACTCCAGATTCATAAAGCTCCATGTCCCAACAGGTCCTTATACAAAGTAAAAAAAATTATTATAAAAAACTTTCTGCAATCTTGGCATCACATCTGGTAAATCTCCTTAATCATCTCAAAATTTCAATCTGACCTACATCTCTCCTCCCTTTTTTTCCTGTACTGTAATGTTGCCAAAGCCAAATAAAGACCCGCTTTGCTAAATGTTGATGTCAAATTGTTATCTAAAATCTGGGCATCTAGAATAATTACCTTCCATTACACCCTCATTCAGAAAGACTAGGTGGGATTTGTTCCACATTGGCAGGTGTTAGATAACTTATACACCTTCCTAACCTGATGAGAAAGATTCCAGGCTTTTCTTTTTTCCAACATATAAATAAGGCTTTTCATGCCTTATCCTAAGAATACATGTACTAGATTTTGGTGGGAAATTTACGACAATTTAAATGTGAACAAAGGCCCTCTATCACGCCCCAACAGCTGTGGGCAGCATGGTGGCTCAGTGGTTAGCATTCTGGCTTTTGCAGCTCTGGGTCCCAGGTTCAAATCTGGCTTTGCAGGTTCTCCCCATGTTTTATGCATTGAGTTTGCAGGTTCTCTCCGTGTTTGCGTGAGTTTCCTCCGGGTACTCCAGTTTCCTTCCACATTCCAAAAACATGCAACATGTTAGGTAAATTGGCTTCCACCCAAAAATTTATCTTAGACTGTATTAATGACATATGACTATGGTAGGGACATAAGATTGTGAGCTCCTTTGAGGGACAGGTAATGACATGACTATGGTCTTTGTACAGTGCTGCGTAATGGAAGTTTTGAGGGATGTAGCAGTGACATGATCCTGGACCTGTCATCATTAAAGGGCATTACATACTTGCAGTTTTATAGCCAGAGCTTACCCACATTTCCGCTTCCGATAATCAAGCAGAAAAAAATATTAAGTTTAATACCTTAATGTAATGTTGTTGGAATGCATTACCAATTCACAAATCTGTATGTGGCAGTCAAGCTGACTATACACTGACAGGTAACAGGGAAGTGGATATTTGTGACTGACAGAATCATTCAAGATATGTACACTATGAAATTCAACTACAAATCCTAATGTTAGCCTTTACCTCTGTGTTAAAAAAAAAAAAGTTTATTCCATAGGGTATGCAATTATTCAGGCTATGATTTCCTTTTGTGAGACAAATGCCACTGGCAAATTAATGTACTAGGTAGCCGGCAGAGCTTTATTTGCTTCCTGAGACACACAAACTATCTTCATTAACTGTGCAAAAAATGTATGCAGGAACAAACTAAAGAAGCTCTTGAATACAATGAAAGATAATATTTGTGAAAATGCTCTGCAGAATATCTATTAAAGTATCCTTTTAGGTTTGAGATCTAGTGATGTAAAATATTTAACAGTTGGGTGTTATATGTGTCAGTCTTTAATCAATGGAGAAAGCACAAAATCATTTCATTCAAAAAAATAGATCTGAATTTAGAGATTTTATGTAAAAAATGTAAAGGCATAGATTTCAGTGAGAAGACATTAGTGCGTATATAACAAAATAGGCTCTATCAACAAACTACATACTGTCCAGGATCAGATTCCTTCACAAATGTATCCACTGTCAGTTCACATGTTTAAGATATTGAAATGTAACATCTTTAACTGAAGGTCCTATATCTATCAATCTTATTCAATAGAGAAAGCAGGATATATATTTCATATAAAATATCTCAATGCAGAGATCTTACATATAAAACAAATATTAAATCAAATGTTTAATTCAGAAGACATGCATTAGTCCATACATATAACAAAATAAAATCATGATCTGTCAGTACATTACATACCATTCAGTACCAGTTCTATCCAGGCTCAGATTCCTTCACAAATTCTACCACTGCATTGGAAATATCAGCAATGCTTTTGTTGTACTAATTCTCACTGCTGCCAGTACTAGCCTACTCAAGCCCACGCATTATTATAACACCTACCTTCTTCCTAACACTCTCATCTCCAGCTATCCCTCCCTGGATTTATTTATTTATTTTTAAATACAGTCGTATAATAATTTGACAGAGCCACAGACAGTAAATCCCACAAACACGTAATTGTAATAAAAATGCAAAAATGTTCCTATAGTGCTGTACATTTACGTGAAAATATAAATACAGTTTTATCACCTCATATTATGTTAATTATTACTTGGTTTTATTATCTGTGAAAGTATAAACTGGGAAAATTTGTCAAAATGTGGTTTTCTAGTATTATACAGAAAACAAAACAGAATAAACTGAAAAGGTGAATTTAACTCAATGCATATGTCAGTATAAAATAGCTCTTATGTTCTCTACTATACAGAAGGTAATACATGAAACACAGAAGACATTTTAAGTGGCACCAGAGTTATTTTTATGTTGGATGCTGGCATGCTAAGTAATATGCACGTGTAACATTAACAGATATGAAATACTTCTTATAGATTTCACACCACTCTTGGCAATTTCATTATCTATTTTTCTCTCCAGATAGACAACACCATCTTTGTTTAAGCAATCACAGAGTCAGCAACGGACTGGATTGTTGATTTACAGGCGTTACATTTGTGTAATTTTTGCAATCTGTGAATTTCTAATTTATGTTCACCTCCTGAGTCCTTCTCTTCATATAGATGGAATATAAAAGAATAAATCCACTTGTTACATCATTACAATAACAAGTGAATGTATTAATTTAATTATTCCCTTTAATGAAGCAGGAGAAGGAGAGAGAGAGAGAGAGAGAGAGAGAGAGAGAGAGAGAGAGAGAGAGAGAGAGAGAGATGGGGTCTTGTTTCCGGCAACCTTAAAAAAATATAGTATATTCAAATAGATATAAAATTATGGTGAAATAAATCGACATTCGCATATCTCAATACATTATAATTTTATAAATTGATCATTCTCATTTCAAGCTTCATAGGAAGTGGTGCCTCATACCTATACAAAATAAATCCCTTGTCTCGCTTCCTGACACATTTCCCCAATAGGCTTCCTCAGGGAATAAATTGAAAGCGTTATAGTATCCTGGTTGATCGGATTTTTTTTTTACAAAAGCAGAAGAATTCCTCATTGTAGGTAATATTCTAGTATCCAAAATATCCCATATCTTGGAAAAGAAACTTGCTTAGTATTCCCTCACGAGTACCTTGTGCAGGTTCATGGTTACTGGATGCCTCAAACACAACACATCTTTCGATATTTGGAGAAAGGACTAGTAAGCAATGTATAGAAACGTTTGTCATACTAGACTATTTCCGAGTCTCATGTCTGATGAAGCAGACGGCGCTCTGCGTTGCTAAGTGAATTACTTTATGATTACCAAAATTGCGTCATGGTTCTTGGAAAAGTTGGGTACATACAAATACTTGCTTAGGTTGAAAAAATGACATGTTACCGGATATCTTGTACAAATTAAATACAATTATGTTTGGTGATTTCTTAACACTTTTAATACACTGTGAAAAGCTTTTGAATTTAATATTAGCTAAATAAACATTTTTGAAATATTTAAATATGTTTTGACCACAAATAATAACAGATACAGCTTTTATGCTGTATATTCTGACATGTCAACATTGTTTATGCAAAGAGATTTAAAAGATTTACTTGAAATGGTCCATCCATGCAAAAACCAAGTTACTAAATGGTCCCCTGACATTTATATTCCTCTGGCATGTTATAACTTTCAGGGCTTCTCCAAGCAACTTTAAAGGAGTAATACAGAATAAAACTTTAATACAGACACAGTAAAATGGCCTCATAATGAAAGTAAATTGTAAAAAGCTCTGTGAGCTCAGTTGCCTTAATCTTATCACTGCACTCATCTGATTATTGTAAAAAATTACAAACTTTATTTTACTATTAGTGACTTTAGTCATGCAGTAAGAATCAATCCATTTTAGTTGTTTTATCATGTTTGGCAATTCCTTTTTACTAGTTCTTCGCCTTCTGTCTGCTTTTTTGGCACAGCTTCTACTGTTCAGTTTCTCTTTAATAGGTTTCCTGGACATTACAGAAAGGGTAGCTGTGCCTATATCGTTCACATTTGTTATATTTTTGTATGTCAAGTTATCTTTAAAAAACATATTTATTTTGTTTTTATAACAATTTTAAGCAGAGATATACTTTAAAATGTAATCTATTTAGGGGTTTGAATATTATACATTATAAGCTGGAATTTTACAGTCTTTTATATACTTTATAGTAAATATTTTTTTCCCTTAAAAATCACATATTCAACACGCTAAAATGACAGTTTATAGGAAATATAATCATGGAGACATAAAAAGTTACTGACAGTTCTACTTTAGGACTAAGTGTAATAAACCCATAGATTTATATTACTGGAATCAAAGATGTAACAGAAGGAACTGTGAAGCTCCAAAGAATAAAAATATACAATGAAAATAGCACACTGGCCATGATAACTGGCTGCCTGCCATGAGGCAAAGAAATTTGTCTAATTTATCTAAATTCAGCATATGTATAACTGGGAATTGTCTGCTAGTGTCTTGACATGAGGCATACAACATAAGATAACATCTTATAACATCCATTCCAAATATCTAGTTTAAATTGGCAACTACTATGTCGGCATATTAACTTTATCTTAGAAATACAAATATTTGGTAAAGGTTAGGCAGTATGTCAACAGGTAAAAAGTCCCATAGCTGGGCAAAATGAATCTGCCTCCGACTCTCTAACCCAAGCCATATATTTTATAATTGACAGGACCCAACTACTGGACAACCAACAGATAGTGTCCAGGTCAAAGTCCTACTCAACCTAAAGACAGGACCTTGCTTAATGTAAACAAGGAATGAAGGGAGAAGATGCAAAGCTGGGAGCCATCAATTTTACCCCCCAAAATTATTTGTTGGGTTTTGGGGAGGAAGAAGTGGGAAGGGGGATTTATTTTGTCTGATGATCAGCTTTAAAACCTTGAAAAAAATCTGTACATTATTTAAAGAAAATGAGTGTTCACCCTACTGCAGAGTAAGTACATCCTTCTGAGGAAGGAACTGCTTTTGGGCCCCAACTACAGGCAGTTCTAGGAAAAACAGGAAATGGTTTCCACATTGGGCTGTCAGTGTTTTTGCCCAGACTCCTGATTTGTGGTGCCTCTGTATTTAGGACACAGTAGACCAATTTCTAGCTCAGAATAGTAAACTTAATTTGAATGAAAGACAGAGTGCTGAAAATATCTGCTGTACATACAGTCTGTAGCCGCTTTACCTTTAGGGTGCTTGTAATCTATGTACTGCAGGTCTAATATACCCAATGCTGCAGTATCATCCCCATCTCCATCTCAACCTGCCCATGTAAAAACACATAGTCACAGTCTTCATCTTTTGAATTGGATGGAGGAGAGGAAGGCTGTCATGCAACTGTAGCTCTGACTAAATAAAGCTACATACACACATGTCCCAAAAGGGTCAGGGAAAGTGTATAAAAGGCTCCAGGGAAAGAGTGTGTTAAAGTGTATGTAGGCTTTTAGAAGGAAAACCAGGGACTTTAGGGCCCTGGAGCTGGCCAGGAGAGTGAAGGGTGGGTTTCTTGGCCCAACCCTAGTTTGGGATATATCCACCTGCACTCAGGTGCAAAAGAGAGGGAGATGATCAGCCAGTGTGTTACAGGCTGGAGTGTGATCAGTCAAAGGCTAGAGTGAGCAGTCAGAGGCTGAAGGGCAGCCAGAGGGTTCCAGGCTGAGAAGGCAGCCAGAGGGTTCCAAGCTGAGAAAGCAGCCAGAGGGTTCCAGGCTGGGAGGAAGTCTGTTCCAGGCTGTGAATGAAGCCAGAATCTGTTCCAGGCAGGAGAAGGGAGTGGGTTCCAGACCTCCAGGAAAGCCAGCCGGCAAACAAGAGTTGAACTGTGAGTGAAACAGCGTTGATATTGAGTGTTAGAGAGACAGGGCAAGGCACCCAGTGAGGTAGCTAGATGCCCAGCCGGGCCACTGTTGTTTATTGTTTTTACTTTAAAGTGCTGGAGAGTGTGCTGTAACACTGGGACAAAGAAATAAAACTGCTGTTAGTTTGGACATTTGGTGTCTGCTGCCTCTTATCTGCCCTGTAAGCATCCCGTTACCATGAGCAACCCCCAGTAATAAACCACACTTCCAACAAAAAAGGACTGGAAAATGCATTAATGAGCGCTGTAGATACAGAGTCGTTCCGCTCTATGGAGAGGGGAGGGGAAAGAACGAGTGAGTGGCACCCCGCTGCGCTCTCTCCCCTTCACTTGTATTACGATCATTCATCATTTATAGATCCACCAGGACAGATCCACGACCTCAGACGAGCGATGTACACAGGTCAGATTCCTGTTCGAAACCAGCCCTAAAGCAATAATCAGACGAGAATCATCTGACCTGTGTGCATAGCCTAGACCCTTCAACATTTTGACTACAAACAGAGCAAGAAATAATGTGCTGAGGGATCCTGATCATGAAAAAGTAGGAATTCATTTTAATAAGGCAAATGGTGTTGTGCTTGAGTTTAGCTTAAACTGCAGAGTAGCCAGCAGAGAAATCCAAGACATGGCTATTCTGTTTGGTAGGGATGTCTAGATCATAAGAATCCTGGTAAATGAGTATACATACACATATTTTTATTTTGGCATTGTATGCTTGGAGTTCACCTTAAAAGTGAACCACAATAAATAAAAATATATAGACATAATTAAAAAATACAAAATTAACTGATATTTCAATGGACCATGCAAAGTTACATGGTAACAGGCACTGGTAAAAGATCAGATTTTGTACAATGGTGATCAGTGCTCTGATAGCCCTACCATAATCATCCTAAAGTGCTGACCAAGAGCTCAATTTACATGAATGAACACAGAGCAATCACTTGCATTGTGGTTATCAGACACACACACAACTGAAATCCACTATTTCTAATGTTGATCATGAATAAAAGTCAATCTCCATAGGTCTTCATGAAATGTAAGGGAGCAGTGAAAGTCTTTAACCTAATTTAGACCCAGTAACAGCATCATTGGGTATTGTGCTTCTCCATAAAATTCAGGTAGATTATGGCTGGTGGTTCAGCAGGTTACTTTACATTGCTTCCTGAAAACAAGAAGTTGTTGTAATGCCTACATGTAATGCCACGTCTCAATCACTGGAAGAATGGTAATCCAATTAACAGTTTGGTCAGAGAATCACATCTGTCACATTTGGTTTTCTAACTTGAATGTCTGCCAGCTGCTTTTAGAGGTGTAGGTAAGCACAATGTCACTTTAAAGGCTTCAATTCAAGAAACCACCTTTATATTATATAAATACCCTTTAAATGATTGATAAAGAAAATGTTCTTTAAAATAGCTTCACAAGACTGAAACATTTCTAAGTGTACTCAATCCAAGAGAAAGAGAAAAAATTCCATTACACTTAGGTATCTTTAGGTGCAATTGTATAAAGGAATCCTTAAAATTAAAGCCAAATCTGTTTATATGTTGCCTTCCCTGATCCCTACTTTTTTACGTAATAAAACACAAACCCAGAAAACTACGCCTTGCAGTAGGGCTTTCTCTACAATGGAGGTTTTTTTAAAATTGCTTGTTTGTTTCTGGGTGGGTGGGGGTAAAGGGACTTTAAATTACTTCATCCCCTTACTCCAGCAAGCTCTTCAGGAGTGGACATTACCCCTTATAATGAAGCCCTGCACTGCAAGTGAGTACAGCAAGAGCCTGGCAAAAACCCAAGGCATGGCAGAGAAGGGGAGCATGCCAGTTATTGGGGGAGCAAGGGATAAGGTAAGAAAATTCCATAACCTAAATTTAGACCCATCGACCGAATCACTGGGTGTCTGTGCTTCTTTATGCAATGAATGGCTAAGCCAGCAAGATACAAGCTACATCACTTCCTGTAAAGTGCTAGATGATGGTGTATGTCCATATACCTAATTTGATGGGCTTTATCTGACTTGCTGCAGCTCCCAATACAGACTGTAAGAAGCTTACAGTGTGTGGTGAAACTAGAGTCCCAATTTCAGTAAAGGAGAGGTGTTAAGCTTTAGATTAGTCATCTCTGTTCACTTTCTAGTACATAATGTAAGTATACCAATAAAGCAATTACCTTTTTGAGGTTCTTCTGGAGTGTTAAGCTTTTTCTGTGCCTCTTCTATTTTATCTGAAAATTAAAAAAGCAAAACGTATGAAATTGTGCAATATTTTACCAAGTTATCGGTTAAAAAATAGAAAGTTTATGTATTCATAGTTTTAGAAACTGAGATTAGTATGGTTCAAAACGTATTATTAGTGCTATCAGAAACCACTGAAAAGGTTAGGTTTAGACTTTTAATTATAGTTGTATTGTAAAGTTATATACTGCCTTCAGTCAGAACAATTTTATAATTTTAGAGTTTTATTTACTTGTACTAAACCTTTTTCTTTGCAGCCTTACCCTAAAAATTACTGCAATACTGATACATTTTATTATATACTTTTAAATTAAAGAAGTCAATCAAAACTGAGAAGCAACAGATGAGAAGAACAGTCAAAATAGATTTTCCAACAACAATATGGAGCATATTCATGTAATTAACACAAAACTAAAATCTGATCTCAAAATTACATTGGTGGTTTCTTCCTAATATAAACACACCAATCTAAAGTACAAGGGTTCTTAAAAAAAATTCAACACTTTCAACAAAATTCACTCTTTTTAAGAATTTTTTTGTTAGAATGTTTTTTTGTAGTACAACCACTAATACACCGCTGTTTGCATATCATCATCACATGAAAATCTTCTTCTCCTTAAAGCTTCTTTGAGCAGTCCAAAAAGGAGAAAATCAGATGATGGCTAAATCTGGAGTATGAGCTGGGTGTTCCATAACCTCCTACTTTATAATGTGTGGGCGCAGTATGGGGGTGGGTGTTGTCGTGCAACAACACAATGACAGATTTCCTCTTCTTTATGAGCGGATTGCAGGTTTCAACTCTCTCCGAAGCATTTCACGATATGTTGCACTTACATCAATACAGTTGTTCTATGTTTCTGATAGGTTTCGAGAATAGGCTGTTGAGAGTCCCAGAAGACTGTTAACATCAACTTTCGTGCCGACAGTTGCATCTTGAATTTGTTTGTACAGGGCATGATTGATGCTTCTATTGCTATTATTCTGTTTTCATGTTCCAGGGTTTTTTCTTCATTCCTCATAGTACAGCCTATATGGAATATTTTAATCCGTTCATAGATGACTCTACAAGCGAGAACTTTATCCCCCTACTGAGCACATATTTGGGGATAAATTTGTGCTCCCAGTACACCTTTTCTTTGGGTTTTCTTACAAGTGAAAGGCTTGTATGCCAGAGGGCGTTAGGAACTACCGGAGCCGCCCCCTTGCAGTTGCTCCCCTATTTACCGCGGCCGGCGTTGATACTTCCGCCGGCGAGGTAATTAGGGAAAGCTCCCTGAAGGTAAATCCCTCTCCTCCATAATGCATGGGCAGAGCCATTAGGGCGGGTCCAGCCTAGTGTGCTCCGGCCAACCCCATAAATGGCCTAGTGGCCATGAAACTTTGCCGACCCCTGCTCCAAAGGAAAAAAACAGCTCAGGATAGCTCTTAGATGTGTAAAGAAATGTTGATATAGAATATTTGCCATATGCATTTTCCAGTAGAACTGGCAGCCTGTGAGCTGGCCCAAGCAGTTGTGGTGCTAAACCCATCATTCCAGATGGCAGTGGTTTCAGTGTCCATTAATACTGGTCACCTGTTTCTGCTTTTAAAATAACTGAATTGGCAAAGAATACAAATAATAAATTGTTCGAAAGCAATTAATGTTATCGATAAGAAAGCTTTAGGAGCTGAAAATTAAACATTTTCAAAGGCTTCACTTCAAGGCTGTGAAGAAAGTAAAAACCTCCAGTAAAATTTGAGAAAATGCTGGATTTATGTCAGAAGAAAGTTAGATCACATACACACTTCTAAAATTAAGCTGCAGAAATCAATCACACCTCACAGAAAAACATCTGGTATCAGCGGTGGAGGAAAATAAAGCTGGAATATAGAATGTCCTCAGGTGACAAGCTGCTTATAAATCTGTCTGTGCTTTACAATGTTCAGGACAGCAGACAAAATCTTACGGTTGTATGCAAACAGGACTAGTTGCTATATAAAAAGCAGAACTTTAACTTAGAGATTATGTAAACTGACATTTCTGACCCCGTTCTACAAATATTGCTTGTCTGGTTGGTGATCTGATCTTCAGCTTTTAATACTTTCTGAGGCACTGAACCACAATAAG
This sequence comes from Pyxicephalus adspersus, assembly GCF_032062135.1. Taxonomy (NCBI): domain Eukaryota; kingdom Metazoa; phylum Chordata; class Amphibia; order Anura; family Pyxicephalidae; genus Pyxicephalus; species Pyxicephalus adspersus. The sequence goes on along the minus strand of NC_092862.1, from coordinate 61,705,009 downwards.
CACACAACTCAGGTGTTCAGCTAATTGTCACACAACTTGTCACACAATTATCTGTATGGTTGTGGACACCAAAAGATCATTTTTAGTATTCTTTACAATGAGTTCAGCAATGGGAGCTACATCATCTGACAGTGGAAAGTCCATTATAAAGTGTATGTCCAGCAAAACATTATTTTATTTTAGCTTCCCTGTGTTAAATTTCTTTGCAATATAGCAGTCAAGTCAAGAGGCAGACCTGCATATCCACAAAATATTATTTTACAATACTGGCAAGCGCTAGACAGCTGCTGGTAAGTTAGACATATACACTGCAGCTTCCACTAGGCGAATGTGCAGCAACACAAGGGACTCTATTTATAAAACAGACATTCCCTTAAACAATCTCTTGTGGGAATCAATTTTTGCCATTGAAACACATTGAGCTGTAAGATTCATGTTTAAGGGAATGTCAGATTCTCTGTTTTATAAATTCCTTGTTTTTAAGAGCTCAAGATGTGGGCCACTGAAACCCAAACTGCAGATTTGCTTTACATTTTAATAATAAATTTACATGTAAACAAGTACATCTATCAAATGGAAAATTTTGAGGTTTCTTTTAACAAATACACGGATAAGCCAAAACAGTACCTACTTTCCCAATATTGTGTATCACAGTTATGAACCATCAAGACATTGACTTCACAAGGTGTCCTGTAGTATCTGGCACTATAATATCAACAGCAGATCCTTTAAATAATTCTGTCTCTGCTGGTTTGCCTTCTTCCCATAGTGCATCATGCTACCATATCTTCCTTACATACACATCATTCATGCACCTGGTCATCCACATTCATTAGATCAGGCCACCTTGTTCTATAGCTTTACATTCCAGTTCTGAGGCTCTTATGTCCATTGTAAGTTTTTTTGGCAGTGGACATGGGTAAGCAAGGGCACTCTGGTGATTAAACAGCTCCATATGCAGGCAAGCGGTCATGCACTGTGTTCAAACAACTTTCTCTCATGATTAGCAAAGTTTTTCACCAATCTGAGCTACAATAGCTCTGCGGTAAGATTGGATCAGATTAGGTAGCCTTTTTTACCCACGTGTGTATCAATGACCTGTTTCTGGTTCACCAACTGCCCTTCCTTGGAACATTTTTCATAACTTTCTCACTGAAAACTTTGAGCACTTCTCTAACCCCTTTATTTATATGAGCCATTCCCTGCTGAATTTGTAGGTGTGCTTCAAAAAATTTCCTCATGGAAGATTCATTTTTACCTGGGGTAGCTTTGCTGAAACAGTAAATTAAGTGCAAATCATAGGATTTCTATCATCATACATCAAAGCTGGTATGGGATCTTCCTTTTGAAATGCTGTTTTTGTTTATGCCGTACAAGTCTACTATTACTGTGGACAAGCAAGTACTGGACTCATCAGTCCACTGCACATTCTTCTAGAAGTCCCGTTATTACCCTACAATAGGGGCCTAAGCAGCACCCAAAAAATTACGTTTTTGCCTTGAATTTATCCTGAAAAGTTGCAGTAAACTACCTGAGCATTCAGCTTCAAAGCTGTTTAATTGCAGAATGAAATCACCTCAGGCACTAGACTTCTGACTGCAAATCTCAAAAGATCTAGATTAAGATTTGTGTTGCTCACTTTTTATATTCTGTAGAATAAGCTGTATCTGAGGACATGCCATGTGGGGATCTCAATGATTTTGCTCTATACACTTTGCTTGACCTGTGCTTTCTGCACATCTCCTGCTGTTGCCTCATAACTTCCCTATCAGTCAGGACGGATCTATTTCAGACCCGCTTTAATGGCAATACCCAAGTTTTAACCCCTTCAGTGAGAAGAAAATCATCTTTATTACCTTAATAAATAGAGGAGAAGTACAGTTAACTTTCCCTTATGTACATATAATGTGTATAAATTTAAAGCTACATTCTTCTTCTCTAGAATATTTTTCTTTGTAAATTCATTGACCTTAACAAGCCAGTAAGAATATTTCATGTGTTGTAAAAGTTAGAGATTATAATTCTATTGCCAACTGAGCACTAAAAATGCTGATTTAGTACTAAATCTAGAATTTTTTAAATCTAGAATTTGTAAACAAACATTACAGCTGAGCCATGAAAAGCAGCATATTGTCCTCTTGTATCACTCCATGTCCTGTGTGTCATGATGCAGACAATTACATAAAAATAAATACTTGTATATATGCTACCAATACAAAATTTTAGTTCTGGGGATAGAACATCCACTGCATGAATCAAATGGCCCATTCACTACCTCTTTTCTAACCAGGTCAGAGATAGCAACTGTATATTCAATATAAACATTTGTAATCCATAGGAGAAATTTTTTTGATTTATTCATTTATGCAACTTTTTGAACAGAACATCAAGAAAGTTTTCAAAATGTGATGAAAAAATCACCACACACACACAGTTTGTTAGTATAGCTCAGAACCTAGTAGCACTATACACTAAAGGAGAACATTTAAAAATTGCTTTACATAACATACTCACATTTTTCCTAATTAGGAATAATGTTCTTCCCAGCCCATTTTAGCTGGGTGCACCACCAAGCACTTTTCAGCAACCACCCGGCTGTTTTTGGGTGGTTACTGAAGAGTTGGGTCACAATTCATGGGTTTCCACACTCCTACAATTTCTTCCCACTCGGCTTAAAAAAAATTCTGGGTTAAGCACTGCTAATTAGAAAAGAAAATGTATAAATCCTGTGTGAAATATGCGTGTCTTCACAACACATAACTGTACAGAGTTGAGATTTGCTCCTATTCCCTGTTAGACTTTTTTTAGATTTCTAAAATATGAGATATTAAAACAGAACTCCAAAAACAAATAAACAAAACAAATAATGACCTATTTGAAGACCTAGAAACCTAGACCAAGAAAAACTTGCTTACAAGCTCAAGCAGACATCGCAGTACTACTTTACCACCACAAGATGTCCTCAGTTCATCAAGGGCCTGCCCCCAGCCTGTAACTAGCAGAATAGTGATGAGATCTTCTCTCTTCCATTCTGCTTTCCCATCCTATCAGCGCATTCCCTTTTAACCTGCTTGATTTCAGAGACACACTGATTGGCCAAAATATTAAAACCACTAACAGGTGAAGAAATACTATTATTTAGCTTTGTACAGCAAATCCATAACAAAACATTTGCTTGTCTGAACCATTAAATAAACTTTAGGCAGCACTTTTACCTTTAGGGGATCTGTACTGCTCAGCACTAATTATTTTCACTCAGCTGCAGGCTCCCAGAAAGAGACCAAGAAAAAAGCCCTGAGCATTATTCAACATACAGAAAAGCCTGTGGAATGCTGTATCTAATGATGAGGTCTGGATACCAAGTAAGATGTGGACCTTTGGATCCTGGCTTTCCTCACCCCAAGCTCTGCAAAGTCTACAAGCTACAGAACCCAAAGCAGTAATGATAAAGGTTCTAAGAAAAAGTTTTTTCCCCTCAACACCACTCAAACCCTGGAGGCTCTCACTGTGTGTTTGTGAAAAAACTAGGCGACACTTACAGTCTCCAATCCCAAAACACACTAATCGGCCAAAACACTAAAACCACTGACAAGTACAGTGAGGAACACTTCTTGTTACAATGGTACCTGTCAATGGTTTGCATAAACAATAGTAGTGGCTGGTGTTTTTTATTATTTAGTCTTTTTGCTTTTTTTTTTTTTTTTTGGGGGGGGGGGGGGGGGGGGGGGAGTGAGGTAGTCTGTCAGATATTCACTATTTTGATTGATCTGAATAGTGCAGTGTTCCACTCTTCTTTCTAAATAAACAGAAGCACCATTCTAGGTAACAGGAAAAAATTAAGGTAATATGTTTTTTTTTTATTCACAGCTCTGACATGAACCTATAGCACCTCCCTCCATATCATCAGATCATAAATAGATGTAGGACAGAACAGCATATAGGCAGATGTACTTTTCACTGCTGAAATGTATTGGAAGGCAAACGTCTAAAGTGGCATTATTGGGAAAGTCTGGCACATACAGCATGGCTAGCTGCCACTTCGTTTGTAACAACACAAAGGAACATAAGTGAAGAAAGCGTGGACTGGCGCTGCTGTATTATGTTTCCACACCTGGTAAAGGCTGGTGCAGTAATGCTAATGTGCAAAGCATGTGAGGTCACCCTGTGTGACCACAGATTAGTGCTGAATATATTGCAAGCGGTCATGCTGATGTTAATCTCATTGCAAAGCCCAGACAGCCACTTAATGCGTTTTTTTCATAACAGCTATAGTAGCTGACACAGGACACCGGATTCTAGGAAACACAGATGACTCACACTTCCAAGTTGTGTTCCCGTTTCAGATTATTAGTCTACTAAATCACATATGCGGCATGGGCACAAAATAAACTAAACCTATGACATTTTACTGCAGCCTTGAAAACAAACCTGAAGCCAGTCATATTTGATAAAAATAAACCTATAAATAAACACCCTTCAAGGATCTTTAAGTTTTTATTTATAGTTTTTTTTTTCATATAAATGTCATCATCTTTTCTTTGCTGCTATCTGGGTAACTTGCCCTTCCAGGTCATCAGATACCCCTCCAAAAAACTAAAAGCCATGAGAAATTAAATGTCCCTGCATCTCACTGCAGGTAACTCCAAAAACAAGAAATGCTGGCTGGCATGTGTGCTGCAAATGTCCATTTCCAGGAGACCGCATTAGTTATGGAAGAACACTGGCATAAATCGGAAAAAACAAGGACATATATCCTGAGGATAGGACTAGTCTGATGAGTGGGTACTAAGGTGCCACAATATATTTTCCTAGAGCAAAGGTAAGAACATGAAGCTTCCTGGCACATACACAGAGTTATTTTGTGCATAACAATATAGGAACAGACTATTCTTATAAGGGAGTCTATAACATTTTTTTCCTATTTTAGGGGACGATCCAGTTACCCAAGTAACAAACATAATTCAAAACTTGTACAATACCATACCATGTAAAGAACAATACAGAATCAGCAGAACTATACAAAATATACAGCATGCTTTATCACTGCACAGTGTGGTGGTAATACCAAATATAATCCACAAAATCCTGAAAATTAAAGACAAACAAAAAGTCATCTGAAGCCTATATCTCGCGCATTGCATCCTTGACATAACTATCCTTATAAAAGAAGGTAACAATGCAACATGTTCTCATTCTGATAATTTAAAATAAAATAAAACCAACGTATAAGAAAAAAATCAGATTGCTTTTCCCTGTCCAGTATATGGCTGGATTCTGGCCTCTCAATATATATAAATTGAGTAAGAATCATTTGGGATATAGAAGGTGGTTGGGAGTTTAACCACTCTCAGATGATAATTCTTCTTGCAGCTAAAAGAAAGGATTAACCATTTTTTATGTGTTAGAGTAAGTTTCTATGCCAATAGTTAAATACAGCAGCATAGGGTCTTCTGGTAACTACAGGATTGTAACTGAATCAATATATACCAATACTTGGTTCCAAATACCCTTTAGAGCTTTACAGAACCATAAACAATGAGTTTGAGAAGCCCTCTGTTGTCTACACATGGGACAAAAGAGAATCCAATTTCAATTTTCAATCTTTGTCATCAGACCTGGATATAGATTTAGAATAATTAAAGCCCAAATAAGCTTGATGCATCAATTCGAATCAGGTCTCTTACCTTATATCTTATCTTTTATTAGTAATAGTTTTACATACCAAGTAACCCACAACTAATTTATTAACTACGTCTTCTATAAGAAAATCCAAAAGGTCACTTGGAAAACAGCCTGCTTAGAAAACACCCTGAGACACCTTGGTGAAGACTTGGGGCTGGTTTGCCACAGTGGCTGACAAGATCTGCACTGACTGAGAAACTCTAATGAAGAACTGTAATATTATCCCTAGAACAGACGATGGCAAATACCCTGCAATAAATTCTACCTGTAATATGCTGAATAAATTGGAGTGCAAAAAACACAAATTCATAAATAGCTAAAAATAAAATTTCACTACCCTGGACATCCTCTGTCCATCACAGCTGCTCTGCTAGGTATCACAAAGCACTGGCTGGTAAATGGACATCCAGGTGCTGCCAGTGGTTTCTTGCATTATATTTCATTATATGATGTGGGTTTCAGCAAACTTTTTACAACAAGAATGTTCCTAATTAACCCTTGCTTCATCCTAAAGGAGACATTTTTATTTAATTTTGCAAACTTTATATTTTCTTATTAAAATACATAGAATTAAACATTATAATCAGTAAATGACTGAAATTACATAACACTGGTCTTAATATTAATGGAAGAAAGCACAATAGGGTTGGCACTTCATTCACAGTTAAAATGAACCCTGGTCAAACTAAATTATTGGAAAGAGAAAGCCTCATCTATTCTAAAAGAAAATGCATTTCTTCGAAAACAAAAGTAAAGATTTTCTGAATGAAGAGGCCCACAGGCAATGTAAAACCTTTCTTGGTCCTTACAGACATGCGGTGATCTGGTATACATTTCCTGATGCAGGTAGGCCTAAACCTAACTTGGGCAAACAAGGAATAAGTCTTGGTTTAAACTAGCATTTCATATGATTGCGGCAAATTGATGATGATTTGTCAAATACATGCAGGTATGAACAATTTACCAAGTAAATTGAAACAACACAGCAAAACTGTGTGCTCTAAAATACTGCTATCACACTTTTTATAAACTGGTTCTAGTGCCAAGCAGATAGACAGAAAACATATAAAGCACCATATTGGACACATCAGCACGGAAACCTTGTGATTTCTGATGTCCATAAATGAGACCCAGAATACACCAGGTCCCACCTTGTGCACTAATCAGATGTTGACAATCATGCAATAACTCTGGAAGCAGAATGGCGTATATTGTATTTCTGTACAGTAAGAAACTTTCTTCACATATCCAGCACATAATATATAACGGTGGTAATTAGAGATGAAAAGTCATCCACATCAGAACATATAATGTGCACATTAAATAGCTTTTATTATTCAGCCTTAAAGACTGTTTTTCATCACACAGGTTTTTATAGCTAGCAACCTTTGTATACAAAATTCACTCTTTGGTGGAAAGATCCCTGCATCTGCTGATCAGCTGCTCATATGACAGCTTGTCAAAGAATATCTAATAAAAGAGACAGCTGTGACTCCCGAGCATTGTCCTTAAGCCCTAGAATTCTAGATATGTCACAAGGAAAAAACAATCCCCGAGTCTGATATTCAGAGCTAAGCCTTAGAGACGTTTATATTGCTCACACAAAAGTTGCCAGCTTTCCCTTCTACCATGCCTTGAAAATGATTTCATTTTCTGTAATACATTACCTTAAGAGACAATAGACATGAGTTGTGCCACATAATAAATTTGTGAATCTGTGTGGGATGGAAAAAAAAAAGTGATGTTTGTCCACCATCCTGAATCTACAGAGCATTCCAAAATTCATACCTATGGGACTGTACTCTCCTGAAAGGCATTACAGGAAGGCTTGGGGCAATATTTTGCTGCACAATCTACAGAAAATGGGCTCGAGTACATTGGCTGTGACACATACTGCCAGCACTCTCTTCCCACCCCACCTGGCTGAGCCACTTGGAAGACAGGGAGAAATACCTAGAACCAGATGTGCTTACAGATCATGCCAGTATGAACACAGCTTAAACAAAGCATACAGAAGCAAACTGTAAACTAAACATTATTGTCATTCTGTAATTATTATTCTGATGCTTAATTCTATAATCAATGTATTTCTAAATTAAAATGGTATTTTTGTATTTAAAGATGTCAGGCCTTGCCTTTTACAATACACACATATACTGAATTTGTAGATTTTTCTAAATTTCTCTTCTTTCAGCTCATAGGCTACCCCTTTATTTAGCCATTCATGGTGACAGCCAAACTTGACATTCAGCCCCTAAAATCAGAAGGATTGTAAGGGAATTTAAGGAGACTAATCTGACTTCCCTAAACCCTAGGCAAATACCTAAATATACATTTCTATCTGTATTTTCATATTGTCTTTACAAACTGTAATAAAATCCTCACCATTACTTTTTGGGCTGCTCTGGAAAAATAAATAAAAGAAGCTGACTGGCTGTTACAGGTAATGGGGACACTTTGGTCCAGTGTGACTGTTTTACATTAATTATGTGATAGACGACTTTGATGGAAGAACCTTGCAGGTGTGAATTATGTGAACATCCGATGAACAGTGACATCATTTTTGACAAAGTAAGAGCACAGCATTCCATCAAAGCTCCAGATAGTATTGGTAATACAGAATGTTTAGCTACTAACAAAATTTCCTCCATTTGTCATAAATACCATTCTGTGGATCCTCGGTATGAGCATATATATATTTATTTTGAACAAACCACGTTGCATTGTTAACACTTGATATAGTGCAAAAGGGAGAAAACTTCATAATAAATCCTGCTCTATTTTAGCAGAACATCAGAGATTGCCTCAAACATTTACATAAAGTACATCCCGGTCTTTGCTCTACAAAATTCAAGGCAATACATAGGCCTTTGATTTACTCTTAGTGACAAAATACTTACCACTGCCTATAAACAGAAACATAGGTAAAACTGGAAGTCTATTTTAACTGCATGTGGAAATTCACAATTGAGAGGAAAATTCAAAACCGTTATGGAAATGTCCTACACAGATAAACATTTACTTAAAATAACAGACCCACATTTAAGAAAAACATGTATGACAGCATTTGGAGAGTAAAAAGCCATATAAGAGTAATTACTTTAACTTCTGGTTTTGGAAGAGAACACTGTACCTGAATTGTGACAAATCTTAGCCATGTGCTAAAAGGGCAGAGAATGCAGCTTCAACTAATAACCAAATATATGGCATCCCGCATGAACTAAAAGCACCTATGCACCGTTATACATGAAGTCCTCATTTCCTGTTTATGACCCTTCCTGTACAAACATGACACAAATTTTTAGAAGTCCCTGTAAACATCTTCAACAAAGAAAGGAGCACAATGTGATTCATAGTAAAGAATTGAATTTCATTTAGATGGGCCGGACAGTCTGATTGCATGACCTTCTCATAGATTTTATTGGAAAATGAATACAGCTCAGTGAACTGAATCAATAGCCAGGTTAATATTAAAGGAACTATTAGTAGAACACAACTTCACTAACTACATGTGATTTTTCATCTTTCTACATACAACAGTCATTTTCTGAGATATGCCATATGATAAAGTAAATTCATGTCAAATGTATAAACTTTCAAAGATAGGGAGAGCTAGGAATTGAGCAGACTCATCTAAAACTGCAACTGTATTTGGTAAAAATCCAACATTTGTAAGTTGTTGCAAAGGATCTTTCTCTGCTACAGTTTTATTTTTACACAAAGGCCTCCTCCCCACCTAAATCATATGATTGGGCAGTGAAATGCAGCTCACTGATGAACTGATCTCCTATTTTGCTTTCCACCCAATCACTATGCTCTGATCAACATGTTCATCCTTAAGTGCTTATCCTTACAAATCTCTAAACCAGGGGTGCCCAACAGGTGAATCTGATCTACCAGTAGATCGCAAAAGGCAATGCGAGTAGATCGCGGAGCCCTGCCTTTCAAAATAAACCCAACCGTGCACAGGAGTTATTAAGTCCAAGTTTTTATTGTTAGTAGATCATTTCTTGTCATTTTAAAAGTAGACTTGTCATTTTAAAAGTAGCTTGCAAGCCAAAAAAGTGTGGGCACCCCTGCCGTAAACTTTACAGAGCTTGCAACAAGCAGCTTCCAGGGCCTTTTTCGGGGCTTACTTAATAAAAAAAAAAGATATTTATTATTGTTTTAACACATACAGATATAAATTATTTGATCCCTTTATTCTGCTTGAACTGTTGATCTCTTCTGAAAATGCCAGTCCCTAAGTCCCTAAGTTGACTGAGGAAGTACTCACATTTGAAGAGAGGTCAAAATCATATGTACCTACGTTTTAGTGTAGTACGTACTAGTCAGTGCCTTTGAAAGTAGTGAAACCAATAGGTAAGCACAACAGCCAGGTGATTTCATAGAAATCAGCATGAATACATGTAATATTCCCATGATCAGTTTCCTTTAGCTATAACATGTGTGTCCTATCTCCCACTGTCAACCAGGACCACAAACGGAAAAGTCTATTGACAATGTGGCATTTTGTGTTTTTCTAAAACTATTCAAAAATTTTACACCAGAATGCACAGTGATGCAATAAATGTGTTTTTTTGTGTTGAGGCTCATTGTAAAATAAAGACCATTAAAAATGTATGGGTTGTCAAAAAAAAAAAAAAAAAGTTCCTGTGACACTTTCTAAACACATATAATGTTACCACATATTTAAGTGTGACCAAGGAAGTACTGGTTTTCCAAAGCTAAAACTAAAGCAATCATTGTAAAACACCATCACACAATTCTTTCCACATTAAAATCAATTTGTTAAAACTGGTATAGATCATAACAGCATATTTTGGCACTAAAATAAAATGCTACTGTTGCTATTTGGTACTTTGTTTTGAGAAAGAGACTCAAAACCAGACATGTCTAACACATAAGAAAGTGGGTCAAATTAAATGAAAGAAATCTTCAAGAAACCGCAATCTATTTAGAGGTGCACCTACTTTATTTCAGAAACTTTGGTAACAAACTTTATAGAAATATTTGCAAAGTACAACACTTTATTTCTAGAAAATATAGGCATTCCTTCAGAATCTGCAAAAATTATGTAGAGAAGTGTAACTTGTGTAGCCAGGAACTCACTCAATTTAGGCTGAATGCTATACACAAAGCACAGGAGGGATGCTTCTGGTTCAAATAACACCAGGCTGATGTACCCAATGTGTCAAATAAAGGGTGGCAACTATAGCTTCCCTTTAATTCCATCTATACTATTAACACATGAAATGCTATACTCTAACGGCTTTATGTAGTTTAACTTCCAAACAAAAATACATATAACAAAAATTGGGGTTTTATATGGTCCAATATTACACTTATGCATTATAAATCAGGACTACCTAATTACCTAATTTTTTATTGTTTTGTCCCTCATCTTCATGGGGCTGGTAATATCCCTCTGACATGTAACAATCCCAGGTAAGGTGATCATTTTGTTATGTGTTAAATATTGATTATGTATTTTGTAGAAAATTAAGTATTTTTTATATATATATAATTATAGCCATCATCAAAGGCAAAGTATGGACACACCTCCTGATGAAGATATTATTTGAAACACGTTGAGGTGGTAACTATTAGAATTAATGGCTTTATTTCTTTTTTAGATGGCAATATCTTATTACCAGTGTGACTATTTATTCTCTCGTTCATAATTTGTTTGTGTAATGTAATAAACATATGTTTAACCACCTGGGCGTTACACTGAGGTCTAGATTTCTGTACCAAAAGTGTTACAGGTTTTCATGAAATTTTTTTTTTTTAAATTGTAGACCTGTAACTTACAGAAATATGTCCGAATAGGGGTCTAGTAGATATAATGAATATAAAAAATGTTTGAAACACACAATCATGTAAAAAAAAAAAAATTACTTTTAATAAAATTAAAGGAAAAACACAAAATTCAGCTTAAACAAGAATACATAAATAAATGGAAAATACTGAAAATGCGATAATTCGGTATAATGTATAGTAATATATTTTTCTAAAACACCTCCCTAGTGTCCAACCGTCCAACGTCACATACCTATAGACAAAACCACACAAATATATTTTCTAATATTTTGTATTGGATTGGATACAGGAGTTTGTATTCAATCCAATACTGAAAATGCGATAATTCGGTATAATGTATAGTAATATATGTTTCTAAAACACCTCCCTAGTGTCCGTCACATACCTATAGACAAAACCACATAAGTATATTTTCTATTATTTTGTATTGGATTGGATACAGGACTTTGTATTCAATCCAAAACAAAATGAGAACAAAATTCAAACTCTCATTATGTATTGGATTGAATACAAATTCCTGTATCCAATCCAATACAAAGTACATACCTTGTATTTATTTTTAATTGAAACTCTTTCATTCATTTTGTATTGGATTGAATACAAACTCCTGTATTCAATCAAATACAAAATGAATGAATTTCAATTTGAATTTCCCACACATGCGCCGACGTCATCGCGCACGCACGCACAAGAAGCCGGCCGGCTGTTTTTTTCCTCCGGCGGCCGGCTTCTTGTTTCAGAGATCACCCGGCGCTGGAAGGAGAAGGACGCGGGACGATCAGCGGGACCAGGTAAGAAGCCGGACCACAAGATGCCGGCCGGCCAGCGGAACACAAGATGCCGGCCGGCTTCTTACCTGGTCCCGCTGGTATACGAGAAGGCACCCGACGCTGGAGAGGGAGACCGACGGACGACGATCGACGGAGGACGACGCTGGAACACGAACCCGACGCTGGATGAGCACAGGGGGACCGAGATTTTCCCTACATTAAAATCCCCACTTACCTGGGTAAGTGGGGATTTTAATGTACGGAAAATCTCGGGCTTAACGAAAAGAACAACTTTTTTTTAGCCCGTACGAAGGTCGGGCTTAACGGTCGGGAGGTTAATAAAGGTTTTGTAAATATATTGACAACCTCTGAAGTATAATGAATAGGTGTAATACTTGACCATAAAAAAAAAATTTTTATAATACATATTTTCCCTAGAAGTAGACTTTAGGGTGAGGTCTTACAGCCATTGCGGTCACTGTGATTTGTTTTATGTAGTTTAAGTTTATTAGTTTTTCTTTAGATTTTTTTTATTGTCATTTGTGTCTTATTAGGGAGATTTACCTTACTTCCTGTTCTGTACACTGAACATTTAGTGGAGAGGATGGCTTTTCAATGTGAAGGAAATCCCCTCTTAGTAGTCAAGTGTAGCAAATGAAATATTTCTACTCTATCCTGTTATGGCAGCAATTCAAGTCTTTAGATTTACCCTTCCCAACAGCTATCAGTTACAATGCTAGTACAAACCATCACCTTTTATTCACTAGATTTTACATCTTTTCGAAACTCCAAGCAGATATAAAAGTCCCAAGAAAATGCAGCTCGGTAATCATATAATACATCATTGAATGCAACCCAGTTTTTTTTTTATCTCTTTAGTATGAATTTTCTATTTTTACAGTCACTAAATAAACTCAACTTATAACTACACGCCCATCTAAAGTTCCGCTCAAGTCCAGTCCAATGATAGTGGAATTAGTTGTTGAACTGCCTTCGGTTTCACAGATTCCAATTGTTTTATCAGATCAGAAGTGAAAATTTGCACTAAGCCTTAGGCATTTTTCACTTTTGGGTGGATTGCACTCTAAAAATCTAAATGTGGATCTATTTGTGATATCTGCACAGCTCCTCTTTTGCATACATCTGTATTGTGTGTAGACAGTATATACATGTATAGATGGGGTCACAGATACAAAGTTCACAATGACCATACTCTAAGTTCTAGCACAACAGGACCAAGGAAGACAAAAATCTAGGTATTCCGCATAATCATTCTTTTCTTCTGTTAGATTTTCCGACTTTAGAAGCAAGTGGGCGGCAGAATGTAATCATCCATTCTAGGTAACTTTCAGGGACTTTCTTATGTACAAGTTCTCACAAGATAACTTACATAATAACTCTTCAGGCTTTCTGTGCAATAACAGAAAAGAAATGAGAAATAGATAAAGCAGACATCAGGTCTATGAAATGAGAATTTCAAACTATGATGATGGCAGGCAAACAGACATAATATTGTGGCGTGTTGTGTCACAGTAAAAGTGACCAGATTTATGTAAGGTGAATTGAACAACCCCTCTAAAACCCAAACCACATGAATAGAAATGACTTGATTTAAAGTTATTACACATTACTTGAAGCTGTATTGGTCACTTCCCACAATCAATTTATATAACTCCCTACACTCCTTCTTGTATTATGATTGTCTGATGACAATGCGCCTTGTGATCATTTATATGTTTTGTTTAAATTGCCACTGAACTCAGAAAGAGAAAGAGTGCAATGTTATAAATTACATGCATAAAGGTAAACCTTTAGCCTGATATATATCTGCAGTATGAAAACTAGGACACTGATGCCTCAGACGGACTTCAGTCTCCGTAGTTGCATTCCTCAAACTTTTTTTTATGGAGAACCCTTGAAATAACTTTCAGGTCTTCCATGGAACCCTGACTGAGAAAACACTGCCCTGGAGATGTGGTTAAACTATTACTGGTCTCTTCACGGCTGTTCTTGCTGGAGCCTCCTACATGGGGAAATAAAGCCCTGCTGCTACCTGTGGCCAACTCCACAAAGATACACAATGAAGAATAAGGCATTTTAACTCAGTAAAATACAACAAACAATACAGATGACTTGTTCTCTATTGTCTTTTTTTAGTAAACAGAAATCTATTTTTTATATTTATTCATTCAACTCTGCAGCTAACCACAATACGCAATCCTCTGGTGATTATATAAAGTTTATGAAACAATGGGTCCGATTTATTGAAGCTCTCCAAGGCTGGGGAGGATACACTTTCATTAGTGAAGCTGGGTGATCCAACAAACCTGGAATGGATCTGGTCCAGGATTGAAAACATTTGCTACCAAATAGCAAACGACTTAAAAGAAATCAATTCCAGGTTTCCTGGACCACCCAGCTTCACTAATGAAAATGGATTTCTTCAAAGCTATTTGCTAGCAAATGTTTTGTATCCTGGACCAAATCCATTCCAGGTTTCCGGCATTACCCAGCTTCACTGATGAAAGTGTATCCTCTCCAGCCTTGGGGAGTTTTAATAAATCAGAGTCAAAGACTCAGCTAAGTATTATGGGATTTTGTGAAAATTACAATTCATGCTTAATGACCAACAATATACACATGAAGAATGTCTGTGTAGTATAGAATTAGAGAGAATTAGCTTAGGCAACAAATCAGATAGACTCTACAGAAGCTTGCTTTACAAAAAAAAATGTAGGAGATTTAGAATATTACAAATCCCTGTCACTAGTTAATAATAATAACGTTTAGAAAAGTGCCAATATATTATACAACGCACAATAAAAATAGACTGCAAATAACAAATCTGCATGAGTATAGGAAGATCCCATCTAATCACGCTTTCAGTCTATGAAATAAATGCACAGTAATAGGTTTATCATTTTATTTAAAACAAACATTTTTTAAATTGTGGCTATTCAGCAATTAATAATTAAAAGAGAAAACTGCGATAAGAGCTTTTCATGATCATAAACTTTTTTATTGCCTCCCTCTAAACTTTCCCTAGACTCAATCACCTACCCCTGCAACACCATATTGGTTCTTCAAGGCTAACCTAGGTGTCCAATAAGTATAGGAACAGGGACAGTCATTGCCCTCCCAGGAAAAACAAAATGAATATGAGTGCACCCCAAATTTTGAGACTCTCATGGTGCCAAGGACACCATATAGAAGGGCTGCATGCATAATTCCAGAACAAAAAGATAGATTTTGTATGGTCTGCCACATAAAGGAGAATCTTTGACTGCTGTTCTCTATTAATTTTCACTTAGAATTCATTACGGCTGAATACATATGGCATGTGTTATACAATTCTGGTCTATCAGCATGCACAGTGACCAAAACAAAAATGTTGTATGCAATATGGAATTATATTTGCTATAGAAACTGTACGCAACAAATGACATGTTTTTGCTGCATAAGCAAAACTGGTTTTAGGTTCTCATTTTTGCAATTGAATACTTTATTCACTGGCAAACAAATGCATGTTGTTTCCACACATTTAACATTTTTTTTAACAATACAGAGGTGAATTGACAATTTCCTCTTTTGTGTTTTTAATTTGATCTCCTAAACTACAATAAATCATTTTATCGTGATTCAGTTTTGCTTTTTATTACCAAAGGGACAATGCAGTTATTTATTTTTGCAATAAAATAGTGAATCATCGATACTGTAAGCTGGCAAAACAGTAAGGTCTAGTACACATGGGATGGTGAAATCTGAACTGATCGATTGGCATTGACCAATTGGTGGATGTTTAATTGGCTGTGTTGGTAACAATAAATCAAAATCAAATCCTTTTGGAATTCCAATCACTTTCTGTCAAAGTAAAACTATCAGTTTGGAAGAATGTCATACAGGTGAGCAGTGTTTTGGGACTGTTAAGCAATTGATTAC
Organism: Pyxicephalus adspersus; assembly: GCF_032062135.1. NCBI lineage: Eukaryota > Metazoa > Chordata > Amphibia > Anura > Pyxicephalidae > Pyxicephalus > Pyxicephalus adspersus. The sequence goes on along the minus strand of NC_092862.1, from coordinate 61,688,795 downwards.
AATCAGAAAATAAATTACATCAGTCAAGTGCAAAATGGCAGCGGATCTAATTGTGTGTGTTAGTCCAAAAGCTGCGTACACACTTGCAATAATTATCGTTGGAAACGAACGACTAACGACCTTTTGCCCGATAATCGTTAACAAAAAAGTGCACAACGACGTCAATGAACAAGGATCGTCACTGGAAACGAATGACCATCATGGTGGATCTGATTGGGTGATGATTGTTCACTATCTATTGTGTGTACGGTCATTCAGTGATCGTGGATTGTTCTGCGGTACATTTGCTCTTTTACATGTCTTTTCCTGCATCGTTTAAACGATCGTATCTAGCGTGTACATTATTGGTGGATTATATTTGATAGATTGTTACAGCATGTACAGAATTGTGCACAATACGATTGCTCAAATTAATCGTGCATAAACGTTAGTTGTACGTTTTCTAACTCCAATTATTGATTGTGTTTATCAAGCTTAAGAGGGAGAAGAAGAAAAAAAAAACACACTTACAAACATCCTAACCAAACTATAAAAAAACAGGCTACATTCTCTTTTTTTCAATACAATGGTCAAAACTTCTAATTTTGAAGGAAAACATGGATCAAAGTTGCTTATGTTCCCATCAGTGTTTTTGTTATGAGAAATGTGAAAAATGTAGCTACAGAATATTGTAGAATAATTTTGAGATGTATACAATGTCCTCTACCTCTATTATTCTGCTGCTTTGTAGATCCATTAAGAGTTCGAACACGTGCAATTTAGAAGACATAAGCGTTGTAAAGTGTTTCGCCTGTCACTTTGCTGGATGAAATGAAGAATGTATGTAAGGAAGATACGTGTTTAGCATCAATGCTGATGAAATAAGAGACATGTACAAACAATCACAAGCTGTTGACATGTACCACGCCAACAAGAGGAAAATACACACTACAAAGACAACATGACAAGTTTAGACAAGTATCACAAGCAGAAGCACTTTATAAAAGTTGTTTTGTGAACAAAAATTGTTCAGGGGAAATTAAAAAAAACAAAAACAAAAAAAAAACACAACAGAAAAAGAGAAACAGACCGTATAATATAGCCGATAAACAACCTTTTTCCTATACACCTACAGTATGTAACAGGAACACCAAGCATATGCTTCCTCATTTTTTTTTTATTTGAAATTCATGCCCAGTTGCACACTGCCTGCCTGAAGATGAGGGGGCGGCTAGGGCTGCGTGGGAGAAAGCCACAGCAAGCTGCCACATACTCTCGCAGAGCTGTATTCTGCATTTGGAAAAGAACAATTAGGTTTACTGGGAACATCAGAAGGAGCCAATAAAAAACCAAACAACTGGACCTTATCGCAGCGGTCACCGAATCATACTGTTAAGTGTAAATATCATCCGATTCCTGTATAGACAATCATACTTAAAAATATTTGTAAAATGTATAAAAGTATAGAGACAGAAAAAGCTCCAGCTGATCTCTAAATAAAGAACTAATAATTCTATTGCATGGTTCCGACAGCAAAATCATACAAAAGGACAAATTTGATAAAAGAAAATGTAATTTGTAAGATCATTTTTCTGTTTACCTATTTTTATTTTTTTTAACATCCAATTTGACTAGGTCAGTTTATGAGGAAGCACGGAAAAGAAAATACACTTGTTGCTTCATCATTTCCTAGGGGTGGAAGATAATTCTAGACTTTTTTTTATCAATGGCTGAACAAGTAATTCATACAAACAATACCCTTGGCTGTGTTCATTATTATCAGAAGACACAGATTTCCTAGAGACGGAGGTGTTATTCTAAATAACAAGAAGCCATGGACCAGGTCTGCTCACAGGAAGGTTTTCCAACAAGTTTATAAAAGATCACCAAGATAAGCAACTAAATTATCCAATATCAGTCCTAGCACATCTAAATTCCCTGGGCCATTTTTTGGCAGAAATAGGTGGAGAGGACCTATCTTCTTTACTTGCACACTTTGATATATTGCCTAGAAAAAAGAACTCAGAAGAGACACACTTTGATATATTGCCTAGAAAAAAGAACTCAGAAGAGACACATCCCTGTTAAATTTGGCACTGACATACACAGACACTTGCTTATCAGCGACTCTGCCACAGAAAAAAGAAATTGCTGCAGATATATAGTGCAGCCACCTAGAAATTCCTGCGTGTAAATGAAGTAGCTTACAAAAGCCTGTAGGTCTGTATGGCCCAATGCCAGGCTGGCCTGACAGATAATGCTGTTGGTAGTGTTAAAGTTTGCCACTACGTACTACCAGCATCATTTCTTTGGGCCCACTTGGCTTCTTGGCTTCTCCTGACAGATTCCCTTGCAACACTAATCATTCAGCTGCAAAGCCCCAAGACTTACTTGGCATTCTTACAATCTTAGGCCATTTTGATTGGCTGTACCGGGCTAAAGTAACTCCTGTGCACGCGGAAAGACGGGACAGCCAGGTATCCCGGAATGCTCAGCTCAGGGTTTCAGACAGTGCCACAGAGACCGCTTAAAGTAGAACAGACCAAACAACACCCAACATTCCGGTATTTTTATTTAATATATAATACCTAGCTCCACCGCAACTACCTATGTAATATACATTAATATATTTATGTATGTATGTATATATATATATATATATATATATATATATATATATATATATATATTATTCAACCCAACACACACTTCTTTAACAGAGGGCAGAAGAGAAATAATTTGTTTTGGTCATACACGCACATCTGCCTACATTTTCTGACAAGTGTACAATAAATATAAATACAGGGAACACACAAAAAACCCATGCAAACACAGGTAGTAGTATCTAATTAGCAGAGCATTATGAGCCTTGCCTTTGTGCACGGTGTGCCTGTTAAGTTCAATGGCTAGACAGCTGTGTAACAAGCACATTAAGCACCGTTAAAAAGCGCCCTTTGAGAGGCTTGCATACTGCTAATTGTAAGGTTTTCTTACAGTAATCACATAATGTTAAAATTTTACGCAGGCGACCCAAGATTTACTCAAACTGATACCAGCTTTTGCTCAGTGGGGCAGAAATAAAACAATTAAATGGTAAAGTTATGGGACTAGCAGGAGAAGTCACATGCTGCCACTCAGAAAGAACAATGAAATCTGTTTTAGTGAGTCCTATGATGCATGAAGTTATTATTTTAAAATGTAATACAATATAGGAATCAGCGGCAGCACGTGTACTCCCTGAATTGAGTTTTTAGAACTAAACTGGTACATTTAGAATCCTATTTCCCATTTATTAAGTATAAGTCAGCACCGATAAATACCACACTATCTTAGACCCAAAAGGGGGAACCCGACAATGTGTGGGCTTTCCACTCACAGCTCAAAAGGATAAGCAATTAAGGTGGAAAAACAGAAAGTGGATGAAAGGAATGTCTTGAACATTTATGCAACAAAATTTATATGACCTCATGATATGGCCCTCTAAAGGAAGTCTATAGACCAACTAAGACATCGGGCTATACTCCAATAGTACTGACCTCTACCCTAAGTAACATTCACCCAGGTGGATAATGCCCCTCCCCCGATTCCTGTAACAATATTCAGTCTCAGTGAATGAATAATCGGGAACAAGCATTGTCAAAGCATAATCTAGTTCTTGTGAAAATCTATGACAGCAAAAGATATCAAAACTGAAAGGAGCAGATAGAAGAGCATAGATTGAGAGATGCTTATGCTGCCTGGTATTTTTTCCCACAATACATGCCTGGGTTTGGATTTTTTAAATGCAAATCTACTACAGCCTGTGGTTTAAAAGTATAGAAGTATGAAGTTACAATATGAAAAGGTCTATTTTATAGAGGTAATAAAAAAACATTAATTTATATTATTGTACAATTTCACTACAACTGTGTTTATATTTATAGAAAAAGTTTATCACACTATCAAATACTAGACGATTTTATATTATTTTCACACATTTCTATGTATACTTGTGTGCGTACAATATGTACAATACGTGTGCTGCTTTCCCACCGCTTAGAATATAAGCTCTTCTGTGCAGGGTCCTCTCCTCCTTGTGTGTCACTGTCTGCCTATCTGTATCTGTACGTTTTCTCCTCTACGCAGGACGGGTAGCCCTGAGGACACCAAAGGTCCAGGCACAACCTGGTGCATCAGGTGTTTGATGCCTTTACTATTTACAGTGCAGGAGTATCCCCACTACAAGAAATTTTCTAAATTCATTGTGTTTAGTTTTAAACTACGTCATACTATACTTCCTACTTCATCCTACCAGTATCAAAATAAACTCATTCATGTGACCACAAACCTATGCAGTATGGATGACCTGATCTCCATCATATGTATTGATGTGAGTGTTTTACATTATGACAGCCGGCATACGCAGGCAGATTTTTAATTCAAATCAATTTTTACTACAATAAATCGAACAAACCTGGACTAAAGCTGAAGTGAAATCTACTTCTAATAGAGTGTGACCAACCACTTTTCTTTGGTTCCATTGGCTATAAAGCCATTGGGCATGTTGGAAAGTCTTGTTTAAAAATAGATGTATTGTAAAATGCATGTGTACACATTGGGCCTGATATATTAAAGCTCTCCAAAGCTGGAGAGAATACTTTCATCAGTGAACCTGGGTGATCCAGCCAACCTGAAATGGATTTCCTAAAATCATTTGCTATTTGTCAGCACATGCTTTGAATCCTGGACCAGATCCATTCCACATTTTTTGGATCACCCAGGTTCAATGATAAAAGTGTATTCTCTCTAATCTTAAAGAGCTTTACAAAAAATCAGGACTTTACTGTCAAGAAATAGTTGTGTGCAGTGTTTTAGGGGCTTCTAACTGATCACCAACAATCACCAGAAAATCAATCGGATTGGTCAGTCCAGTGCAAATCAATCACTTTCCCTGACTAAATCTGGGCATGCTGAGTACCTGAGGGGCCAATCATCGAGCACAGGAAGAAAAGAAATGAATGAAACATGCCACATACTTTGAATTGCTCCCAATAATAAAAGAGCCAATAAATGGTATGGTTAGCTAAGAAGAACAGTAGAAGTGAATCTGTCACCTAGTATAGGCAAACTAAAAGTTTTTAGCTTTTACTGCCATGAACTTCTAAGCCGATCATATAAATATTAAAACATACAAAAAGCCAAATATATATAAAAACGTTTGAAATAAATGGATTCCTTTAAAAGAAACCATATACTATGTAACACCATTTAAACCTACAAATTATCTTTAGTACTCCAGACAGATCTAAAAAAAAATAAAATAAAAAAACAGTACAGTATTTTTAATACAAGCAGTGTTAAGTGTAAGAGCTTAGAAAAAGGAGATGGGGGGAGGGGGCGGTAGTGAAAGAGCCAATTGGTGCTCTGCATTAATCATGCATTAACAAGGAACAATGCGCATTGGAAGAGAGTGTGACATTGAGATGAGCTCATCAGTCTTCTGCTCCTCGCTTTGCTGGCCAGTCACAGGGAGGAGAAAGAACAAGACCTGTAAGTATCACTTAGCTGTAGCAGAGAAAAAAAGCTGTGTAATGCATGGGCACAAAAAGAAATCCTTTTGGCAGGTAAAGGGCTCCCTCACATACATACATAAAATCTAACTGGCTAGCTGCTGGAGTTCAGATTATAAAAAAAAAAAATCCCTACATTATATAAATCCTTCTACAACATATAGGTCAGTTTGGTGTCACACAATGCCTGTCCAACAAGCCATTGACAACATTTGTATTCTTAATTAGTGAGCAGAGAGACAGGCAGCTATAGCATACAAACAAGTTTCCAGGTGCCACTGCTGCAAAATGACAATATAACACCCAAGATAATCTACACAGAAACAATTCAATCTATTACACCTATTCCATTCTGGATTGGTGAAGCTAGAATTTATCTTATCAACCAATCATATACACATTTATATATATTATGATACCGACAGTTTACCATAAAAAAGAGAAAATGCATAGTGTATGCCTGGCATTAGTTTATTTGCCCTTTACCAGCATGCTACAACTGTGTTATGTTTATGTAGGGAAAAGTACAAATTGTATCTTATATGTGGACCAGATCAATTCAATAATTAATTGGAGTCCCACAGATTTTTTTCAGTTTTTAACACAAAACACTTTGTAGCAGACATATGCAGTCTACATGTGGAATGTAATTGTACATCTGCAGTACTCATCTCACCACTGTGTGTCACCAGTTACTTCAGTAACACATCTTACACAAGGAAGCTTTTTCTTCCAGTGGCCTTTTCACAGTGCAACTTTGATGTAATGAATAGTTCATGTACAAATCAACTTCTGGAAAAGGTTACACTTAGATTATAGCTGAGATAAAACACAGTTTTGTGCTTGGAAAATAAGTGGTCTCATTGCATAAGAAGTACGTGATTTATCAGGTAATACAGTGATACTCCAATATTGTACAAAGATAATTCAGTTTTGGGCCCTAAATGATATTGCAAAATAACGCTCTACCAGAATTTTACAGATACACCAACCACCTAACAAAAACATCATGCAGAAATAACACACATCTTGCTCTGTTCTTTGTATAGGCATGCCTCAAAAGTGGCTTTCCTGGGAAAAATCTCACATAGCAATCTAGCAACAGCAATCTCACACATGTGCAGTAAGATTGGCACTTTATTATATATTATTTTTACATTTCAGGAAGATGCAGTGTGGGATCAAGTGACATGAGCATAAGTCAGGAAAAGAAGATGATTGCATCCACTGTCCAAACAGTGCAAGAAAGAAGGAAGCCAGGACGTTGCAGGACCTACTGTACTCGAATTGTGGAGGAGATCAAGGTAAATGGTATTTAAAAAAAAAAAGTTCCACTTTAAAACTAAATTCTATGCTAAAGCATTACTTTAGGATAGAGTGGGTGTGAGACTTTTTTATGTTTTCATATTTCCCACATTGAGGAGCTTGTTTCTTTCAGATGCTTTGCAGCCTCATAAAAGATTTCTTCTCTCTTTCTGTTGCGACACCTAGACGATGATGATTTTTCCTTGCCCCTTGTAGTGGTTGACCAAAACAAAAATAAGTCAATTTCCCAATTGAAGAGCCATAGCAAGCTGACAGATTTTATACAAATAAAACCTAAAAAGGTTTTGCCAGTCAAGTTAACAATCAAGTCAAAGCTCTCTCCAACATGGACCTGTTAGTTAAAACAGCAGAAACTTACAGGCCACGTAAAATGAACACAATCTTTCTAGTACCTAGTATATCACATTTTAGAAACCACTGGCTATGATAAATGCCCAGATTGCATTTGGTTTTCTTTAACCTGTCATGGAAGAACTACTGTTGTGACTTTAAGGTGATTTTTTCATTGTTCTGGGAGACCATTCTTCTCTTTGCTAAAGCCAATCTTTACCAGCACTGAGAAGGTAAGGTAAATGTTTCTGGGCAACTCAGAAATCTTTTTAAGCCGGGTGGCAAGAAATTGTAGGCGGCTGTCAGCCCTGGTATTGTGACCCAACTCATTGATAACCACCTAAAAACAGCCGGGTGGTTGCTGAAAAGTGCCGGGTGGTGCGCCCAGCTAAAAGGGGATTATTTTTAATATTTATTTATTTATAGTTTAAAAGGTCAAGAAGTTTAGATTTAATAGGAAGCATTGCTATTATTTTGAGAGACAAGTCCAGAAGAGCATGGTGGTTCATGTTCTATCTTGTAGTTTAAAACTACAGGATCTAACTTTGGTGCATTATATCACTTTAAAACTAGCCCAACATAAACATTAATAATGGAAGGTTATTTCCACCAATGGTTTTACCTAAATATATGGAATACATGAGTTCTTACTTTAACTGTATCAACTGCCAAACAACGCTGCTTTAAAGAGAACCTGGAAAATGAGTGATCAACCAGAGGCATCAAAAGCTACGTACACAAGTCAGCTAAAAGACACCCGATGAAACAATTTGTCCAGAAGAATTTACAGACTCTATAAAAGGGTCATGCTTGAGGTTGTAAATATTTGAAATGTAAATAGCAATGTTGCATAACCATGTCATTTTGTGTGAAATCTTAGGCCCTTATTTCCGCAGGAAATACAAATGCCAAGCCAGTGAAAGTTGTATTATTTTTATGTGGTTTAGTGGTTTGCCAAGATAAGTGGCACTACATGGCTGGCTCATGTTCTAAAAAGAAGAATTCCACAAGTGCAGAAGTACAAACATAAGACTATGAATGTGCATGCCAGAGAACAGAACACAAACAGAAAATACTGCATTTCCAACATCCTGTGTTCATAGAGTGTCATATACCGGGAACCAAAATATCAGACCATCTGTTCAAAAGCAGCTGCCTATTTCCAGAAAATCTCAGACTGAAAACATACACAAGAAAAATAAAACACTTCCTTTTAAAAAAAAAAAAAAAATACATGGACAAAGGATAAAAGTGCCATTGATGTTAATGAGTTTTATTAGCTAATTCATACCGACCTACAGTTTGGATAAAAAGGAAAAATAATCTGAGTTGAAGACTAAAGCTACATACACTGGCCAGATGATTAAAATCTGACATGTTTAAAGAGGTCCGCCAACATTCTTCATCAATCTGCCATTATAAAGGTGCGTACACACTTCCAATTTTTATCGTTCCAATCGAACGACGAACGATCGATTGGGCAAAAAATCGTTCGTAAAAAAGTAACCAACGACGCCAACGAACGAGGAAACTCGTTGGAAACGAACGACCGGACCGACGGATCGGATGACGATCGTTGAACATCGTTCGTGTGTACGGTCGTTCGTTGATCGTCCATGGCCTGAGCATGCGTAATGAACGAACGTTCGTTCACTTTACTGTCGTGCACTATCGCTTAAACGATCGTATCTATTGTGTGTACAATATCTACGAACGATCGTGTCGTTATCTCTATGTGCAGGATCGGTGCTATACGATCGTTCGTAGATATCGTGCAGGATCGTTCGTCGTTCGTTTTCCAACGATAATAATTGGAAGTGTGTACGTAGCTTTAGTCAGTGGATTAAAGAATGAACGCTGTGCAATCCTATGGAGGAGAACACAGCGGGGTGCCACTTACTTGTCCTCCCCCCTGTCCTCTTCTTAGCGCTTGTGTGTACAGGGTTTGTTCATTTATCTTTTACTGGTAACAATCATGAAAGATCATTTCCAGCAATATTCATCTGACATCTGTAGAGACTTGCCTATACTGACTAGCTAAATACACTGACTGTTTCTAATATATGCACAGCTCAGGTAACAGTGGTGTGAGCACCAACAGAATTATTTTTTTTTTTAGTACTACTTTAAAAATGTAATTGTGGAATACGTGGAGTTGTCTTTCAAATAGTCTACTTCGAATTGGTTGTAATACACCTAAAAAGCTGCATGTCACACTTTGGGTCTGATTTAATAAAGCTCTCCAAGGCTGGAGAGGATATACCTTCATTATGAGTGAAGCCGGGTGATCCAGCAAACCTGGAAAAAAACGGTCCAGGATTCAAAACATTTGCTAGCAAATAACTTTAAAGAATTCCAATCCAGGTTTGCTGGATCACACAGGTTCACTGATGAAAGTGTATCCTCTATTCACATCTTTATGCTGTTGCACGTATTGCTGTGCATTTGCGGGTAACACACAGCAGTATGGGCATTAGGAAGGAATGACAAAATACTGATATGACAAGTTTTCTTACAAAGATGGAATTACCATTTGCCTAGCAGAGATTTTCTCTCACTTCTGGTTTCTGATCTAAGAGATGAGGTGCATGTAATCAAACCAGAGGGGACAGACAATTGTATAAGGCTGCCATTCCATACAGCTAGAAAGGAAACAATTTGCTAGAGTTTCCCTTTATGTTTTTGGCTAGAAAATGCAGCCACCAGCTAGGTCTTTATTGCCGCTGACTCTGTACTCGGCTCCATAACAGAGCTGGCTTGTTCCCTCAGGGTGCATTCTCAATATCTTCCAAAGAGAATACACCAGAGTTGCCCTTGGCAGCAAACAAAGCTTTTAATATCTTCCCAGGTACAGCACAGAGATGAGCAGGAGAAAACTCAGGAGCAATATCATTGTTATACAGATTTACTATAAAACAAAACTCATAATTACACACGGATAAAGAAAGGCCTGATCAATGTGTGTAACCTTCAGTCATTTATTGCTTACACTGATGGGGAAATGTGTTGGTAAATGTGACTGTTTATTAAATGAAGAACTTATTAATTTTACAAGCAATTTTTTCTGAACGCCTGGAAATTCTTACAATTGTATTTCTTTAGGGGTAGACATTTAAAGAAATCCCCATTATATTCCCAAGAGGTAAAATACCACTGCTCGGGGTAGTACAGGGACTCGTCTGACTCTGTCCTGACCGGGTGCCTGCATAGAATTATAATGACAGAAAGGAAACCCTGGGCTGTCATCCATGGACAAACCACGTCACACAACCTGCTACATCCACTGGCGCCCTTTAACAATTTCTCAACTAACATGTCTCTTACGACTTTTGTACGTTGTTTTTATTTTTTGTGAGCTCTCAATAAAGTAGATGAATCCCCAGAGGAAGTGCACAAGAACAACAACAAATACAGTTCATGGAGCTTCCTATTCTCAGTGCATAGAGCTCAATACAAATAGCTAGGATACCACCTGGACTCCAATCTTCTGCAGTATTCACATACCTAAAGAAGTTTGCCCATAAGAGACCAACATTACAACTACAAAGTCTGTAAAACATATAGCTGAAATAAGAATATCCCTTCCGGATTCACTTGCATGGCCTCCTAGGGATCCTGCAATGATTTCTCACAATATTCTGGCTTCCATACAAACTCCTTATAACACAAACAGCAGATGGAAGGCTGAATATCAGGTAGGAAGAAGGAACAAATAATAAAGCATTCTAATGGGCAGGCTGAGGAGATGTGACAATGATCTGTGTGATGACCTCTCACTGGAATTGTTCTACTGCAGCCTTATCATTGTATATAAAGGAAACCACCAAGCCAAGTGCTATAGCCAAAGTCTATTGTGTACATTGAACTCATCCTTTGCACTTCAGAGAAATTCTTCAATAGGGAAACAATAAAGAAATACAAAAGTCAGAAAATATTATCCAGCTCCAAACTGTGTGTGTGTTTATCTGGACAGAACAGCAAAATGCAGATGGAACATTGATCAGGCAAGGTGTTTTTTTCTTTTGTGTTTTAGTAAACCATCATATTGAAATTGAAAGCACTTTGTGTTTCACAATTGACGTTTCAATACCATATTGGGAAAAACGTCCATATTGCCGATCGAGTATCAAAACTAAATGATACCTGGAATACTTGCAGACGATTTATTTAGTTTTATTTAGTTTTGAATTTGGAATATTATTCACAAATTGGCAGTGTCACATACACAGTAAGTAGTAAACTAAACATGAAAACAACCAAGAACAATGGCTACTTAATATCACTGCAACAAAAGTTACTAAAACAACCCAGAAAACAAGCCAGAAATCAGCTGTTACCACAATACCACACAATTTACACAAACTACAACAGAAAAGCAGCTTGACAGCGAATGAGCACTGACCCCCTCCTGTGCGGACCAATCAGAAGTCAGCTTTTACCAAGTTACCAGCATACAGTCACCAAGTGCCAGCTATGGCCCACCATGCTGTGTGAATGAGCCGAGATGCCAGTATAAATGCCACAAGTGCCCTGTGCAGAGCGGGACAATACTAACCATCTCATTTCCTGACAGGGCCAGCAATGAGAGTGTTAAGCCTGGGACTCCTCACACGAGTGATGATGAGGGATTTCCAAACTCTTTCACAATCTCCCCTCACTTCCGCATACGGCCATGTAGCGAGCTGAAGGCAGCCCAGCCCGAGACATTGGAACTCGGAATGTGAAGTCCACCCTCCTCCGCCGTCAGCTCATACACAGGGAGAAGTCATATTACCGAGCAGCTGAGGACGGGTCATTCCCCTCACATCGTATTATGGTCGGCGTATGAGCGCCTCAGACGTAATCTCTCTCAGGCTTAGGGAACCTAGGAATCCACCCCCGCTATCTCTCCATAGCAACAGTAGCTACACCGGGCCACCCCCTGCCTGACGCAAGCAGCAAGAACATGGGAGTCAGCCAGGAGGCCACAAATGTCAGCAGTCAAAACAAGTTCCCTGTGCTTCCCTCCAGCCCTCTCCATTAGTAATAGGCACTCCAATCCAGCCTGGCAGCTTGTGGCCCCTGGGGGGCCAGGCCTACATACTGAGAAGACAGTCCGTAGACACAACTGATAAATATCTTCCATGTACTCATCTTGTGTATTCATTCAAATCAGCTCATGTAAACTGAAAATCTGCAGAATAAATAAAAAATACAGGTGGTCCTGCCATGAAAGGTGTGTCCAGGCACTTCCTGTGTCTCTGAAATATTCTCCGTTGTCACCGTCACATACGTGGTGGCCATTGTTTACGCACACTGCTTTAGCAAACTGGGCTTGTTCAGACAAACCTGGAGAATATTGGTTCATAGACCATTCCCGGGAGATGGCACCTCATTGCCAGGAGCTATGCATGAACCAGCGCCCCAACATTCTACAGCCGGCAGCACTGATTACCACAACCTCACCTGAACTAGCCCGCCATGTCCTCCACCTAAAGTTTATAGCTAATTTAAAGTTCTACTTTGGCATCAGGCAGGTCAGAGAGGAGATGACCCTTTCACAATACACATTCCTATCTGCCTGATCACTAGCTGATCCCTCCATGGCAGATCAATGAACAGCTGATCAGGAATGACCACTTGTCTATAAAGGAATATCACTCACTGGTCCCCCCATTCCCCTCTCCACAGAACTGTGTACAGAGCTCATTCATTCACCCGGAAACTATCACAAAAGATGGCTCAAACAACACTAATCTAACATGTACATAGCCTGAGAGTGAATCTATTAGTTCCGTACATACTGCAGGGCAGAGCTTCTCAACAATATAGAAAGCCAATGTTTGTACCCCATGGTGTGAGCTTCAAGCACCCCTGGACATGTGTAAGTTCCCCCTAGCTCTCTCTCCTTCTGTGTATATTTATATTTAGTATCATGGCTGTCATTTTGGTTCAGAGAAACAAGTATAAGGATTAGAATCTAGACATTTACTTTGATGTGATGTGTATTGTTCTGGACTAGTGGCAACTACTACTTTTAGGCCCGTGATTGCATTCTGTATATAAATCATGGGACAGGTATTACTATACAGGCTGCCCACCAACGAATTATTATGATTTGTAGTCTTCAGGCTAGGGGTGCAGGATACAGCAGTGTAACAATATAATGTTTACTGACACAGTATATCAGAATATATTTAGTGGTCACCAGCCCACTGGTTGCTTATAATGTAATAAGTCACAATATACTAAATACAGATATTGACAGATTCAGGTTGGTCACATGGCTCTTCCTCTCCATGTCTGCAGGATAGCTGGTCCTGCATGTTACAGAGAACGGCACTAACATGCTAGAGGTCATACTGTCTACATCATTTACATTTCCCCTCTGGGGCTGACACATGACACCCTGCAATCACAGCACAGTCCTCCGTGGAGTGACACTGGGCATTATTTAACTCAGAAGACTAAGCACATCTTGTGGTTAAAAAAGTTGCAGTGTCATCACATGTTGTGATTTGTGAATGACAGCAAAGAATTATTATGACACTGGCACTGTTGTCTGTTATAGGAGCCCCACCGATGTCAGCAACTGGCAGGCAGTACAGTGGGATCCATATACTATCCAGTATATCAAATAGTTTGACTTTGATAACTATCATTTCTTGTTTGGTCTTAAATTCAAATGAAAAAAACCCATAATGAGTGAGAAAAAGCAAATTAATATTTTACGTTTCTGGTAATACCAAAGATAATGCAACTAATGATATTAGTAACAATTAGCCTCCACAGTCCTCGTCAGGCACCATTAGGAAGATCATTTGTTTACAAATGTATTTGTCTTTTTAAAAAAATTCATATTAATGGTCCATGGGATTTCAAATTATGATTTTAGTGGTCTGTGAGGTCCAAAAGGTTGGCAACCGCTGATCCTGAAATGTTATGGTGGGGGTTTTCATAACATCAAGAAAGATGTATAGGGCTATGAAGCATTACCAAGTATACATTGGGCCTGATTTATTAAAGTTCCTGGAGGCTGAAGAAGATACACTTTCATCCAGTAAACTGGGTGATCCAGCAAACCTGGAATGGATTTCCTAAAAATTGATTACTATTTGTTAGCAAATGTTTTCAAGCCTGGACCAGATCTATTTCAGGTTTGCTGGATCACCCAGCTTCACTGATGAAAGTGTATCCTCCCCTGGCTTGAAGAGCTTTAATAAATCAGGCTCAGAGAATTATGCTCACAACTGGGCTTTATTTATTCAAATCTTATTTGAAATGGTCATAAGCATAGCTGCTAACTGTGGTGTGCTATAAATAATAAAGCTGCAGAGAACACCAAGAAATATAAATTCCTTTCAATGCATTGAGCACATACACTGAAAAGATATGACAGAGTCCTTGTCCTTATACCCACCTTACCTACAGTGCCACAGTACAGAAACACATCACTTTTAATAGATAAACTCTTGCTTTAATTATTCTTTACTGCACACTGCTAAATAATTGTCTAAGCTTATCTTTAGGAACATCATTAAAACAGTAGGACAACAGTTTATAACTAGTCACTGTCTGTATAATATGTAAGAAGCCATACAGTGCAGGGGATGAGGGGAAGGTAATTGGCAATGCCACATGAACAGATCAGAGGTCAGAACTGTGTATTGTAAAACACAGAATTTAACATGCAGGGGTAGAGTAATGGCTGAGCTTGGCCTGGAGGGGCTTTAATGCCATATGGAATAAGATAGGAAAGGAATAGGCCCTGCAACCAATATACAATACATTATAAAAGGTAATAGGAACCAAATGTTACCTACAACATTCTACTGCAAATGTTTACAATTGTCCTATATTAGGGGCGTTTCCATAGACAAACCTTTAAAACCTGGGACTTTCCCGGGAAATCAGAAAACAGCTTGCAAAAAAACAGTTCGCCTCTCCAGTTTTATTATTGTGTGGGCAACCACATCCTGTATCTCTATGGGTGTATTACATCAGCAAATCTCAGGACACATTTCCTGTCTTGCTCACTTACACACACAATATCTGAAGTACTAGAGAATTGTTTTCATTTTATAGGGTTGATATGATGATAAACGGGGGTGTGAATAAGGTAAAATTACATATAAGTGTCACAAGCTGGGGCAGGTACACAGAGTGCGTTCACATGTGTGTTTTGCTCTCTTCACATTATCTTATATTCACATTGCTGAGCCATTACTGAAGTCTGAGCCATGTGAATGTATTGTTGCTAAAACACCAAATGGTTAATGCAGGCTTTAATTTATTCTGACTCCAACACATAATGACAAATTGATCTCAACTAGTTTGTGATAAGGGAGAAAAACAAACTTTTACAAATTCTTTTCTCAAACATTTGCTAAAGTAAATTGCACAACCTACCGATTTCTGATTGCTGGTTTTAGTCCATGGTACCGCGATACGCAGGAGCAATATCCATGCTTCATGTTGAATGCCATCCTAACACAGTAGTAGCCATCACATCGTCACTGCAGCACACCACAATGCATTTTAGTGTAAAGTAAAAAAAAAAAACCTGTCTGATTTTAGTTGTCCTGCGGTGCCTTGGTAATCTATGGTAAATTGATGGGCTGTCTTAATGCATCACCCCAAATTTCTAACATGTAAAAGGACCCTAAAACATGACCTGAAGACTACATACAGCCTGGCATCCCATGTCAGTAACAATCTTGTGCTACCAAATGCAGACTGGGCACAAAAGGTGTTTTGGTAAAGGAAACTTACACTTAAAGGAATATTATCACTTGATACATACTGCATATAACACATAAGTGTTTAACCTTATCTGAAAACAAAACTGGTTAGATAAAGCAACTAAAAGCTGCATGAATTGCAGAGATTCTAGCATAATTAATGACAGCTCACAGAAAATAAACACAATTTTTTTCTAAAACCGCTTGCATGTGACAAATTATGACAGCACTGAAAATTCTAGTGGAACAACAACAGATCAACAACAGCTGTTTGTAGATTCTTCTTGGACCTTCTCTTCACTTTCAGCATATGTAATGCAAATACTAGAAAGCATCATTCCAACCTTTACCAAACTACAGGCAAGACTAGGTGTACAGTGAACAATGTTTGTAAGCTACACAACCAGTTTTACCACAATAGGCCTGATTTTTTAAAGCTCTCCAAGGATAGGTAGGATACACTTTCATCAGTAAAGCTGGGTAATCCAGAAAACATGAAGTGGAAATGATCAAGGTTTCAAAACATTTGCTAGCAAATAGCAAATGAATTTGAAGAAATCCATTCCAGGTTTGCTGGATCACCCAGCTTTACTTAGGAACATGTATCCTCTCCAGCCATGGAAAGCTTTACCAGGCCCAATGTGCAATAGCAGACCTCCAATCACAAGAGTTTGAAAATCCTATTTTGGAAACTGGATTCTCCATAAAACAGTCACATATGTGTCCTGCTTCAAAAAGTCAGTAACAAGTCAAAAGACAATGTTAGTCTGGAGCTGGTAATACAGCAAATTAAATGTGTAAAAGCATATCTCTTGTATCCCTTTGTACTTTGTAATGCTGTCATAATAGGGTATGTTTTTTTTTTTTTCAATTTTATTTTAGTGTTTTTGCTATTGTTTGTTCTTTCTTTTCAACACAGCTATAAGCACCTTTTTTCCTCTTCACTCAAAAATAAATAGCTTGATTGTCACGCATGCTGTCACAGCAAAAAGTCATTCAACAAATACACATTTCACTCTCAAACTATGGAACAAATGAAACCATAATAAAGGAAGACAACTGTCTCAATTAATATTCTGTTCAACAGAATATGAAAAATAGGACAAAACAAACCGCAATCATCATAAGTAGATAGAATATTCCAAAATAAGAAATGCAATCAAATTCTAACATGTTGGCACTTTAATGGATCTTCCTGTGTGTGGCCAAATTTAGCAGCCTTTATGTTTAGTAAGTCCTACAAGCAATTAAAGAACAGGTATTGTCAATGAATGCACAAGTTGTATTTCACTTCATTGTTACTGTGTAAATCTTATATAATGTGTCAGATGCAGTGCACACATTATACTTGTTCAAAATTGCCTGACGTTTTAGTTAGGGGTACAGTAGATCCGTCCTACAAAGAGAACTATCCCAAAAAAAACAAAAAATCGGCAGGTACAATACATATCCATGTGAAGCGCTGAGCTACAAACATGTTATTTTATTTTGTTATGTTATGGTTTTGGCATATTTCATTCATTTCAACATTTGTTATGGTGTTGTGGTTAGGCAACCAAAATTTAATTTAAATGGGCTGCCATAAATATGTTAACATACTACAATAGAAAAGAATGAAGGGTCCTTTATCTGATAAATCTGCACAACAAAACATCTTGGTGCTTGACACACAAGGGGGAGATGATGTATAATACAACCTAGGGGTAAACTGCACAGGTAAATTTACTCTCATGTTGCTGTGATTTAAAGAAAAACTTCTATGAACGAAACACAAAGGCTTCCACTGTTGATTTCTCCTTCTGAAAATGGTAGTTGGTGTTATCATGCAGTCCCTCTCGCTCACTGTCCTAATAGGGTTGTACAAGTAAACATGGCATACAACACTGTTTGTCATATAGAGATACTGATAGTCATCTCACCTAACAAATACAATGGTCCTGATTTATTAAGGTTCTCCAGGGCTAGGATACACTTTCATTAGTGAAGCTGGAAACCTGGAACTGATTTCTTTAAAGTCATTTGCTATTTGGTAGCAAATGTTTTCAATCCTAGACCAAATCCATTCCATGTTTGCTGGATCACCTAGCTTCGCTGAAAAAATTTATCTTCTCCAGCCTTGGAGAGCTTTAAGTCAGGGCCAATGCATGGAAAACATTTGTAGAGCCAATATATCATGCATTGCTTTACAGAGTCCATAGTCATATCTATGACCCTACCATAGTATTATTATTATTATTATTATTATTATTATTATTATTAAACATTTTTTAATATATTAGCGCCATTTAGCGGATTTATATAGCGCCAACATATTACGCAGCGCTGTACATTAAATAGGGATTGCAAATGACAGACTAATACAGACAGTGATACAGGAGGCGAGGACCCTGCCCCGAAGAGCTTATAATCTAGTAGGTGGACCTAATGTACCCAACAAAATCAAGGGACAATTTAGGGAAAAATGGGAGGAAATTGAAGTGCCCAGAGGAACCAATGCAAATACAGAGAGAACATATATTCTTCATGCAGATGGTGTCCTGGCTGAGTTTTGAAGCCAAGTCCCTACTGCTGCAATAGAGAGAGTAAATCACCAAGACACTGTAGTAGGAGTATCCCAGTGGTTGTTAGCAGCAATTACAAATGCTGTGGGTGTAATAGGTGTGTATCTAGTGAATAGGTTTAGGCCATGAGTGGTACATATGGAAATCACAGAGCACCTCTTAGATTGAAAGCTTTTCTTTATAAATGCCGCTCTGTCGCTCTCCCCCTCCCCCCTGCATAGAGCAGAACGGTGCTCTATGTAAAGCACTCCTTCATACATTGTGCAATATTAGTCGTTGGAAAGGATCGTGAAAGATCTATTCCAACGACTATAATTGCAAGTGTGTATCGGCTTAACAATGTAATTGCCATGAAGATGGTACATTGCTCAATAATTGTTACTCAAATCTTCCCTGTATTTAAGCCATAAATACATAAAACCCTAGCTTTATCACATTAAGAGTGTAATATGAAACAAAAATATACATTGGGCAGGGCAAGAAATATTTCTAAAAGCTACTGAGTTTTAAATGGGATGCAATGAAATTCTCAGAAGCAGAACTAAATCTGACAGACTAATATGACTGTTATACAGAAAACTTCTCTGCCATCCTAAGAGAACAAAAAAATATTCTTTACAATTGTGTATTTATGTTTTTCTTTGGCCATTTTTATTCACCTTAATCTAAATATTTAGGCACCAAAAAGTAAGCAGAAGCAGTTAAGCACAATAATGCTACCAAGAAGTTTCCAGATACTGGATCCAAGTCTGCAAATGTTTTAGTCCAGGGATAACCATACCTTTTCAGGGTACATGAACCGAATGATGTGGGTACAGGACTGGATCTCTGCATGACTAAACATGCAATCAGTTGAGTAATATAGTAATTGTACTTCAGTATGTCACTAGCTGCAGACATTTTTATATGATTACATTTCATGAAATCACTACAATTTTCCTTTAGCTCTTCTGTTCCTAGTAATACAAATAAAAAGTAAAACCAAGTTTTGTCACCTTTGAAGTCATGCTGCTATCTAAAGGACTGGTAATGGTAATGATGATAGTGGTCAAGCACTGGAAGTATGGAGACATCAGAGAGACTTTACTGGAGGTCTGTAATATGTAAAAAAGGTAAAAACCATGTTCTAGTCCATCACTGTTGAATTAAAGTAATGGCCAGAATCATGCAAGGGGTAAAATACATCACATTGCTCAGTGCTACATCTATCTCTCATCTTGTCTATTGTTAGATTACCCCAAAGTTTCTAGTAAAATATTGGGCTCAATTCATAAAACAGTGAATGTGAATCATTCCGAATCTGAATCATTTACTGCCAATGGATGATATGAACATAGAGGATTCCCACCAGAGAATGTTTAAAGGAATGTCAGATTCACTGCTTTATAAATAGCCCCCATTACCTTTGAAAATGGAAATGATTATTTGCATATAGGTAACTATACCCCCAACTCACATCTGAAAGAACACTCAGGGTGCCCATTAAGCAGCATACCAGTACACAGCAGCTGTCTTGTACCTTCCCTTTTCACTATTATTTCATTTTTAATGTTTTGTTTAAGGCTTGACTAATATTTTACAAATATAATCCAATCAAATATCTATAAGCTTTACAAACTACAACTGAAACACTTCGTGTAAGCCTTTTTTGGCAACTTAAATAATCCAAAAAATCACCACCCCCTAATGCTTTCTGCTGGCATGTCACATTTGGTAATTTGCTTTGTGCATTAAGTGTTTCCTGAGACTTACTAAAACAGAGAAGTACTGGCAAACCAAGTGCATGTCTTTCTATAATCAGTCAATGTACACTATTTTTTGTTGCAAATATATGCCAATGTATAGTTTTAGCTCATTACTATTACTGCACAGTATTTATGTAGCACCCACATATTATGCTAAATTTTACAAAGTCCATAATCACATCACTCAAAGGGGCCCACAATCTTATGTCCTTACCATAGTCATTCGTCTTTATTACAGTCTAAAGTCAATTTTGAGAGGAAGCCAATTGACCTAACTACATGTTTTTGGAATGTGGGAGGAAACCGGAGTACCCAGGGGAAACCCATGCAAACATGGGGAGAAACTGCAAACTCCTGGCTGAGATTTTAACCTGGGACCCAGCGCTGTAAAGGCGAGGGTGCTAACCTGAGCCACAGTGCTGCCCAGCCTATAGACTGGGTATATAGTTTACTTCTTATAAAAGTATTTTATTTTTTTACTTTACTGCATTTACAAACTAAGACATGATTGAATGTATTTCCGATTCTTCATTTTGTCTGCATTTACCGTTAGCTGTCAGGATATACCTTACCAATGATACTGAAGCCCTACTTTATAAAAGCCAACAAAAAATTACTCCATATTATTAGGTTGTATTTGTACCCTAGATCACTGGTTCTGGTTATATGTAAATTACAATTAATTCCTTAATTTTTTCATATTAGTAATAGAACAAGGTACCATCTGTTTTTTGCTTTGAAGAGCACTATGTTTTTGGCACATATTTAGCAATTTACTGGTTTGAGGCAATTTCAAGTATACTTGTTTCTATTAGATGTATGACAACTTATGTGGGGTTCATGAGATTTATGCATGTTTTTTTCTGGTTGGTGACTCAAAGTATTGAAGGTTTAGGATCAGTATAACTTAAAAAAAAGATGTCAGAGATGACAACCTATGTATTTTTGGAGCGCACAAACCTGGGTGAAGCTTTATTGACTGCAACTCAAAAACTCATTGCACCTGTAATAAAGAAGTCATTGCACTGTATGGTCAACACAATTGTCAGTATTATAGACATTTTGCTGACCAAAATGCCACTAAAACAGAGCCTGCAGTACTTGAGATCTCTACATCATTCAGGAAAGTGTCAGGAAATACTGACACGAACATTTATCCGATGACTGTCTGGTGATGAAAAATGTGCACTGGATGGGAAAACAACTTGCTCTTAGGTACAGCTACCAGTGTCTGCTGTAGCCCATCAGTATGAATTCTAGACAGAAAGCAAAAATCCAAATTAGACATTTAGGTTTACTATTTTACTGAATCTTCTTCAGCCAATGATGTGATTAACACTCTTCAGCCATACTGCACTGCTTGACAGATGTCACACTTATTTACCAATAGACCTTTCTCTTATCTCTGCCTTCAGCCTGCTAATTGTACAATAAATCAACCTCACCTCCTTTTAACAAGCAGAGGGCTGACCAAGGGAACCATAATACTAAACCTGGAGTGATCTTTCTAAACTTCAAGGAATAGATGGCCAAAATTACAAATCCTCAAGAAGATAAAAAGGTAAACACGTGTTAGAAGTGTGTGTTTAGTGATCTTACTGGAGTTACCCTTTATATTACCTGGGCCCTTTAAAATGATAGCATTATGTCCAAACTGCAGTCTTAAAGAGTAATTCTATTACACAATTTCCACATTTGTTTACATTTTATCCATTTTCTAAACTTTTTTTTCTTTGTTTTTGTAGTAAAGTGTAATAGTATGTAGTAAAGTCCCCTGCATCTGACAGGATCAAGAAACACAGTATGCGCCCACCCAGTTTGTCATCTCAAAAGCCTTTTTTTAGACACCCGTACTCTAAGACGGAACCCTTGAAATAATTTTCTAATTTTAAGGAACCCCTGCTATTATTACTATATCCATAGCTCATAGTACATTAGTGTAGTGGATAGAAGAAAGAATGCCTCTTACATTGCTGGCCCTTCCAGATAACCATAAATAGATTATTAGTGTCTGGTAAACTTTTTTTGAGATATTGCTCAAGGAAGCCTCTAGCAACCTCTGGAGGAACCTTTTTTGGAAAACACTGATCTAAGGGGTCTATTTATAAAGCAGTGAATCAAACATTTACAAAAACATTCCGTGGTGGAGAATCCTAACGGTCTTTGTGTTTCAATGGTAGCAATTCATTCTCCACCAGGGAATGTTTCTGTAAATGTCAGATTCACTATTTATAAACACCTCCCTAAGTTTTTACTTCCTAAATGTTTTATCCCCACCCCAGTGGTCTTCAAGCGGACCTAAACTAAAAGTTTTACTTCACATAAAAGGGTTAACAACCCTTTTTTATAAAGTAAAAAATATTATTTGTTTTTTGTTTTTACTGCATGGAGTTTGCAGGTTCTCCCTGTGTTTGCATGGGTTTCCTCCCACATTCTAAAAACATGCATTTAGGTTAACTGGCTTCTCCCCAAATTGATCTTAGACTGTGTTAATGACAAATGTCTACAGTGGGACATAAGATTGTGAGCCCCTTTGAGGGACAGCTAGTGACATAACTATAGACTTTGAGAAGTGCTGTTTAATATTATTATTATGATTACTATAATATTTCCTACTTTTCTGCAAGGTTTTTCAGTAGGGGTAATTATCTGCTTTTATTTTTTCTGTACCCACTGCAAAACCAACTGTAATCATACCAGCCCATTATGTTTTTCCTTCTTTCACATCAAATAATGCAATTATTCACCTGCCACGTTGACTGGAAAACCTCAACCGAGAATGATAACCCCTCCACACCACCCTATAACTGATAATAACCAATGTCCCACCTCCCAAACTAATAACTACCCTTAAGGACTAATGATCAAATGCTATTCCATAACCACTCCCTGCTTTCCACAGTACTAAAAGTATTTGAAGTAATCATAGCACAAGGTATAGGACTGACAATGGCAGCTGTCTGGGGCAGCTGAGATGTTCTGGCATAAAGGACCTGATGTATTAAAGTTCTCAAAGACTGGAGAGGATACACTTTTATCAGTGAATTTCGGTGATCCAACAAACCTGGAATGGATCTGGTCCAGGATTGAAAACATTTGCTAACAAATATTAAATGACTTTAAGAACTATATTCAAAGTTTGCTGGATAACCCAGGTTCACTGATGAAAGCGTATTTTCTCAAGCCTTGAAGAGCTTTAATAAATGAGGCACAATGTGTGATATCCTGTCATACATTGTTTGAAATAGAATTGTTTGTAAACATGTAAGTTTACAAGTAAAATATTTTACCTGTATATATTTTGTTTAAAGAACACACTTTTTGCTAATTTTGATATAATCAAGCCAAACAGTGCTTGAAACATTACAACTTTTAAAAATTGTAGTTGCTGTTCAGAAAAATAAAATGCCTAGCAGCTGTTTGGAGCGGTGTCAAGTCAGACTTTTGTCCTCTGCATACCATATCATGCTTAATTTGTCCGGAAAGTACCTAAAGCTCATGCAGTAACTAATAGTAAAACAGCAAGTAATTCCTTCCTCCTTTCATCAGCTGTGCCAGATATCTGAAAGTAAAGTTTTTTGGGAAGTTTGGAGGCTTTCAATCACATTGAACTAGAAAATAAACATTAAAAAGTTGCACAATGGATGATTTATATGGGCTCCTCATTCAAAAGTCATGAAAATAAAAAATAAAAATTTCCACAGACTTGGGAGTGAAATTAAAACATTGTGACCAGGCAGGTCCTTTACTGTAGAAGAGTCAGGCAATAAAAAAAAACCTTACCTGCCTGATCACAATTTTTTTATTTGCACTCACCCATCCTCCCTCCAGTGCCATCTTCCTCCTGGAGTCTGGTCTTCCGCCATCTTGCTTAGCCATGCTGGGATGATGTAACTCCCAGAAGTTAATTCACTTCAGGCAGCAGCAGAGGAGACTGGGATGTACCATGTTTTTGACAGATGAAGACAGCAATCAAGCAGGTAATTTTTTATTGCATAAGGGACGTCATACCTCCCTTTCTGCAATAAAGATCTGCCTGAACGCAGATTACACAAGTGCTGAAGACCTTTCCTTGAAAAAATGCAACGTCTCTTTAATGGCCTCTGTTCAGAGAGAAGATCATTCAACCTGAACCATGATTCTCTGTACCTGTGAAGATTACATGCATTTTTCCATGAAATTAAACATTTTCCAATTAAACAGTCCTAGCAAGTAACGTAAAACAAAGCAGCTGTATAAGCACAGGGACCTAGAAGTGCCAGCACACACTTGTAGTTTGATTGTATTCAGTAAACTTAAATACCATTCTAAGACACTACCACCCTGTTGTGAAGGAACTTGCTCACACACATTTTAGCCAGTGATGAAACCTGTGATAGGCCAATAGAAATGTGGAAGGAAGAGCAAAGGGGCAGATGAGCTTCGCTCATTCAGACTGCCCACATTCAATGTGCAAGAAGCCAATAAAACTGCTTTGGGTATGAGCATGCATCTCTGGGTGTCTACTCCATTAGAAAGTTTGAAAAGTGACAGAATCAATTTTTACAATTATGCTCAGATTGCAACAAAAAATAAAAAAAAAAGATTTTGCTCCTTAGTATTCAAAGGTATTAAACAATATTCTCTCAAATAATTTTTTTGACTGATGGCATTATTGACTGGTATTCATAAGCACGATTCCATCTGCCTCCATTACCCTATTTGAGGAACATCAGCTGAACCTGTAAAACTATGAACCATCTACTTTGTTAAGACATAAAGTGGCAGCACAAGCAAGTATGTCCTGAACCATTTAACAGAAACCTCTTTTGGTAAGAAAGGGAAGAAATATGTAGGCTGACATTGCTGACCTGCCTATGAAAATGCCAGTTACTGGTCCCTGACTCCAGGCATCTTCATTTTTACACCAGCTGTATATTCAGCAAGTATTTCTACAGTACTCTCTAAACTACATTGAACTGCTGACAAAAAGTGTAGTGGTAATCATGCTTCTGGCTTCTCACTGCATCAGAAAGTTATTTTAAACAGCCATCCATAGCACAGGCATGTTTTATGAATGGCAAAGTACAGACAGGGGGTGAACATACAACACCAGAACTTGTCTGTTAGACATCTTTCAGATGGGGTTAGAAGCTGGAATTACAGGTTCTGCTGTCCTTTTTGGCAGCAGTTCAACAAAGCATAGGGGAGACTATTCTAGTAGTTTTGAAAAACTTCAAGTGTAAAACTTAAATTGACCAGAGTTGCGTTTAAAGTTGACACCTAATTTGCATATGTTTTATTTGCAAAAAATTAAAAAGTCCACTTCATACTACTGCTTAGTAATTATTTGCAGGTCACTGTAACTCACATTATTGCATGTTATGTGCATTATTCTGCTACACTACCATTCACAGCGCCATAACAATTTCTTTTTTTTTACAGGAGAAGACAACCATTAGGTAGGTAAATACGTTTTATTGTAGAAGAGGCATCATCCCGACATCACCATGCCCAAAATAGTATTTTAAAATAATAATCTTGAAGGGTATTTGAATATATATGTGCATATGTATTCATCCTCGTTGCCATGAAAAGAAAGGCTGATCTGACCAATTAACTTTAGAAGTCACATAATTGTTGTTTAGGGTCCATCACATGATGTCATACAGAGTCATCCATGCAATAAATCAGCTAGTTATAAAAAGCCACTGACTGTCAGAACACCAAGCAAGCGGCATGAAGACCGTGGAGCATTCCAAACAGGTCAGAGGCAAAAAGTGCAATGAAGTATAGAAATATAGATTCACAGTTGTGTTAAAAAAACTTCCAAACTTTGAATATCCCACAGACCACCCATTAAATCTGTTATAACAAAATGGAAAGAATAAGAATCAACTACAAACCTGACAAGGGAGGGTCACCCACCACAACTCAAACCCTGGGCAAGGAAGGTGTTATTAAGAGATGCAACAATGACCACAAAGACAGCGCTGGAGGAGTTGCAACAATCCACAATGAAGCTTTATGGCTTTAGTGGGGCTTTATGGAAAACTCACCAGAAAAAAATAATTCTCTAAACAATAAATGAAAAAAACACATTGCAGTTAGCCAAGCAACATGCGATGGATTACCCGAACACAGGAAAAAGTTTCAATGCTCAGATGAAACTAAAATGTAACTTTTTAACCATCATAGGAAACACCATCAGTGGTGCAAACAGCTCACATTGCTAATTGAAATTGAAATTGCTATACTGGCTGCAACATCCGAATCAGGAAGTTTCTGCTAAGTCAAAGGCTGTCAGATTTTTTCAAGGTGTGCAGCAAAGCAAAAGTTTTTTAAATACTCCATTGTCACTTGTTATGTGCAATAATTGTTTCTGTAATTCAAATCCACAATGTATGTATGTAGCTCAAGAACGTGTTGGTGTTTGCCTGTGTGTACTACATCCTAAAACTGTTCCTAACCATTCAGCAGACACATCCATTTGGCAGTGGAAGAAAGCAGGAAAAAGACTGATTAGGAAGCAATAGTAAACATTGGTGCTCTGGGCTTTGAGGATCCCATGATCAAATAATATCAACTAAGGATGCACAAGGATGCAAGGGATTACCACTTATCATAAGCAGTTTTAGGTGTTTTCCTTAGGTGCCTTGAATTATTATACAAGAAATATGATATCATGTTTGTAATGACCTGTCATCAGTAATTAGATATAGAGCTCCCTAAAATACATAATCTAATCAATCACAGTTAATCTGTGTAGCACAAAGACATGTTTCCTTTACTCTTCTACACTTTTTAACCTTTTTGTTCTTGAGATAGTGGTAAAATGGGTAATTCATAAGAAAAGTTCTGACCTTTGTTTTCATGACACATGCTACATGTATTACTAATTGCCAGGGGAACAGCAGGAAGGAATTGAATTAGTAGTCAGTCACCATATATCACTTAGTAAACAATTGTGTTGTGGTACAATGCCTACCAGCCTAACAAATGTTGTTATATTAGGAGGGGTGAACTAAAAGGAAGATCAATAATAAAGGTATAGTATCCCTCATTAATTATTCTAAGATTAGATCGAGATAGCTAATTGTTTGCCCGAAGTCTGGTATATACGTGACCTTAACTGTATATTACTCCCCAAAATAAAATATAACATCTTAACAAATCCCTGGACTGTCAGGAATGGTCTTACACGTACCCATTCGGCTTGCTCTTACTTTCTGTTCCTTTAAAGAGCTTCTAAAACCCATCCTTTCAAACTTGCCTACCCGTCTTCTTTTGTCTCTTAAAACCCTCACCACTTCCCACCAATCCTTATCCCCCCTCCTATTGTATGATCCTTCCCCACCAATTAGATTGTAAGCTCTTCGGGGCAGGATCCTCTCCTCCTCTTGTGTCACTGTCTGTCATTTGCAATCCATATTTAATGTATAGCGCTGAGTAATATGTTGACGCTATATAGATACTGTTTAATAATAATAACAAATATTCAACAAACAGTATGTTTTTTTTTACAGCTTGTATTGGTGCTTTCCACATTCTCTATCATCTCAGAAGTCAGTGCAGGCATTTTCAGTCTAATTTGAAAGTGAAGAAAAGTGAAATGCATAACATTTTGTCCATTATTAAATAGGGGCCTATCTTTGAATGAATCCTCTTTTGTATAAGAAATCATTCCATAAACCACGGCGATTTTCTTCAATGGTCCCAACAATACACATGCAACTGTCAGATTATATAAAAATGATACTTTCAGATACAGGAAATGTTGTAAGTGATAAAAAATGAGGGCATTTTAGTCATGCTGCAGCAATGTAAGACAAATGAGTAAATCATCAGCTTTGGGGTAAAAAAATGTTGCATGTTTAGGAATCACCAATTTGGAGTTTTAACTTTCGCTGCAATGAACTTCCACAGTGATCTCAAACCATTCAAACAAGACCTTCTGCTATAGAAAAAGGAAAATATCTATATACAGAAAAAAGTTATAATGTATCCTAGATTCTGTAGATCAGATCAGTACGGTAGCTATATGAGATGTCACTAAAAGAAACTTCCACATTCTGTATTACACTCAGTGACAAAACTGTTATTTATTTTCTTAATGTAAAATGTTGAATGTTATGTTAAAAATATTGTTTTTTTTTTATATGTTCAAATTTCTATTATTATGAAAACCAAAATTAAGATCAGATCCCACTTTTGTAGCAATTCATGCAGAAATGCAGATAAATATCCCAGAGGGTCACATCTATACAACAGGTCAGGCCTATTCAACCAGACATTAAAAGATTTGTTTTACCCATAGTTTCAACTCCACTTACCTGCCATAGTTTCAAAAAGCCTATATCAGTTGAAAGAGACCAATGGTTGGGGCCATAAGATAGGATCTCTGATTTTTTTTCTGAGAAGATCTAAATTATCTGAAGAATATCTGAATTATATTTTAACCTGACAGGGTCACTTTAAACAGGCTTTATAGACAACAAGTGAAAGCATTTGGTGAGCTACTTTTGCTCTCCAGTAAATACAATGTGTTCCATTTTTAATTTTTTCTTACTTCCTGCATCAGAAATCACACACAAACTTCCAAGGCAAGCTTGAATCTGGTACTTAGTACTATCATTTCCCATTAAATCAGACAATCTGAGCCAGATAGGCTGCAATGAAAGTGTTCCAGTATTACCAGCAGGTATATTTCAGGATTACTATGTACAGACAAAAAGGAATGGATTGGTGCAGTACAGTAATGCCTGAAGATAAGTGGAAAAAACAAAACCTAATAATCAGACAGGTTATTCTCTCTAGTACTAATATCAGTGTAACTCCAAACATGATACTTTGTAGTTCTCTCTAATTGTGGGTAAAAAACACAAGCTATTTAGTGTTTCTTTGGGTTCAAATTGTTCGATAAGTACAAATGACAAATAACTGCATGGGTGTACAAAGGACCTCTCTATACACTTTTTTTTCAGGTTTTATCCATTTGGTAAACCCTTTCATTACAACGTTGTTATGCTGGACTACCAGATCAAATCCACAGAAAAATCTAATGCTCTTCTGACTGAAACAAACCATGCATAGACTGAATAAAACAATAATAGATACATATGTTTGATCAGATCACACTGAATGACATTTAAACAAATTGGCTGCCATTGTGTCTCTATATTACAACACTAGAAATGTCATTTTATACTGTGGACATAGCTGACAACTGTAGGTAACAACTTGCTACATATTAAAACACAACATCACACTAAATATCACAAATCATGTTCCAAACTGTACCTTTTTAGTCATCTCAAAATACCTTTCAATCTGGTATCAGCCTGAATATTTCAGATTAGTGTCTGTTTATTTGGAAGGTTGTTAAATTGCAACAAATGTGGGAAGTCAACCAGTCAGAGTCAACAATATTTTATTCAGAAAACTGTGATTTTACAAATGTGTGACAGACAAGCACTTGTTCAAGGTCATAGCTGACACACAGATGAATCTGTATGCACACAAGCAGAACTTTTAAACCTGCTATATCCACAACACTAATCTTGTAGACAATTTGGAATGTTTCAGTATGTATACACAGTGTACGAGGCCTTTGTGATTTACATTGGCATGGGCTGGCAGAGAAGCACAGCACCACTTGTTGGATAGGAGATAAAGATAGCACAAAGAATTCATATTGCATGCATACTGTTAGGTAATGCTTACTGCATACATAATGATACCCTATATATATATATTGCTTGTGTCACCATGTCTCTGCATTACATCTTACAGTTCTAGGGAATGAATTGGGGTAACTTACCCTAACCTTAACATTTCAAATAGCAAGCCAAACAGAATATGTGCTGAGTGTTGAGTTCACAGTGATAAAATGTCCCAGCTGTGTATTAATACAACAGATAAGGGAAAATGCAACTCGGAACACGGTAATTGATATCAAGGGCTTTGCCATCCTATAAAATGAACAATACATAGCATAATTGAAATATACACCATGTAGAAGGCAAAAGGGTTTAAAACAATGCCAGTTGTCATTCCTTTTAACAAAACAATGAATACCATGACTTGCTTCCATTTCTTGGAACATTCCATCAATGTTTATCTAAGATGAAGTTGTGACATTAAAAGCCTGACATTAGTTGAGTGACCCCTGGCCTACACTGACCCTAATGTTAATCCTTTAGCTTGTGAATAAGGCCTGCAGCCCATTTGCTCTGGTGGTTATGATATGGGCCCTGCCAGCCCTTTTTTTAACTTCTATAAATTATTAAAGATATTCAGATTTAGGAAAAATAAACAATGTGCTCTTAAAACTTGCCGTTGACTGTAAGTTAGCATATTCCAGCAATAGGGGCACGTAATACGTCTGGAGATGGAAAAGACAAAGGATACACCACAGTATCTCTGGGGGTCATTTTATACTTGACCATCTTCAGCTCCAGCCTTTTACTAAGCAGCTGGGAATACTTGAATTGAAATCGGCAAAGATCAGCCTCTTCCAATACTCTATTTAGGACAAGATTCTGAACAACACACAATGACATACTGCAGAAGACCCCCCCCCCCCTCTTTCACCAAAACTGCCACCTTTACAAGGTAAACAGCTGGATGAATCCCTCCAAAACAAGCACACAATCAGAAGAGAGAAACCATTTGCTAACCTCTTAGATTTCTGGGGTGGATCTGTTTTGTCCGAGGCATGATCCTCCTCCTCCTGGAGCCTGGTTTTCCTTCTCAAAAATGGAGAGCAGTGCTCGCAGAGAGAAGCCTCCATATACCCGCCAAGTGCATCAGTTAATCCAGCAGCTGAACAAGGGAAGGAAAAAAACAACATGAGGGAAGACAGGGCTAAGGGGGGGCCTGGATGCACTGGCCTGGGACTACACTCCCCTCCCACACCCCCTGAAATATACAGCACTGCATGTGATTAGTAAAAATAATACAGAGCCAAAACAGAATGGAAAGTCATAGAGCAGTGCTAGAAAAAAAAATGAAATGGAAAGGGACTCTAAAGAATGCTAGATTACCCTTACACACACACAGTACACACACCTCCTTCAGGGCAATGCAAAACAAAACAGCATCATCCTGCACATGAAGATCTCGCTGGCTGCTCGCCTCTGGATCATTCATGGTTTTATGAATCACATGCGATGTGCACAGCCCACCAATGTGCCTGCTTTACAAATCGGGATGCCTTGTCGTCCTATTGCAACACTGCAAGCAAGTATACTGGGGAGGGAAAGAGAGAGGGAGGGAGAGAGAAAAAAGAGAGGAGAAGGAGGAGGGAAGGGGGTAGGGAGACAAGGGGTGACACAGGAGAGATACCACTTGCTAGCCTGTGAATGAAAGCTCACATACAGCTACTGAAAAGACATCATGTATAACCACACAGGGAAGGCACCCTTCCAGACTCAGCAGCACACAAATTACTGGTGTGAAAGGGGAGGGAAACAATTAGATCATCATTACTAAACTCAAATGTGACTTTCACGGTGCCTGGCTCTTGTGTTTGTTATGCTGTCCAATTTTCATTCTGTCGGTAACAGAACTTAGGGGATAAATGATGGAGCTTATTATAACACGATGGATGGTGCAGCAAAGTCTGGCAAATGCATAGAAAACAACATATCAGATATACAAAGCTGCAGCAAGCAGACAATATAGTGTATGATACAAAAATAATAACAAATGATAGAACAGGATCTGTAGAGATATAACAGAAAGGGTACTAGGGAAGGATTCATCTAACAAGGATGTAAGTGTTGGAGAAAAGGCATGGTGCCATGAGAGCAGGCTGGCAGCATGAAGGAGGGGGGCTTGTCATGAAGCTGTGGATGCCTGGACTCGGGCAGGTCTAATGCACTGTTTAAAATAGACAAGAGGTGATACAGGATGGCTGTATAATGTGCAGCAAAAGGGGAAGGAACTAGCAGAGTGAGAAAATATGAATGAAACTGGAAGGAGGAGCTTGGGGAAACCCCTATGCAACATAGAGCGCCTTACAGGAACCCGAGAGGATTAGAGCTGTGGGGAGACTCCGCTACATGCTGCAAGCCAGGGCCTCCTGCTCATACAAACACCACAACAATCAGCACAACTACACACAAACACAATGCTTTCCTCTGCACATACTGATACGTACACTTTATGTCATGCCGCCTGCTTGCCCTGACACAGCTCCTGTGGGGGGAAACAAATATCCTTTTATTTCAATATTGCTCTGTTAGAAACAATGCTGTACACAATCTCTCTCTGTATATTTATATACATACACACAGAAATATACAGAATTATTATTATTAATACACAGTATATAATGCCAACATATTACGCAGTGCTGTATAATAAATATCATTTACATATAATAATACATTAGGAATTTTTAAACACACGATATTGCTAAACATTTTTTCTTAACACATTAGGAAAATAAGTACAAGCAAAAGGCAAAAAATAATAATTAGAAAGTTAGGGGAATGTGAGGGCAATAGTAATTCTTGCAATTATAAATGAACAATAGAAGGTGTTCCATAGTAATACTCTGCACTGCATGGAATGTTGGATTGGGCTGTAATGTGGGTGCCTCGGTGTAAAGGTTTGGGGTGTCATTCAAAATCACTGGGACCCAAACACCCTGTGGTAGGTGTGCATGATAAAAACACCTTGGAAAAAGTATTTATATCATATTACAATTGTCAATTAACATTTAGATTATCGTCCTGTTTTTTTTCTTTTTTTGAAACTAGTATACAATTCAGGAAAATAGAAATTATTTAAAAAAATGACCATTGTGTTTGCTGTTTAAGCTCTCCATGTTCTAGGGTGGGATCGGGTGTTTTTGATTTACACTACATTGTGTTTTTTATTACAAAGCTTGAAAAAATGTAAACAAATACATGAATACAAATTGTCCTGTTCTTTAAAAATGTGGGAGGCTTTAAATAAAGTTTTTGCATTAATATTATTATTTATTAGTAGTATTGTTATTATTAATATTATTAATAATAATAATAATAATAAATGAAACCTGTGCTGAGGTATATAGGCAAGTTGCTATTGCTGACCTTGCATGACAGCTGCATGACAATCTTCTTGCCTGGTTGGCTCCAATGTTTTTGTTAGCATATATTGTTTCCTCCTTCCCTCTTAGTATGTACGCAGATCAGACTTCTGACTTCACTGACTAAATGTTTTTTGGATCAGTGAGACTATAATCGTGTCTCACAAGATGCAATGGGTACATGTCATGAAAAATAAGTTTCCCTTGGTAAATCATCTTTTTATAATGTTAGTAACATGGCTGTTATTCTGATGCATAGCTCCACTCGTTCTGTTTCTCTCAAGTATGTCCACTTGCATTATTGGAAGTAGCTAGAGTTTAAATTTACATAAAAGTACATGAAATAAAAAGATAAAAATACAAACTCGTGAGATAAAAATAACATAGGTCATTGTTGTTGTGCATTCCTCTTGCTTTAGAAAAGCTTTCCTTATAGAGAATTCTAATGACTTTTTCTTCAGCTGGTTCAAAACAATGTTACAAAATGTAAGTGTGCTTCCCTCTCTCAAAGGTGACTAAAACAAGGAATGGTAATGGTCACTCCTGCACTGGTTTAATGTTACATGTTCCCCCACTACCCATAAATACAAAATATTTCTCCTGGCTTTGGCAACAGAAGTAAAAAAGTAAACCCCTATTACATCCTATATGGTCCCCGGTATGGGCAAAATACAGGTTTACCTTACATCAACCTACACAATTGTTCCAAGCTAACATAAGATGTTCTCCATCCTGCCCTCAACAAGATATCAATAGTTTCCATCATGTACAAGTATAGCTCTATTTGTTAAGGATTGAATCCAGTTATTACTTGCAGTGTTTGCAATGTTAAAGATTAGCTTCAATAAAGCTTTAGCTTTAGCTACAAGGGTCTTGTTAGTAGCTAGCAATTACTCAGAAAAAGTAACATTGTGATTAAGGCCAACGCTACTGTTAACTATGGCATTAATGGCAACCAAGCATTGCAGAACAGACCTTATCTGACACATATGGCTATACATGCTAATGGCTAAAGTCTGTCATTTGACAGCTCTGGATACTCTAAAGCAGGGATGTCAAACTCAAATACACAGAGGGCCAAAATTCAAAACTTAGACAAAGTCACGGGCCAACCTTGAAATTTATTGAAAAAATTGAGGAAATGTTTCCTTTTCATTAGATATACACCCTTTTCATATGGAAACAAGGAGGTTTTGCTTCACATTCAATCTGGAACAAGTTTATAATAGTGAAAGAGGCTATATTTTTTTTTATTTTATTGAAGAAAAAATCTTATACCTCTTTCTCTATTTGTAGCCTTCTGAGTTAAATTTCAATTTTTACCTTTTTGCACAGGCTAACAATAATAATAACAATTTTTTTCCATTAAAATCCAACTATTCAAGTCCATGCCTTGGAGTAGCAAGGAAAAGTACAGCTGAGGGGAAGTGCTGGAAATGAGCTAAATCTTATAAGTGGCCCGCCACTGAAACTCCCTCTTCATTGAAAAAGTGCCGCTACTAAAATTCCCGGCATTATATGCGTCCATAAAACAGTCTAATGCAGGGCCACACATAGGCAGAGAGCCCGCTGGTCTATAGACGCAAGTGATGCCAGGAATTGTAGTAGCGGTGATATTTTAAAGCAGCGGCAGGCCAGCTGCATTTTATATTTAGGATTCCTTTGGGGGCCAAAAAAAAGGACATTGGGGGCCAGATTTTGACACCTCTGCTCCAAAGTAATAATCACCAGTAATTTGAGAATTAAGGATGTACCTAAAGCTACATACACACTTCCAATTATTATCGTTGGAAAACGAACGACGAACGTTCATGCACGATATATATGAACGATCGTATAGCACCGATCCTGCACATAGAGTTAACGACACGATCGTTCGTAGATATTGTACACACAATAGATACGATCGTTTAAGCGATAGAGGAACTATGTGCACCACAGGAAAGTGAACGGACGTTCGTTCATCACGCATGCTCTGAACATGGACGATCAACGAACGACCGTACACACGAACGATGTTCAACGATCGTCGCCCAATCCGATCCGTCGGTCCGGTCGTTCGTTTCCAGCGACTTTCCTCGTTCGTCGGCGTTGTTGGTTACTTTTTTACGAACGATTTTTTGCCCAATCGATCGTTCGTCGTTCGATTGGAACGATAAAAATTGGAAGTGTGTACGCACCTTAAACCCACATGTAGCCTAAACCTTAAATATTTTTTTACTTCATAATCAATGTGGCTTTAAATTTATATTAGAACAAATAAACAAGGTGAATAAAGTGTCGTGCAATAGGTAAATATTAAATTGGAATTTCTAAAGATTTTCATAATTAACTATTGCATTATGCATAAATTAACAAAAACAAAGACGTTTTCTGCCAGAGCAGCATAGCAAAATTTTCCTTTGTTCTCATTTGTACCTGTGTTTCTGTTCTAATTTAAAAAAAAATACAGCATGAGAAACTAAACAACCTTTATCAAATGTTTCAGCAGGAGATGGCATGTAGAAGTTGTATCCCATGCGAGAAAATATGCTCTGTAGACTAGCATATCTTTTTCTCAGCTGTAATGATGTTTTTCAAGGACAATGAGAGGAGACTGCCTCATTCCCACCTCTCTGCACTGAGTGTTGAGAATGGGAGGGACAGTATGTAGCACCAGGCATTAACACACTGTCTTCTGGTATGCCTGGCCTTTTGTTCAGGATTTGGCAGATAACTGAAGATTCCCACAAATCCTTTTTTCTGATGAATCCTAAAGTAATAACCTGAGCATTTGAAACCCTTGTCCTTATGTTTTAAAGGAAGATTAACACCTTGCTTACACACCTTAGTGTAAAAGCAAGTCCTAAACCAATCTGTCATTAAAACTCACACGTTACATTTATCAATGGAACACCTTAGCTTCACCAAATCACATTACTATTTTTAACAAAACAGGACCCCTTGCCTAATAAATGAATAAAAGCTGCTGCTCCTAAGCTCCCAGCCCAGGCAGATTTAATCACATGGCCTCTGGATACCAATCATTAGAGACTGCGGCGTCTATGAATTTCAATTAAATACACCCTGTTGGGTAGGCTTGCTGTGAGATATGAGGACAAGAAGGCAGAATGTGAATATGTATGGAGCAAACATAGCGTCTCCACATGTACATTCCTAACTACACAGAAGTCATGAAAAGTTCCCCCCATGTTTGCATCGGTTACCTCCAAGCACTCCAGTTTTCTCTCGCATCCCAAAAACATGAAGTTATTTTAACTGCCTTCCCCTCAAAAATTCTCCTTAAACTTAGTTAATGACAATGGACAATGGTAGGGACAATGAGTTTTGTACACATATCACAGTCGTGTTCTTCTTGGGCGAAATTCTGACCTGTGTACAGTAGACCCCCATTGTCATTTTCTCAATTTGCCATGGCGGACAACAACCACTATGCATTTCTTTGGAGGAGAGCACAGCAAATCTTGCTTGCTCATCCTTGCCACGCCCCTCTCCCAAAAAACATAACAGCACTGTGTATACATCGCTAATTCCTTCATCTGTCACTGAAAACATAACAAAAGATATTTTTTAGCCACAATGATCTGACGTCTGCAAGGGATTTAGATTGTGCGCCCTTTTGAGGGACAGGTAGAGACGTAACTAAGTGCTGTGTAATATATTGGCACTATATAAAGACAAGTTAACAACAACAATGATAATAATAATAATATTAATAATAAATATTGTAAAATACTGAGGAGTTGGACATTTATATGAACAGCAAAAAAACAAAGCCTATAGACATCCAATGGCTTCTGATCATGCAAACATACTTTTGCCATCACTACTTGGGAGTAACAACAGCAATCAACAAAATGATCTAACTGCCTGATTAATGTCCCCCACAAAAACTGGGAAGCTGGTAATTGTGAGTCCTTAGACATAAGATAATCACCCTATATCTCGTGACTCCTTGCACAAAAGGCAAATGTCTCATGCCCAAACAAATCATTCCAACAAGTATTACACTGGCTGATGGATGTGCAGCACAACATATTTATAACCTTAATTCACTTCCATAGTAAACTTATTTTGTATTACACATAGTGCACCGATAGGAAGAAGAATGTTTGTATTTCCTCAGTGCTGAGAGAAAGGAAAGGATCTCTCAGAGATGGACAGGTACCTGTCAGTATTTAAAGTAGCAATTCCTGCATCAGCACCCACTATAACACTTTACTGTAGAAATTTGTAGCACATGTGTCAAACGTTTCTTTCCCTGTTCTCCAAAGAAAAACAAAATACTGTGTATAGCTCCGACACATATTTTACAACA
The DNA here is from genome assembly GCF_032062135.1 of Pyxicephalus adspersus. NCBI lineage: Eukaryota > Metazoa > Chordata > Amphibia > Anura > Pyxicephalidae > Pyxicephalus > Pyxicephalus adspersus. The sequence goes on along the minus strand of NC_092862.1, from coordinate 61,651,207 downwards.
TCTTGGGGAAGTCCGTTTACTAAAAGTGCTCATCATCGTCTTCTAGATAGGCAAGAAATAACCTTGTTGTTGCAAGCAATATTTAAATCGGGTAACTGGGTGGGAAATGAAAAATTGCTTAGCCAGATGGAAAGACCTGATACGTTAGGCCTCCAAGGAAATAAAAATACAGAAGGTACAACTCAAGGTGACATGATTTATCTCCAAATAAAGAGTGAAAACACAATTCATTCAGTACCCCTTTACATGAAACAATTTTAGTATCTATAAATGTAAAAATGCCCAGAGCTAGTTTACACCAGGAGTGTGTCCCTCTGGAAACAGCCAAAAAAAGGTAAATGAAAATATATTCTTTTATAAAGTACTTATTTCTACTACTGTTTTGAATTAGTTGGTATGAAGCTTTATAGTGCAAAGCCCTTATATGTATTCAGTGTATAGCATGTCAATGTGTACTTTGGTGTAAATGCACCATTATAGAGATATACCTGTAGGTTGTTATCCCAGTCAAAAATATCTTTACAGTGGAGGAACAAACATCAATAAATATGTGGTAAGAATATTAGGCACATTGTTAAATTATTCATTCTGCACAAATTTATTGACCTTACCGGGTGCACCACCCGGCATTTTTTGGTGACCATTCGGCTATTTTTGGGTGGTTACTGAAGCTTTTTCTGGCTTGAACACTGAAACCTGTTGGACTTCAAAACAGAGGCCAAAATTTTGGCATTAGGATATTCAGTATTGCCAAACTGTTTAGGTACCCCAATGCTCTTCTGTCAGTTCTAATACAATAAATTAAAAAAAGCTGAAATATCATCTACAATTATTACAGTATTTATACTGGAGAAACCACTGTGGATAATAAACTAGCATTTCTTCTAATACTGGTTGAAAAGGTGGACATAAGGGAGGTAAACTTATTAAGCTTTAATAGGGTAAAATGGGACTTTGACAAGAAGTTTCAGAATGTTGGTGTGAATTTTGGTGATAATGTGCATTTGTGAATTTATTTTTCTGCTCTGCTTTTACTGGTGATGCTGATATACGAGTTTTATTATCTACTGGCAAATACACATATAGCAAGAGAGAATACTGCTGACATTGTACTAGAGGAGGTACACGTAGGAGGCTAGCCGTATGACTGATGACTATACAGAAAAGAAAAGTAAGAAACCCTGCACAACTAAATTAACCACCCAGCAAAAAAACAATAACAAAGTAAGTGGACTTGTCAAGGTCACTAGGAGGTTTCAATTTGTAGTAAACAAACTACTGAGTATCATTAAAAATCACAATGCAGTTTGTTGAAGTTTAGGATCCCTAAAAACATTGTTGTTTGGAATGTTTGTCACAAATCCTTGTTAGGTAAACCCTGCTTATTATAAATCCTAAATGTGAGATATATTTCACATACCCTTATGGCCAATACCTTCCCCAACCTAGCTAAAGCCCACAAAGTGATGGATTTTTTTCTTCTTGGTCAGTTTTATTAGAAGATGTGACCTTTAACAGCTAATGGAGCTCATTAGTAACTGGTATTCACCCAAGAGTGTTGAGGAGGTACTGACATCCATTCAGAAGCATTTGCTGAAACACTAGTAAGTGGATACAGTGTGGTTTCGGTTCTCTTGAAACTTTTTCACAAAGGATCATGGGTCATCTGCTGATGTCAGCATGGAGTGCAGCAGCAGATCAGTTAACATGTAGCCTGTGATGTATGAACTCAGAAGTGCTCAGCCCTTAGCACTTTGGTTAAACCGCGGCAGCGGCAGCAGTATCTAGCGGTGAAACTATTGGTGTAATACAGCTTTTCTCAACTTTTTTAAACATAGAGGAACCCTTAAAATACCATTCAGGTCTTCAGGGAACCCCTGCTATATTTACTATATCCACAGCTCACAATATAATGGCCTTGGGTCAGTGGGAAGATTACCTCTTACATTGCTGGCCAGTGGTAAGAATGTCATCCTTACAGATAGCCAAATAGATCACTGGTTTCACCTAAATTGACCCGAGAGGCACAAATTGCTCATTGTTCACAGAACACCTTTCGAAAAAACCTTTGAAAGCACCTTAGGGTTCCATGGAACCCTGGTTGAGAAACGCTGATCTAATAGGTCCCTGATGTCTGCACTGCACATAGAGGTTTATTAGCCCTCCTGTGACAGATTAAAGTAAAAAAAAAAAAAAAAGTATAACAAAATAAATGAAAAACACACCTCTGCTGCCATGTACATGCACATATGAATGCAAACAATTAGATGCCCATGTAAAGGAAAACAAATATCATGCAACACATATTAGACCAGTGTTTATCAACTATGGTTCTGAACCCTGAGGTTCTTTCAGAGTTTGCTAAGGGTCCCCTGTGCAATGAGCAATGTGTACCTCGCAGGTCATTTTAACTGACACCATCATTTTGGCTATCTGTAAGGGTGACATTCCTAACAATGGTCAGCAACGCAGGAGGTATTCTCCAGATTGACCACAATATCAATGTACTGTAAGCTGTGGATATAGTAACTATTCCATGAAGACCTGAAAGTTATTTCAAGGGTTCCCCATGTTAAAAAGTTTGAGAAAGACTGTACTAGGTTTAGTAACACATTCTGCATTTATCACTATTATCTAACAGTGCTGGATTAATCAACAAGTTATAGGAAATGTATCACTTTTTACATGTCACCAGAAAATATTTTAAGGGGTTGCTTGTTTAGTTCACAATAATGTAAGAAGAGTATTTTATGTAAGAGTAGTAGTTTTATCCCACTTCCTGTAGCATCTCTTAGCTAAAAAAGGAGTAAAATCCCAATTGCGACACACTGACAAGGGGTTTTACATTTTCCCTACTCTCCCCAAAGAAAGTTTTGCTTGTAAAGAGAACAGATGCACTTTAAATCTGACAACACAAACAGAGAGGCCTGCTTTTCAAAGTTTCTGGCACTTCCTACATTTGCTAGGGATTCTCCCTCCTACTGCTACAGGAAAGGTTTTGCAGGCCTTTTGCACACAAAAGTACCAGCCAGCAGCCACTTCCAAACACTTCTACTCACAACAAGCCATAAGCTGTTTTCCAGAGCAGATAAATATCTGATCCGGTAATGGATTCCTATCAGTACATATGGTGTAAGCAGCTGGATGAAAAGTATTTTCTGATCAGGCAGTTATTTTACTGTTAAAAAAGGTTATGACTGTAGTGTAGCAATGGTAGAAAGTGTTAATAATTGCAGGCTCCTGCCAGGACCTTGGAATGCCAGCATCTCAATAAAAAGGAACTGCTTTACTCTGAAGCAGGGCAGGTGGTGATTTTGGCCATGTGTGGGTACACTTTATTTACAGGGCATGCAGTTCCTGACCAGTGCCCAGTCAGTAGGCTGTGTGAGAGGAAAGATAATAAGGGAGATGATAAAAGCTGAAAATAATTGGAACATTTTGAAAAAGAAAAAAAAAAGAAAAAGCCTGGAGGTTACTTTAAAATAAAAAAGACATTACAAAGAAAGCTGCAAAACAGTAGGTGGTTGCAAAATTCTGATAAAATTAGAAAGTTTTTTTTTTCCTAGTACATGACTTTTCAAAATTAAAATTTGGTGGTAGAAGTGCTAAAATCCTAAACTTGCTTCAAGTTTCCAAATGTGTATATAGCACAAATGTATGAAAATATAGAAAACATTTAGAAGTCAAAAAAGGTGGCCATTTTGGTAAAAAATCCGATGAGATCCAGTGTCACACAGAAGCAGGGGAAGTTTAGAAATCACAGCATGGGTGAAGCAGAAGCAAGGAATTGAAGGTTCTCAAGGCTTTGCTTTTTAAATGCTGTTACCACATTGGTTACTTAAGAGGAACACATTATCAAATCCAAAACACAAATCAACTAAAGAATGTCTGAAAACTAAGAAATAGCTTAGTGAGTTAGGTAGAATCTGGTATTTCCTTCGTTCAGTCTTAGAATTGTTGCCCCCTTAATAGAGAACACAACTTGTTGAGAGAGAAGGATAGAAGGGGGTTTTAGGCAGATGAATGAGTTTGTCAAAAAGTGATCAGGTGGTCATATAGTTGTAGTGTAATTTGAACACAGCATAATCGTAATAATAAATCAAGCTGATACAGCAAGTAGCTAGAACAAGTGGTAATTACATATATTTTGTTAAAAAATAGTGATCATTTAGTATCAATTAACAAATACTATGTGACCAGGATTTATGGTCTTACTAAACATATTTATTCCTAGTTTAAACTGTAAATCAGGTAAAGGAGGTCTCTAATTACGAGATTAATAAAATGTTGTAGGGGATTTCAGAAGGACAGTTTATGGCGAGAAACCCGCACACATGTTGTAACTCAGGAAATAGACTAAGGGTCTGACTACACAAAAATCTGACTATATATTACGAGTTTCTACAAATTTCCCATCCAAATGAATTATCTTTGTGGTGTTCTTGTGTTTTTTTTTTCTTTGCTTTTACTTATCTGTGGAAATTTGTTCCTTGCATCCTTAAAAGTACAGCTTTTGTTGCAAATACATAAAATTCAGAGCTGTCTATCACAGTACTTATCCACCACTAAATTTGGTCAGCCTTCCAGATTTAGGTATAACCAGGATCCAACCACTTTCCCATGAGGTTGTAATTGACCCACCCCCTGGAAAAACATCATACATAGTATGGACTAATATTACCAGTTGATCAAGCAATTAAACACACATTTTTTCTTGCATAAAACACACAAAACAAGTTTATGCTGGCCATATTTATAATATATGGGCCTTTAATTGCTTCATGCAACAGATATAGTGTTTATGAGCTAAGAAAGCAAACCCATACTGAGCCATTGATGACCTGGTTTTACTAAATACTGCTTGCCTGGTTTCATCAGTGACCCAGAATAATTATGCCTTTGTCTCATGCATCACTAGTCTAAAGTGAATACGTAGCTCACTAAATGTATATAGTGAAATGTAGGGAATTTTCCTACATAGCGCACATTTTCTTGGAGTTGTAATTGTAAATTCAACCTTCTTTGTATGTCAAGTATTACAACAAAATCAATGAAGATCATGGGATGAACCCCAGTGTGCCAAGTTAATACTAATGCTTTTCATGAAAAGTATATAATTTGTCACATAGTTGCCATTTGTAAACTACAAATTATAAAATAATGTCCAAATATGGACCAAACACTAACACACTTTGCATGGTTTATTTATTAAAGTGGATTTAAACTGTAAAAATATTTTCTGCCTCAAAAAAAATAACAAAGACTGAAGCCAGGCAGACCGATGCAGTATTATTAGCAAACATTTACGTCAAAGCTATACCAAAAAAATCAGGTCTCACAGCACTCCTGCTCTGTGTTCCTAGCTGTGCTGATGTAAGAGTCTTTAGGGTTTCTGAATAAAATACTGACACTTCAAGTAAGCCTGTCAGTGCATTGGGCTGGCAGGGTCACTTTAGGGACTCCAAAATGCAGGGCTGCAAGTCATGTGACTGAATATGTTGACTTCAAGTCACATTAACCAGGAAAGTGGCAAAATAGACAATGACTGTTATGGTCCTATATTAAAAGAATATATGTAAGTACAACAAAAATGTCATAAAGCCCAGTTTACTGGTCCTTAGAGGAAAATATCATTTGATCTTTCCAGAAATGAACTGCCTTTTGGCCAAGCATGACAGTCAGGCAACTAGGCAACTAGCATGATAGATTTAGTTTATTAGCTTGTACCTATGTGAAACAAATTAGGAAAGATCCATTCTGGATTTTGGGAACCATTCCATTCTGTAATTTTTGTTTTAAAAAGCAGATCATTAACATGTGACATCACTACTTCAGCTGTGATTTTCATCTTAGCATTTGGGTTCTCCAACATTGTTCACTAATTCCCTCTGCCAGATGGCATTCTTATTTCCTGAGTAACCCTTAAATTGAACCTTTGAAAACATGAGATGCTTTGCTCCCTAGTGATGTGAAATTGTTAAAAAGGCAGGTTAAAAAGTACAGAGCTATGTGCCTGGATGCTGAAAATTGCCTTAAGAACTTTGAAACTAACTGCAATGTTACAGAGGACCTGTGCTAAAAAAAGTATCACTAGAAAATAGAAAAAGCAAGAACTAGTTGCCAATATTTCTGAAGCTGAGATTTTCCTAATTACTGACGTAATACGCTTTGTTCTGCATTGTGTCTCTGTGTGGGGGCAATCTTGGTATAGAAACAGGGCTTTGCTTCCTCCCGTCATACCCTTCTGATAACTGACTGGATTATGAACAAGAGTTCAGGACCAACTCCAGCAGAGAATTCTCTCCAGTATGCGGTTACATAAGTGGCATAAGAGGCAGCATTGTCTTACATGATCTGCTAAATGTCTACGCAACAAGAGTACCTAGGTACAGGTCATTTATCAATATGTACTCTAAAAAAAAATACCAAAAAAATAATAACTTTGGGCCTCATTGGTTGTAACACTGTGCCTCCTAGGAGGCCTGGGATACTGCAAGAATACACTGTTCCACTGTCCAAAAAAAAATTCTCACATGGTCTCCAGCAGCCGTGTGGCACACGGAGTTTTCAACAAAAATAGGGAAATACTCATTTTCAAGCCCTTTTGCAACAAAAATGTCTTATTTGAGATTCCCTCTTTTTGTTTTTTGTCCCCACTGGTAACAATGGTCACTAGGACAATTAGAGAGACCTCCCCTTTATAGAACACAAACAATAATATTCTAACAGAGGTTCAAACCTCTAAGAATCCAGAATAAGGATTTAAACATAAATTTAACATATTATAATATGTTAAGTGGAAGGTCCTTTTTTAGCAGACCCGTTCCCTTTAAAACGAATAGCTTAAAATTAAGTTAATCCTGGTAGCTCAGAATCCTGTAAGCCTTTTGCAAAAATGTATTATGGAGGAAATGTTCCAGAAGGTACATTGACATTGACCTGTGCAACTGAGATGTGTCAGACGTTGAGGTAACATTTTTCTTTTTTCAAGGTGAACCAATTTTTGTGTCACATGTATCAAGCAGAAGTTTTGAAAGCATTGCAGACTGTCTGTACTTTTTTTCTTTATGACTAGGAAAGGTGAACTGTTTGTTTACAATTAGCTTCTAAAAGTAATTTGTGTAGGCTGGGGGCTCACAAAAAAAGCTGACCTTTGGTTTGACACTACAGCTCCACATTATAGAGAAATAATAGAATAGAACAAGCATTCATACTGCACTTGCACTGCACATGATGTACCATTAATAGATGCAGCAATGAAGTTGTAAGCTACAAACTAGGAAAGGAAATGCCTTCAAGGTTGTCAGTAGTGGTGACCTTACTCTTGTATAACATTAGTCTGCAGCACTGTGTTTGTGTTGCAGGAGGTGGGTAAGGGCTGCATTATGTACAGTATGACACTATGGAAGTTTTTTCCAGGGTTTGAGTCATGTGATCTTGCGGTGGAAGGGGTGGAGGGGCTGTCAGGGGATCTGTCTGTCCAGCCCACTGTCTCCTGTTTTTTATGAATGACGTCATTGGGAATCCCCTCCCCTCTGTGCACTCCCAGCATCTCCTCCTCTAACCTGGCACTCTGGGGCCAGTTTAGGGGGATTTCTCAATGTTGTTCTTTTATTTTGCTCCCTCTTTATAAATGTCAGAGCACATATAATTCACATGGGCAGTAAGATCTACAGCAGCACTTGTCATTTCAGAAACAAAACAGAAGCAGGTGTAAATGTGACCATTGTCTGACAAAGGCTTTGCTGACTGGCTGCCACTTTTATATTAACCAATTTCGTGCCAGGAAGCTTTTTTCATATTTGTAGATCTGATGTGGTAAGTTGTACGATTTATTACTTGAATATGGCAGATCAAATAAAACATATACCAACCTTACTATGGGGATGATTTATTAGTAGTACAGGTTTGCTTGGCATTTACAGTGCACTCCTGTGAATGAGCCTGCAATACATAAGGTGAGGACAAGTGAAAAATTAACCAATCCAAGGAGAATAACAATAAAATAAAAGCAAGGTCTTTTTGCTGTAAGGCGTTTCATACCCAAAAATGAAATAGTTTAGTTTTTTCTTTTTTTTTTGCCTTGCAGATGGTTGAAGCCAGTACAACAAAGGTAAAACTCACAAAGTGAACATGATATAATTATTTAATAAATCAAACAAATAAGATTTGAAAAAAATCTAAATGTACTTTTTTTATTATTATGAATAGTGCGTTTTAAATCAAGAAAGGTTTATCTATTATTTATTTATATAGCAATAAATAAACCATGTGTTGCTGTGTTGCACTCCATATTTATATTTGCGCTCTTCAAAATAAATAGGTTGGCTTAATTCAAATGCATTTATTAGTATTTTTATCCAGTATTTATATAGCACCGACATATTACACAGCATTATACAAAGTCCAAAGTCTGTCACTAGCTGTCCCTCAACGAGGCTCACAATGTATTGTCCCTGCCATAGTCATATTTCTTTAATACAGTTTAAGGTCAGTTTTGGGGGGAAGCAAATTAGCCTAACTAGTGTTTTTTGCAATGTGGGAGGAAACCAGAGTGCCGGGGTAAACAGACATAAACACAGGGAGAACCTGCAAACTCCATCCAGATTTGTGCTCTGTGCTTTCACCCTGCTAGTTACTACCTGCAGTGTTTTCAAGAATCCAAAAAAAGTTTTTTCAAAGAAAAAAAGGTCCTTAAAAAATTTGTCCAAAAAGTCCTAAATAAAATGTGTACAAATAAAAAGTCCTGGCTGCCATTTTGCCCCATCTTTGCCATACAGGGCAGGTATGGTAGTGGACAGGTAGAGAGTAGACAGATCATGTGACCTGACTAGAAAAACAGACCCAAAGCACACAGTGAAGACAACACAGGAGTGGCCAGTGTTCCCCTCAGACATTATTTTCAGTTTGGTAGGAGGAAACTATAGCCAAGTGGTCAAAAGGTGGGCTGGGCATCGGAGGACAAATTTAGTCTTCCGAGCTGCGAGACCTGAATGTGGCTGTCCACCAATAGTCCCCATCCATCCTCACTATGATTGAGAGGATTTGCAAAGAAAAGATGGCAGAAAATCTCCCAGTCCAGACGACCAAGCTTTTGCATCATACCTAAAAGGACTCGAGGAGTACAAAGTTAAGAATGACTTATCTAAATGTGATATTTTCAAAATTGTCTCAATTTCTGGTTTCTCTTTGTCATTATGGGGAGTGTAGATTAATGGGAAACAATTTAAATGATTGCAGCATCAGGCTGCAACATAAAGTCAAGGGGGCTGAAGACAACTGTATGCATTTTAACTCTTTGTTTTGAAAATGTTCTTTATGATTATTTCTGAGAATTGAAAGCTCAAACGAGTAATTAGTGAATTAGTAATTACAAGCTTAGTGAATTGAAAATTAGGAATGCACTAAAAATTTCCATAGTAATGGAGCCCCTGAACCGTCTGTATTCTTGCAGGTGAGGTGGGGGGTGCAGACTGAGTAGGGTAGCATCTTTTTTCCCTCATTCTTACCAAGAGAAAGACCTCTGGGTTCACTCAGCAGTAATAGAAGGTTTGTGATGATGGATATAATAGAAGGTACAAAGCACAAATATCCAAGATCAGAATCTTAACAAAATGACTACTTATTTTTTTAATGCTCTGAGTAACAATTAAGTGGTCCAATTACAAGACATTTTGCAGCGCAAATGGAAATGCACATGCTTGTGTAATTAGGAATGATGTACATGTTATCTGCTGTTTTTTCCAGTTGCTAGGAAATCTTAAGGATGAGCAGCTGGTTTGCAGGAGCTTTTCTCTCCAAGATTATGACCTGAGTGATGAACACTGTTCCTCATATTAAGACAACTTCCAACTGGATTCTGGAAAAATGTTATCCACCAGACCACATTTCCCTAATGAAGAAAACACATAAATGCTGCCTTTCCATCAGGCACAGAAAACTACTGCCAAAGCAACACCTGGGCCAGCAAAAACACCAATACAGCTATACTTGTTAATGTAATCTTAGAAATCAAATACAAAAAATACATTCATAAGTAAGTACTTCTTCTGGGCCAAGCTTTAGTTCGGTAAAATTTAAACTATCCACCTGGCACTGGGAAGGTAGTTTGTGACCACACACATTAAAGTCCGTCTGTACAAAAGTTGTGGAATCCTCATAAGATTTACCAAAACCACATGGCATCAAAACCTACCTAACAATGCTTTCAATCTGTATCCATTTAGACAGGTACTTGCAATAGATTGGTAGATTTGAAAGATTGTAAAAATGTAGCCAATATCAGGTAAGTAATAAATCTTACATGTCACTTTTACCAGCCAACAGATGAAGTCCTTTGTCATTATTCACATTTGTATTCCTCTAATCCTAACTAGTCTGCTAATGAAAGCTGTTCACAGAGCTCAATATCTCAATCTCACATTACACACAACCATATGCAGTAAAATGAGTCCCAGGGTTGAACTGCTCTGTATGACTCCATATAGACTTTTAATCAGAGAATAGCTATATATATATATATATATATATATATATATATATATATATATATATATATATGCTATGCACTCTGCCTTATGAAAACCCATAATGCTCTATAGCAGTATCATTTCCTGACCCTGTATTACCTGTATACTTGTAAACTAGAGATCTTGTATATTATCTTTATTTCTTATATTTATCTATCTATATAAAGAGCTAAACAGATTCAAAATGAAAGAAGGTCAGTTTTGGAGATTATGTTTGTCTTTTTTACTATACATACTTATATAGTAAAAAAGACAAAAAATAATCTCCAAAACTGACCTTTATTGATTTTGAAACTGTTTTTAAAAGAATGTGTCAAACACAAGCTAAACTGTTTAATCTAACAAAAGAGCATCATTCTCCATCCTCTCTGCAGGACAGGGGATTTAAAAGCCTTTCTAAGCAATAATCAAATGATGTGAACTACTGAGTGAAACCCTCACAAAGGTCTTGGGAAGCTGACATAATTTGTGCTGAAGATGAATACATTACACTTTACTGCTTCAGATCCTTCCTCTCTTGGAGGTATCCAACATTTAAACAGTGCTTGCAAAATTTTAAAGTTGACTTGGTTACCTGAGCAAACAAATTAATGCAAATCTATAGATTACAGAAGACAGCACCACCAGCCTCTATTTTCTTTACATTTTTAAGTTTTGTTAGTGTATAAGAACAAAATCTAAATTAGCTTCTTTGGTCATTGGCCATGGTTTGCCTTCACCCAGAACTCCCTGCTGGTACATTATTGTTATGGGTAACCTCAGTCACCTATCCTTGGGCACATTGGGACTTGACAGCTTAAAGACAGCATCCACAATATCTGATTGTTATTTTCAGGTTATATTGCCTATATAATACCGGTAATAAAGCTCACAGTAGACATTCAGAAGAAGAATGTCCCCTGTGTGCAGAGGATAATATAGCACCATAGAACTAAACATTACAGTGAAAGTTGCAAATTACAATTTTACATTTTTTTTCTAAAGAAAGGTATCTGAAAAACACTTCCTGACCTATACAGCTGTAAAATAGCTACAAGAGGATGGCATGCAGCCTTTAAACCAGCTTGACTTGCCTGCTGTTAGAATATTGTGCATTATATTTTATGGTGAATGTAACTAGGAAAAGACTAAACGGGGTGGGAACACCTAGCTCTTCATGGTGGGCAGTAACAGAGCAAAAACCTAAGGTAGGAGATCGTAATATTGGAGTCTCCAAATTCAATAAAATTGCCACCTATAACTGGGTGGAAACTTTAACACTTAAACATTTATTAAACTCTGCAAATGTTGTACATAGATACCTGCCACTTAAACAAGCCTACATAAATCAGAAATTCTGATCTGCATACTTGACCAGTTGCATAGTAATGTAATGTAGTAGTAATGTCAGCACCATAGCCATGAAACTAGCATTTTTAGAAAGAAAAATCAGCAATTGCAGCCTATTTCTAGATCAAAACATTTTTCAACACAAGAACATGGCACTCTACTCTGAATGCCAACATGTCAACATTGTTCACAATTTCATATGGTCATAAGAAGCTATATTATAGTCTTTTGTGTAAAATTACAAATCCACTTACAAACTGTTACTAAAATATATTATATTTCAGAAATGCAACTCCAATGAATTACAAAGAAATAAACCTCACCAATAAATTCTAAAACTAAATAAATACAAAAGGCATCAACTCTAAAATACTTATTGTACATTCATACAGCCTTCTGATCTCCCCAGAAGACCCCAAACCAAGTGTAGAAATTTCACATGATTGACAAAGACATTAGAGCATTGAGTCATATCATTCCTAATATACTCATCAATGGTCTCTAAGGCCACCCAACACCAAACAGGGTGCGGAAAGGACGGCCAACCACATTCTATTCAGTTACTGACAAGTTTTATCTAAGTAAAAGGTGATGGGAATGTTTCAGTTTTTATGATGCAGTTATAAGGGAGAACCAACACATAGAACCATATTCTCCACTCCATTTTACCATAATGCAAAGCCATAATAATGGAAGTCATAGCTGATCTCCTCAGATACTAACATTCATCTACCCAAATAGTTGGACTTTAGAGGGTTTGTCACTAAAGAAAAAAATGCTGTGCACCCTGTAATAGAAGGGTTTCAAATTTGCATTTGGCCCATTCCATGCACACACCTAAGGGATGGGTTTTCATGCACTGAGACACACCGTGTATAGCACAACTAACCCCTCACATTTCTATACCTTGGGTAGGTAATCTCTGCACTAATAGATTACTGCATTAATTGCAAAGTCTGTCTTTATATAAAAACTCTGTTTACATTATAGGAGCCACTTTTTGCTGGAGCTGTATGTTTCTTTTACATGACATGACCGCTTAGTTTTCACTGTATTTCCCGACATGCTAGGTGTCTTCAGAAAGAACACGAAGCATTGTGATCTCTATCTATCAGCAGACAGGGCAGTATTGCTGCCCATTGTGCACCACCAGGCTGCATGTCCCCCCATGCTAATTAAACATGTGAGGTGCATGATTCCAACATACATCACACACATGATGTTAGTGTCACGATGCCAGCGTATTCATTCTGAACAGGTTTCCACCATACTAGTATAGACACAAAGCACCCTTTCTTCCTTACCATACATCACAGGGCTCATAACAACAGGGGAATTTCTCTGCCTTATAGAATATATTTAGTCAGGTACTTTCTTCTAGTTTTAAATAGAGCATGGAAGGTCTAAAACTTCTGCCAGGGTGTGTCTGCTATTTAGGACTCCATTTGAGAAATTTCCTCTCAAATCCTGTCAAAAAGACCACCTCATAGCAAACAGGAAGTGATGAAAAGACTGGAATGGTGGCACAGACAGGGATCGGACAGGAGCCATGTACATAAAACCACCAAAGCTTTGTTTGTGTTGCTGTTGGAAACTTTATTTTCTTTCACCTTGAGGGAAAAATCTCCCCTACAGAGCTCTGCATAACAGGAAATGTGACAGAAGTCATTCCAGTGTCATGGCGTCATATAGACCACGACAACAAACATCTTCATCAGACCCCAGCAACACAAACATGGGGAATGGTTACACCTCTGACAGGATTATATTGTTTCTATGTCATGGTGTGGTACAGCGCATTGTAGTAATGTGTAAATACAGAAACACAAAGGTGCATGCTTGGTGTGGTAATATGTGTGTTATACAAAGGTCTGTGACACACAAACACATGCATGGTGTACTGTATATTGTGGTATTATGTGTGTTACACTAACACAAAGGTCTGTGACACAATAATGCATGCATGGTGTACTGTACATTGTGATATTATGTGGGTTACAATAACACAAAAGTCTGTGACACAATAACGCATGCATGGTGTACTGTAAATTGTGATATTATGTGTGTTACAATAACACAAAAGTCTGTGACACAATAACGCATGCATGGTGTACTGTACATTGTGATAATATGTGTGTTACACTAACACAATGGTCTGCGACACACTAACACATGTATGGTGTACTGTACATTATCATATTATGTGTGTTACAATACCACAAAGGTCTGTGACACACTAATACATGCATGGTGTACTGTACATTGCAGTACCACAACATTACTCATTTCTCCTTGTGTCTGTAACACCACAGAAAACTATTGTGCACACCCCGGACAGGTGGAGTACACAACCCCCAGACACAGGTGCCTATCATGGCTCCGACTAATACATGTTTTATTCCCCGTGCTGTTTATTAGGAAAGCCCTGCAGAGAAGTGACGCAGTTGTCGTATGAGCAGTGTGACGCAATCCTGTGTACGCTGCAATGTCACACACAAAGGGAAGCTGACACAACGTGCTCTGTGTGCCGTCACTGCAGAAAAGCCCACACTGCTGACGTACGTCGGAAATCCCTTGCCGGCCGCTGGGCCCTCCCAGCACTGCCGCACATCCTGATTAGGGCAGCCGGAGATCCCGGAGGTTCCTCAGTGAGCGCACAGCCCGCCCTGTCACTGCTCCGGGACACACGGGGCTCACACCGAGCTTTGTCTGCTCACTACTATACAGCCCGCTCTACTCACCACAACTCACATGGACGACCCTGACAGGGAGAAGCCGCCGGCTCCCTCCCCCCGTGCTGGAAAGTTGGTTTTGTCCGGCTTAGCGGGCAGGAAATGAAGTCTCATAGAAGTTTAATAAATGTGACTTTTTCCTGTCTGACAGTGCACGACCCTGCCTGGGGCTAGTCATTACGTAGTGGCTTTTCCATTGCTGTGTTTTTTTAGAGGAGGGTTCCCTGGCCTCTCATACAGGGAGGAGCTGGGGGCTGGCTCTGCTCTGACAGGAATTCCTCCATGTGGAGGGGACACAGAAAGGGACAGGGAGGGCTGGCAGCAGCTGCCCCATCATGGAGCAATGCTCCCACAGCTCATGTCTAAGCCCAATGGCAGAGAAATAATTGTAGATATAGCCGGATTATCCTGCATATGGATGAATCTGCAGGGAAACCTGAGAGATGACAATTCACAACTTTATTATTGGCTTGTACATCAATGAAACACCCATTTGCCCCAAAACATATCTGAATATTGAGCTTACCCACTGAACTCCACAACCTGTCATTCCATTATTAGCCAGCATTTATATAGTGCTGACATATTACACAGCGCTGTACAAAGTCCATAGTCATGTCCCTCAAAGGAGCTCACAATCTCCCCACCATAGTCATATGGTAATGTCTTTATGTATGTATATCTTTAATACAGTCTAAGGTCAATTTTGGGGTGAAGCTAATACCCAAACTGCATGTTTTTGGGAGGAAACTGGAGTACCTAGGGGAATTCCAGGCAGACACAGGGAAAACCTGCAAACTCCATGCAGTTTATGTCCTGGCCACGATTCAAACCCGGGACTTAGCGCTGCAAAGGCTGTAGTGCTAACCACTGAGCCACCGTGCGTATTTATATATGGGTGATCTGACGTAACACTGCGCCTGAGTGAGAATGCAATCCAAGATAAAAGGTCTGATTTTAAAGCTGACCTAAACTAAATGTTTTACTTTACATAAATTGGTAGACAGCGCTTTAATATAAAGTAAACATATTCTTTTTTTTTTTTTTACTGCAACACCCTTTTCTTAAAAAAGAAAAAAAGTGAACCCCCTCCCATGCTTTCTTAGTCACTGCAGCAATAGGATCTCAGAGCCCCTGGGATATCTATACGAGATCCAGCATGTGCAGAGGGGGCATTTTCCTACATTGAGGGGAAATAGATGCCAATCTCACCTATGCGCAGTGAGATTGGCACTCTTTTTTCCCCTTTACAGCAGGCTACGCCACCAGATCTTATACCTGCACAGTGTGAGATCAGGTGACAGCCAGAGGAAGGTTGAAGATGGCAGGGCCCAGCAGGACAAAGGAGATTTCCAAGACAGGGGGGGGGACCCGATTGAGGACTTCTCAGCGCAATCAAGGGATCTTCAGAATTAAATTAACTTTTTAGAAAACAGCTTTGCTAGACATCATTGAAGGTAGCCAGGGGTCTGGTTTTGGCCAAAACGTATGGGGGCAACACACTTTTCAATTCGTTTTTTAAGGATATTAGCACACAGGCTCGCTGCCCCATTTCCTATCCAATAAAGTTCCAAGCATGTTAAAGTTTCTGGTTTCAATATTAGAAGTGACTCTACACTTTAAAAAAAGAAAAGCTTTAAGGCCCAGCAAGTCTTGTCACAGTCCATCAGGCTCATTGGCTGGGCCATGCTCCATGTAGTGTTGGTCACATTGGCCTGTATCTTTGACATTAAATTGGATTCAATTTTGGTTACAAATCAATCTGGACATCGGGGTAAGTTCAGGCAAACTAATAGCAAACCAAACAAATTTAAACACTACTTACTTGTTAAAAAACATGGCTTGTGGCTGCGATAGATATAGGAGATATGAAGGAGGCATACCTTGCATATGTACAACCTTAACTTGTAGGATGTCCATACCCAGGAACTGGCTGCTTATGTCTGCTACCTTATACTGTATTATCCTTTAATTATGTTCTATTATGTTTTATTCTACATATTATCTCACCAAATTAAAAACACAATTTGTAAGGCTACGTAGAATAAAAGTATAGATTTTTTTATCCTTAAGTAATAGGAAAGTCATTTATTCAAACATTCATAATCAAAATGGTAATATAATAAATAAGACCTGTACTACTGATGGTGGTATCTTGTAAATAATTTCAGGATAAAGTTTGTGGGGAAGTTCTTAGCTACACCGATTGTAGAGTACTACAGCTAAGAAATCAACCTTGTAAAAAAAAAGTGTGGGAGTTAGGGTTTGTTTTGTAAAGACTTTCTCTAGTAATCACAAATAGCTTTGAACTAATGTAAACCATGGAGTGGGAAAGAAAACAATCCCACAAGTGCAGTGATTAGTTTAGGATGGTCTAAGACTCCATATGTCCTGGGAACAGAATAGGGAAATGAACATGACATGTCTGATGTACCTTCTTCAATAGTCTGCTTTAAGTTTATAACTTGGGAAAAGCCCTTGAAATACCCATCTAGGGAACCCTGCAGCAATTACTATAGCCACAGATCACAGTACATTGGCTTGGTGGCGTGGAATGCCTCTTACATCATTGGCCATTAGGAAGAATGTCACTTAAACAAATAGCCAAAAAGGTAATTTGTGTCAGTTAAAACCGATAAGTCCAATTTGCTCATTGCTTAAAGTGTACGTAAACTCAACATTTTCACTTTACATAAAAGGGTAGACAACCTTTATATGGAAAGGGAAAATGTTATTCATTTTTTTATTTTTTTAAGTTCAACCCCGTTTTTTGTCTTAAAAAAAAAAGATGCAACACCTCCCTTTCAGTCAATGGGAGTGCAGAGCTTCCCAGGATACCTACGTCACACATCCTGGGAGGCTCTGGGTGCTCCTTCTGCATGCAGGGGCATTTTTTTTATTAAGGGAAAGAGATGCCAATCTCACACAAGCGCAGTGAGATTGGCTCTCTTTTTTTCCCCTTTACAGCGTGGTACGTCACCCGAACTCAAACCTGCACAGTGCAAGATCGGGTGACATGCCAAGAAGACCAAGAAGAGAAAAAAGTGAAGAAGGAAGATGGCGGCGCTCTGCGACAAAGAGGAATTCTAGGACAATGCAGGACCGGATCGTGGGAAGGACCAGCGCTATCAAGGTGTGTGCCTGATTTATTAAAGCTCTCCAAGGCTGGGGAGGATACACTTTCATTAGTGAAGCTGGATGTTCCATCAAACCTGAAATGGACCAGGATTGAAAACATTTGTTAAGAAATGGCAAATCACTTTTAGGAAATACACTCCAGGTTTGCTGGATCACCCAGCTTCACTAATGAAAGTGTATCCTCCCAGCCTTGGAGAGCTTTAATAAATCAGGCCCAATGATTGAAAAACACTGCATCTCATGGTTTCATTGGGAGCTGGATTTGCGTATAATATAAAAGTTATATGTTATACAATTTTAATATTGAAAAATATTTTTTAGTCATTGGTACAACATTCCATACAAAGGATAAAGAAAGAAGAAACTCAAAGAAGAAATATTTACCAAAATCATGTTAGATCTTAATGTATTGCAGTTAGATCGGTTTCTGTGGACAACTGCACTTTCCACAACATAGCTGCATGTTAGATAACACACAACCCAATTAAATGCACATAACTGGTGAAAGGGATGCACAGAGAAAATTAGTTTGATGGTGAAAGGGTATATTTGTACTAATATGTTTCCTGAAACTGGCCTAATTAAGGTTAATTATACTAAAGTTGCTAGGAGCTAGCTGTTTACTGGTTCTACCTCAAACCTTGGGGAAACCAGACTATGTTGGTCTGGCAGAGAGACTGAGTGATGGCAGCCTAGTAAGTAGTATATTATTCTGTTTTATTTCTTTTCACTGGGAAAATGCCTCCAGTGTTTATTTGATGCTTGGAAAAACAATTACACTGGTTGCAGCTGGTATAAAATTAGGATGTGAATGTTCACTACCTGTACAAAAATACTCATTTGAGGCAGCAAAGCAAAGCTGGACAGTAACCAGTTTATACAGCTGTAATCATGTATGTAATGATGTATCATTCTGTTTCCCTAGATAGAGGTTGTAGTAGAATTATTTTTGCTGGTAAGCCTAGGACGTTTTGTTCCATAAAATTCAGGGAGCTACAGTGTAAGATAAAACAACAGATAACAAGTATGTTGAACTCCAACTGAAATCCAAGACATTATCTGTGTAAAGAGCACTGCCATTATCTGCCTATTTTTAGTTTATCTGGTGAGTAATTGTAGAAGACCAAGCTGCAATTCTTAGGAATCATCTTGTAAAATGTTTCGGTCCTGTAACCAGGCAGTAGTATTGAATTTTCTGTCCTAGTCTATTGACAAACCTATATCTTTCTAGAAATAAAGTGTTATGGATATAGAGGAAATGTTTTATTTTTGGGGAGGTTGGGAATTGGATGTGAGGAGAAATCACTCTAACCAAAATACAAACAATGTTACGTGTGTGTCTGAAGGACGGGGGAATCTTCCTGATGCAGCATTACAGGCCTAACAGAGTTTCAATGCATCCCTGCTCGATCCAAAATCCATTGGGTTTTAATTGAAAACAAAATCCTTTATAACTAAATAGCACTGCATAAATCTCTTTTCCTGTTCTGGCTATTGCTTATCTATGTGTGTTAGTGATTTAGAGGCATGTATTTAGGGGATGCAATACAGCATCACATCCATCAAGTCCTAAACTTCCAGGTCTTTTTGGCATGCCATAGTATGCTAATTTTTAGCATTTAACATAAAAAATATACTGTTTTATGTTCTCAAATAGAATATTCTGATGAGCTCAACACTTGTTTTTCTTAGAGCTGAAACTAAGACATGACAGTCTGCCAAGGGCATTATTACCCCAACTCATTACCCGCCATCCTACTCGCTCATCTGATGAAACCTGAAAGAGGGTGTGGGATCAGGGACAGACAGGGAAGGAGCTGGAGGGGGCAACATTTGGTTGAAAGTGGAGGCCAACAACTACAGAAGAAAAAAGAAAAAGAAATAAGTGCAGGTAGAAGAGAAATCTGCTGGTGCGTGTAGTCTTAGTGTGAGGGTTATAGCTGTGGGATTTATTCCTGTGGGTGTTATAGTTCTTTAGGCTTTGCTATGACAGTTATTGCTGTAAGGGTTATCATTGTCAGGGCAATTGCTTTGGGGGTTATAGCTGTCCTTGACTTGGTGTAACTGCACTCGGTTAATGCCCTATTTTTAAAGTAATCCTATATCCTATAATTTGTTGAGATGCAGTACCTTTTTTTGTGACGCAATTATGCTGCACTTTAGGTGCATCCTAAACAATAGGGATGAGCGAGCAAGATTTTTTAATTCGAACTTGCGGTAAATCGGGCCTTTCTCGCTTACCGAACATGTAAGCGAGAACGGCCTTGTGATTCACCATGAGGTTGTGTTCTCACCGAATGAACGAGGGAAAAAGCAGGGGGTGGTAATGGTGAGAAATTTCGGCAGGTTTCGTGGCTGGGAGTGAATTATTTGCTCTCAGGATGCACAGCAAGGTCCAGCAGCCAATCAGGAGAGATCAGAGCACAGGCATATATATACAGGGAAGGAGGGGTTAGTCACTCCATCTTGTGTTCTCTGTAGAGGATAGACACAGGGAGAGACGTGTAGTGTGACAGGGACAGTATAGGAGCCTTCTTAGTTCATTGTTAGCTGCATGGTTCAGTTTTTTATAGGGCATTTACTTTTACATGAGCTACTAGCTAGTCAGTTTTGTTAAACTGTCAGCAGTCAGCACATTTAGTGCAAGTTATATTGTGTGTATTACACTCTTAGGTGCTGTTCACTGACTGCACACACACTGAAGGTACAATTGTGGTTGCTGCTACTTGTAGTGCCACGCATAGTTAGTCAGTTTTGTTAAATTGTCAGCAGTCAGCACATTTAGTGTAATCTATATTGTGTATTAGTGAAGACACTGTTCATCTTTTTTTCACACTGTACATTCACTAAAGCTAAATAAAATCAATTGCAGTTCCTATTTACCAAAGAAGACCGTTTGGTACAGTGAAATTTCTAGCCTACTGTAAAATAAATACAGACATTTTCGTGTCTGATACCTGTTCCTATTTACCAAAGAAGACCGTTTAGTACAGTGAAATTTCTGTAATTTCTTTAAAATAAATACAGTTAATTTAGTGTTTGATACCTGTTCCTATTTATTAAAGAAGACTGTTTGGGACAGTTAAATTTCTGTTCTACTATAAAATAAATACAGATATTTTCGTGTTTGATACCTGTTCCTATTCACCAAAGAAGACTGGTACAGTGAAATTTCTGTGCTATTGTAAAATAACTACAGATATTTAAGTGTCCTGTTCCTATTTACCAAAGAAGACTGTTTGGTACAGTGAAATTTCTGTGCTACTGTAAAATAAATACAGACATTTTCGTGTTTGATACCTGTTCCTATTTACCAAAGAAGACTGTTTGGTACAGTGAAATTTCTGTTCCACTGTAAAATAAATACAGACATTTTCATGTTTGATACCTGTTCCTATTTACCAAAAAAGTCTGTTTGGTACAGTGAAATTTCTGTGCTACTGTAAAACAAATACAGATATTTTAGTGTTTGATACTTGTTCCTATTCCTAAAAAACGGGATGATTACTGGCTGGCCACCCTTCTGGATCACTGCTACAAAGACAAAATGTCACAGTTTCTACCCAACCAAGAGAAAGAAAAGGTGGCCCGCTTGAGCAGACTACTATGCCACTGGCTGTGTGAGGAGTTCTGCACACCACATTCCACAGGGAATCCAGACGGACACTGCCTCCACCGCATTCTCCTGTAGCGGCAGCAGCAGCAGTATTGGTAGCAGGCCGCACACATCCAAAAGTCTAGGCCAAGGCAGGGGGGATTTTCTGGATGCCTGGCGAAACCTGATGCAGGCACCTCAAACAAGTGAAGTGCGGGGGTATAACCATCAAGAACAGATAAAGCGCATAGTGCATGATTAAGTTGGCTCTTTTCTGACTGGTAGTGATGGTGGTGTTGACAACAGCAGTTATGAGGAGGATGCCTGTCCTGACAGTAGTGACGACAAACATTTTTGGCTCAACAGGCTTGAAATCTGCCCGCAGTTGGCACAGTATGCCATCAAGCTTCTTACGTGCCCGGCATTCAGTGTTCTGTCCGAAAGAACCTTCAGTGCCACTGGCGGAGTGGTCATGGACAACTCATCACGATAGTCACTGGAAAATGTCAATCGCCTCATCTTTTTGAAAATGAATGAAAGGTAGGTTACTAACAACTATCATACCCCAACTGCAGATGTCACTGATTGACTGATTTACTGAAACAAGGGCTTTCTGGCCAACCAAGATGCCTCTGTGAACCCACACTGCTCCTGTGCTGAGTCTGTGGCTGGCTATCTCAAGCACCCTGTCAGCTGAGCCTGACTCGGTTGAACTTTTCCTGCTAGTTATCGCAACGTACAGGGGTGGCATTCATTGCCAATGTCATGCTTGCCATTGTGCCAGCTAGCAATATACTTTAAATTTCTGCTGCTTCCGGGAGGCCAACAAACTGCAGATGAAAACCCCCAGTACTGCCACACTGATAGGTACTATTGGCCTTGGTTATTTTTTCAGCTAAGTATTGTAAGATTGAGGGTTGGCATTCATGTCATCCACTTCATGATGAGAACTAGCAATATTGTCTACCTTCCTACAGCTTCAGGCACCACAGACCACAGCAACAGTGCTAACGCACAAAACATCTTGGTCTGGCCCTCCTATGTTTATTTACAAATTTCAAATATTTGTATTACACACTTTTGGGTGGCATTGACGATAGACTACACCTATCTAGATGCCAGTTACCAATGCACTCCACGCTCCGTCTCAGGGCCCACAGCCTCCTCCTGCTGCTGTTGCTGCTGCCTGTCAGTACTCCATTCACTTAAATTGTATTGCACACTTCGGGGTGGCATTGACGATGCACTACAACCAGCTCTAGATGCCAGTTACCAATGCGGTCCGTGCTCTGTCTCAGGGCCCACCACCTCCTGCTGTTGCTGCCACCTGTCAGTACTCCATTCACTATAATTGTATTACACACTTCTAGGTGGCACTGACGATGCACTACACTCAGCTCTAGGTGCCAGTTACCAATGTGGTCGCTGCTCCTTCTGAGGGCCCACTGCCTCCTTCTGCTGCTGCTGCCACCTGCCATTCTGCTGTCATTTGCTGCCTGCATTCACTAAATTTGTATTAGACACTTCGGGGTGGCATTGACGATGCACTACAACCAGCTTTAGATGCCAGTTACCAACGCGGTCTACGCTCCATCTCTGGGCCCACCACCTCCTCCTGCTGCTTCTGTTGCTGCCTGTCAGTACTCCATTCACTAAAATTGTATTACACACTTCTAGGTGGCATTGACGATGCACTATACACAGCTCTCCATGACACTTACCAATGCGGTCTTCCTGGTGATAACTGACCTCATAAGAGGCCTCACACTGCTACTGCTCTCGCTGATCCACGCTCCGTTCCTCCTCCATCCCTTTGCCTAATGTCACCGGGCTACTTCTCCACAAATTTATGGGTGGCATTCCTAACACATGTCATCCAGGTCATGATGCCAGCTAGCAATACGGTCTCCTGCTGTTTTGACAGCAGAGACTGCTGCTAGTGGGCGCCTCCCTTTTTCAATGTCCTAATGTTTATACTGCCTTCTGTACGCTGTCTATCACACAAGGTCTTTGCAAGTAATGTTTAAATTCGGTCCATTGACTTTATTGGAATTCGCAAAATCGGTTCGCCAAAATTTCGCGAACCCATCTGAAGTTCAAGGAAATTTTTGTGAGACTGTCAGAGGCCTTCTCGCTTATCCCTATTAAATAAATTAATGCAGTTTTATATTCTTTAACAAATTTTTACATTTTTTTTATTTATCTAGCGTATTAAATACCTGCATATGGCTTGGCACCAGCCTCTTGACATTCCCTGTATAGCAGCAATCAGGCTGGTTTGCTGCATGCTGGTAAGATCATAGCAATGTGAGCATAGAAATTACATATTTACCTGTACAATCAGCAGATTAGAAGTGGAGAACATCATTCTATTCCTTAGCTGTAAGGGGTCTCGTCCACCTTACTGTGGCGTGTGACCAAATGTACAAATTGTCAAGTTAAAATAGCTTCTTGTACTGCTGTGTCTTTCTCAATGGCTAAAACTCAGATAACATATCTGGGTATCAAGATTGGAAAGCTCCCATCCTCTTTATATCAACTCAACTATCCCCCGCTAATACAAAAAATAGTTAAGGAATTGGATAGGTGGGGCATTCTGCCTCTTTCCTTCTTTGGTAGATGCCAATTAGTCAAGATGGTGTGGTTTGCAAAATTGTTATATCCCATGCAGAGGATACCTCTCTTACTTAAACACAAAGAAATACAATTGCTAAATAAAGCTTTTGGAAAGTTCATATGGCAGGGGAAGAGAGCAAGGATTTCTTTAGCCAAACTGTACTTGCCGAAGGAAGAGGGAGGGGTTAATTTCCCAAATGTGAGACTATATAATTTGGCATGTATTACCCGCCATGTTATAGACTGGATAGGGGATACCTCCAGGTACTCCAATTTTGAGTTGGAAATGAACTTGGTAACACAGTGGGATTTGAAAGCTTTACTCCACTGTAAGGTCTCACAGTTACCTGTCTTAATCAGATATAATTTGCTAGTGAGGGATACGGTACTTACTTGGAGGGAGATTAGACTTAAATTAAAACTACCTACGAATGTATCTAAGTACCTTCCTATTACTGGTGATCCAGGTTTTGTATCTGGATATATGAGTAAAGTGTTTCATAAATAGAAAGAAAAAGGGCTATATTTTTGGAAGATTTATTGGAGAGACCAACCGAATGTTGTCTGCTCAAGCTCTTCAGGCGAAGTACGATCTGCCAGGATGGTCGGTTCACCCCTTGTACTATTTACAAGCTGTGACATATTACAAATCATTGACTCAGCCATATGTGCGGGATGATCCTATGGAGCGGGATGTATTTGATAAACTGACTACGCTAGGGTCACCCTCTATATCTAATATTTACCAATTCTATCAAAGTATCTTTAATAAACCACTTACAGAGACAAATGTAAGACACTGGCAGAGGGACTTTGCAAACACAGATCTGGTGGCTTATACAAGGCTACCAGAATGTACGGAATTATATGGTGAACGAGGTCTGGAGGGAATCACATTTCAAAATTATACATAGAGCACATAAGGTAATGAGGAAACGTGATTTGGCCGAGTTGCAGAGGACATATTCATACTGTCCTAAATGTGGGGCATTAAATACTACATTAACGCATTATTTGTGGACTTGTCCGTAGATAGGTCAGTTATGGGATGAGGTGTTACAATTTATAAATGAAACCACAGATCAAATGCTCCTTAACCCCCTAACCGCTAAGCCCGTAATTTCTCGCAGTAAATATTTTTGCTCTTTTGGTTAACCCCGTATTTTTTCGCCTACACTAAAATCCCCACTTACCTGGT